>NC_132873.1:10216262-10535707 GCF_048164855.1 Canis lupus baileyi
CTTGCATCTGTAACGACCTCATCTGAGTCTGGTACCTTGCAGGATGATGCAAGACCTGCCACTGAAACACTTGTTAGCCTCCAAGTTGGTAACCGGGGTCAAACTGAGTCATCACCATGTATAGTTCCGACTCTTAGGAGAAATAGCTTAACTACCAAGAAATTGCAGGACCTGGATAATATGTATTAGCAGGATTCAGGAGAACATGTAAGAATGGCTCTTCAGCACAAATAAGGAAGGTGTTGGAATAAAAATAGAGATTGCAGAAAATGCTTTGACATGGGGTAGTATGCACAACCTATAATTCAGGATTCAGTGTCTTGTTGGGAATATCTGGAACTGGTCCTAATACTTTCCTGGGATAGATTCTTGAAACTTGCACTAAAGTAAATGAGATGAGTGTAAATGTTAGAATTTCCTTGGAATGGTATTAAGAGAGTGGTTAAAAAGTTCATGGAGATGGGAAGGCAAAAATGGATTCAATATGTGAATCTAGAGAATGCATTTGACATTTTATTTCACCCAAATGGCCACACCATTATCTCGCATCCCACATTTTATCCTAGGACTTAACCATCAAGAGGTGATAGTTAGAATCTGGGCAGGTCCGTGACTGCTTCAATGAACAGAAGGCAGTAGACTTGGCATTACAAGATTTCTGAGGTTATGTTACTAGTTGCTGTACCATAAATGACATCACACTAATTGGACCGGTGAGGAGCTGAGGCCCTAGAAAGACTCATGGCTGTCAAAGATTAAACAATGAAACCCACAAAAATTCAAGAGCTTGTCACATCTATAGTTTGTAGGGCCTTTGATTTGGAGGCATGTTAGGGTATCCTCTTTAAGTAAAGACATAAACATGTGAACCAGACACCCTATGTGAACCACTCTGTTTCACCAATACCTCTTTATCATTTCCAACCTGTGATTTCAAGGGGGTAGAGGGTCTTGTCTATAGAGCAACTGATACAGGAGGAAAGTACCTGGGCCTGGCTCACAGTTGGGTCAGCACAATACTTTGATGTTAATTAAAAATGGACTGGCTCTGTATTACAGCACCACTCAGGGTGACCTAAATGCCACTGGTGAAGGGAAATTCTCTCAATGGGAAGTGAGCAGTATACTTAGTTGTTCAATTCAAATAGAAAAAACAAAAAACAAAAAACTGTGACCCAGGGTAAGGATATAGAGCGAGCCCTAGGCAGTGGCAAACGACTAGGCTGGTTTTCCAGCGAACTAAAAACAAGTTTAGAAAATTGATGACAAGTAAATCTGTGAAAAAGGCCTATGCACTGGGCACAAAGAATGAAGATTTGTATCTGACATCAGTGCCCAACAGAGGACATCCACCACAAAAAAAATATATGGCTTATCCTGTGAAGATCGACTTCACTCGGTCCTTTACTGTACTAGTGCTAGGAATGCAGTGGCTATCGTGGAGAGGTAGAGACTATACGTGGCCTCTCTTTTATCACTACTGTCCTGCTGAATGACCAACCTGTCAACAGCAGAGATCAACACATGATATAGCATCATTCCCTGAGGAGATAAGCCAGACAGCTTATTGCAGGCTGATTACATTGGATCCATTTCCACTCTGAGGGCCAAGTGTTGACTATGGGTGAGGGAAATCTTGAATTGGTGATGAAGAAGGGAAGTAATAAGTAAAAATTGCAATCTCTGGACCAGCAGCGTTAGTGGAGATTGTGAGGTGTTCTGCTTTGGTTTTGTTTGGTTTGTTTGCTTGTTTTTCACTCATTTACTTCTGTTAAAGTCTTTGTAGAAACCGTAGCTGTCCTTTACCTTGAAAAAGCTTGTGGCAAATTTGACTTGCACATTTCCTCTTTCAGGGAAGAAGTGAAGACAACCTATTCTCTCAAAACAAGAAGGCCCGTGTCACAGTAGGGGAGATGTATGCTATGGAGGACCTGAGCAAATCTATGTTGCAAGGAATGGATTTTTCTTGAATATCTCCTATGCACATCAGATCCTCTCAGCCTCATGTTCCCCGCAATTCAAGGGCATTGATAAGCTTCAGACAAGTGCAATCTGACCGTACCGCACCTTGGGCACAGGTGGAGTGATCCTCAAACTAGACTTGAGACCCTAGGATGGGGATGGAGGGACATGTGCAACCTGGAAATGCGGCAGAGCTGACCCTCTGTGAGGTGAACTTTTGCCCATTGAGAAGTGGGGCAGGTACATAAATGCTGCCCCTTTTCCCTCAGATAGAAAGCCTGAGACACATTTCATTGGCTTCCCAGATGACCTTGCAATATCAAGCAAACTCTTTCCCATAACGGTGACTGAATCAATAGTAAATCCTTAAGCTGGCTTTCCTTCCTTCCTTCTTTTTGTCCCCAGCCCTCCCTCCCATTCCCTAGAATAACACTGTAGTAAAGGACTCACCCATAAAACTTTATTTCAGGGTCTGCTTTTGGAGACACAGGCAAAGACACTAAGTTTCTTCATATATTTATGTTTCCTTAAGATAAATTCCTATATCTGAAATTGCTGAGTCAAAGCACATTTTTAAGACTTACATACAATATTGCCAAATTGCTCTTCAGAAGGATTTTGCAATTTACCCTCCTGCATTCTCATTATCATGAGGTATATATGAAAGTGGCCATTTCCCCACATATTCATTAATGGCTGGCTTTTTTTTTTTATTCTGTAATTTCATACATAAGAAATGATATATCTCTTTTAATTTTTATTTTTCTGTGTAAGCATAAACTTGGACTCTATTCAATAAGTATATGTTTATTGTCCAATTGTTTATATTTAGAAAAGTTTATATGCTTTGACAGTGCTATATCATTTTTAATGTAATTTTAAGAGATCCTTATTTGTTAAAGTTACAAAAAAAATCCATTATCTTTTTCATTTGGGGACTGTGTTTTTCTACTTTGTTGTCTTTAGATTTTCCTTATGATGCTTTTGGACCTACAAACATTTATTGTTGTTTTTGGAGGTCTGTCCAATTGATCTGGCTCTTCCTGTATCAAAATTATATTGTTTTATTACGACAGTTTTATAGTGCTTTAATATCTTCTAACGCTAGATTCCTATTTTCTTTATTCATTTTTAAAAACTTCCTTGGCTATTCTTACACAATCATTGTTTCTAAAATATCAGTTATATGTTAAATTTAACAAATGATTCTAGACATCTGAACTCAGTGTTCACATAGCTTTCATTTTGACTTATTTCCACTGTGAATGATATTCCCAAATTAAGCAAGTATTTAAGTGTCTTGAATAAATGCTACATGATCTCTTTCTATTCTCACTACTGCTAGGTTAGTTTGAATTTTTTTTTCTAATTTTATTTATTTGACAGAGAGAGAGCACATGCAGGGAGAGCAGCAGGCAGAGGGAGAGGGAAAAGCAGGCCTGCCGCTGAGCAGTGAGCCCATTGTGGGGCTCGATCCCAGGATAGGGAGATCATGACCTAAGTGGAAAGCAGATGCTTAACCGCTGAGCCCCCAAATGCCCCAGTTTGGATTTTTGTATCTGTTTTATTACAATGGCCTCCCCAAAAGACTCAATACCCTACAACCTTGACTCTCCTCCAAAGCCATAGGGTTTTCTTCAAAGAATCAAATCTGATGAGTTTCCTGGTTCTTCACACCCTTCAGTATGAACTCCATTTAACATAGTGGGCATGATCTCTCTCAGTCTAGCCTTTGTTTTTGTCTCCTATCCCAACCCTTGCCATTTTCTTTCCCCATCCCAACCCAACCTAATATAGGCCTCTGTAGCTCTTCAGTTGTTCCCAGAGTGGGCAATATACTCTGTCATTGGTGCTTCTGCCCAGGGTGCTGCCTCCACAAAAACTGTCTCATCCTTCTCCTGGTCATCTGCCTGTCTAACGTCTACTCATGATTCTTGGCTCAGCTTTCATCTTCTCTAAGATGCCTCTCTTGATCCAATTTTGAATTTGTTTTCTTTCCTACATATTCCCACCTCATACATCCTGCTATCGTTATATGTTTACACTCCATGATGACTGTTGTTAAATCTTTAGAGTCATGGATGATGCTCAGAGTCTAGCACAGCATCTGGCATATAAAACTCAGTTAATATATGATGGTTGAGAGGATGAATAACTCTCAGTTTTCATATCTTAGAGATGAGAATGATATTTCAGCTGAACAACATAATAGTAAAACTACATGGGGGATCCCTGTGTGGCGCAGCGGTTTGGCGCCTGCCTTTGGCCCAGGGCGCGATCCTGGAGACCCGGGATCGAATCCCACGTCGGGCTCCCGGTGCATGGAGCCTGCTTCTCCCTCTGCCTGTGTCTCTGCCTCTCTCTCTCTCTCTCTGACTATCATAAATAAATAAAAAAATTTAAAAAAAATAGTAAAACTACATGAACATATGAGAGGGGTTTGAATACTGTTAATTGCTATAGAAATGCAAGATAAGAATCAAAGATATAAAGTCATACACCCAAACGATCAGAGTGAGAAAATTGTTACTTCCTAGGACAATGAAGATAATGTAATCATTTACACATTTTGTTTTAAAGTCCATTGATTCTCAGGAATAATTTTGAGTTTGTAAATATTTTACTTGGGTTTTTTTCATTAATACCTAAAAATGTTTTTAGGATGCATAATTACCATTATTTCCACCCAACCTTTATAGTGTCTAACATTAAGTTTAGAAACTTTCCTTTGTTAAAAGGTTATCTTTTACCTTTAAACAAAAAAAAAAGTTATATCAATTACCTCAAAAGGAGAAACCATATATGTATATTATAATCTGAAAACTGTGGGTATTTATATTCATTTTGGAGTGTTTTAAAGGGCAAGTACACATTCTGAATAACAAGTTATGTATATTAAATGAGTGTAGCAAAAGTTGGAAAGAGTAATCATAAATGTCTAAAGTTGCTGACATTCTTGCCACATGAAAAAAGGAGTATAGAGTTGAACATTTTTTAAACTACTCATTAAAAATACGTGTATAGGTGGATTGAGGGACTGTGATCTCCTAAAACCTTTTAAAAAATTAAAGGCAAGTTTTTACCCTGACAAATGTACCAAGCTGATTTACAGAGGCTATTCAATTTTGCTGAAGGTTTTAAGTATTTTTCTTTAAATATGCTTGCCTTTATATAAATTTTATTTTCTAACTCCTTAACAGTTATTTTAATGCAATGATTATGATAAATTTACTGGGGGCAAGATTTGTTTAAGAGCTAATACATAATTTAAGAAACAGGAGAGTGATATGAATTCTGTGACCATTTAATGCATATTTATTGAATAAATATCTATCTAAAATATTCAGAAAATTTTCATGAGAGCTCACATCTGATTTCCTCCTATTATGATCTTCTAAAAATGTATACTTCTTCCCAAATTAAATCTTACTTTTGGATTGCTTTAATTAACTCTTATATTTTTGCTACTTTTTAAATGTCTTAATATCTTAAGCAACTGACATTTCTTTGATCTCTCTTTTGACTCTCTTTGCTAATGTTAGATCTACATATATTTGAAGGAACAATTTTTTATCTTCCTAAAAATTAAGACATATATAATGGAGCTTTTCAGTACAGTGCTTGACTCAAAATGTCATGAATTAAAATGATACATTCTTCAGGAAAAAGCAAAGCACTTCTGTTGGATATGTGTTAGGGGAAAGGATAGGAAGTAGTAGTTAAAAAGTTCCCAATAAGCATCCCTGGAACATATCAATTCTCACCTGTCAACCTTTTTTGTTTGTTTTTGTTTTTCTCTCTGGCTTCCAGGATGTGTATTTCACCTTCCGGGGGGGTCTATAACCCTTAGACAATTCATTCCCTATCTTAAAATTTTCCCTGCCTTTTCTTGCTGAATCCTTATTGCCAAAACACTTCATCCCACAGATATGAAAGCAAAACGTGAAAATGGGGCCGCACATCTGCACATGTACTTTTAAAAGAAAACAAAAATGATGTAGGAGAGTATGATACGTAATCAATACCTAATAATCATCTTATTTTTGTCGATTTCCTCTTCACTACTAAATGCAAAAGTCATACATGTTGGTACTTAAATGGACTCATGATAAATAAAAAATTTTTTTTTCATTATTTGGCACTAGGCTTGCTGAAAGTAGTTCAGTATGCTGTTTCACTCCCATCTGAAATGCCAGCATGGAATTTTTAGCATCATGGGTATGTTGTGGGATCAACACAACAGACTGAGTATTAAGTCCGTAAAAAGTGAACTTTGCATATTTTTAAATATACTTGTTAGGAAGCAAAAAAAAAAAAGAGATTTTAAAAATGTTGACAAAAGTCACATAACATAGGGTATAATAAAGATTACCAACAAAGAACTTTCTGTACTATATAATATGGACATGTTTGATCTTTTAAAATCAAATACGCCCCTTAAAGGAAAGGAACTCAAAATTTTGCTTAATGGACAATACTTCATGTAACAAGCAAGCAATACTTTTCATGTAATAGGAAAGAGAGAAATTAGTTGAAACTTTCTTTAATCTTAATAGCTGGTGTTATCATTTTTGAAAATCTGTGTACACCTCTCCACATTAGGGATAGACATCAGCTTCAAGAGAAACACTGTGGGGCAAGGTGCCTCTCTTCCACCATCCAACTATTTCTCAAAAATCTTTCTCATCGGTGTCAAGGAGCCCTTCTCTGTTACCACATTTCATCTACAGATAACATAAAGTTTTCACCCAGGAAAGCTTCAAGTCTTTGTTCCCCAAATGTTCCCCAATACTTTTTTTTAAACAGAGTAGGGGAGGGGCAGAGGGAGGGAGAGAGAGAATCTTAAGCAGACTCCATACCCAGCATGGAGGCTTATACGTGGCTTGATCTTACAACCCTGCAATTATGACCTGAGTGGAAATCAAGAATTGGACACTTAACTGAATGAGCCACGCAGGTCTCCCTAAACCTGTAATCTTTAAAAGGCCTTTTCTGGGATGCCTGGGTGGCTTAGTGGTTGAGTGTCTGCCTTTGGCTCAGGGCATGATACTGGAGTCCTGGGATCAAGTCCCACATCCGGCCCCCTGCATAGAGCCTGCTTCTCCCTCTGCCTGTGTCTCTCATGAATGAATAAATAAAATCTCTAAAAAAAATTTTTTTAAAAAGGCCTTTTCTGTCATGTTAAAAATGTGCTTTCTGTATATAATATACATAATTTAATATACTTTTAATTTCTACAAATTGACTTAAATAAAAATAGCTTTATTTGCTGATTAGCAAAATATTGAATGTTCAATGTAAATGCTTCAGGTTATAAATAACCATTTTTCAACATATGTACTTATATTTTTTACAAAAATGGGAATATATTCTAACCTTTTTTTCACATAACATTACCTCTTAGAGATATTTGTCCATAATCCAGAGAACTGATTATTTCTTAGTAAAGAGTATTCCACTGTGTAAGTGCTATCTTAATTGGTCCATCCGGTCCTATATTTCCTAATATCAAGTTTGTTTTCTATTTTCATTCCCTGAAACAATCTTCCATTCTTGTACATACATTTGTGCTTACCCACAAGACCATATCTACAGGATGAAATCTAAGATGGAGAAAGGCATACACATTCTTTTATTATGTTATGAATTGCCGAGTTACTCTGCATAGGATTTCTATCAGCCTACTACTCCCGCCACCAACACTGTGGAAGTGTACTTGTATATAATTTTATCTCTATAATCTCACCAATGCTAGGTCTCAGCATTTTTTAAATCAAATTAATGAAAAATAAGACTTTTATTATTTTCTTTGAAATTCCTTTGACTTTTTGTGAAATCAGAGACTGTTTTTTGCCTTTGAGGTAATACTGAAAAAACATTCCCTGGTATTTCCTCACATGGCCTTTTCTTTGTGCACGTGAATCCCTGGTGTCTCTTCCTTTTCTTATAAGGACACAAATCATATTGGATTAGGGCCCCACACTTATGATTTAATTATCTTAAATACACCTTTAAAGGCCCTATTTCCAAATATGTTCACATGGGGTGTTAGGCTTCCATATATAAATTTTCTTTTAATTTTTTAAATTTAAATTCGATTAATTAACATAAAATGTATTATTAGTTTCAGAAGTAGAGGTCAGTGCTTCATCAGTCTTATATAATATCCAGTGCTCATTACATCACCTACCCTCCTTAATGCCCATCATCTAGTTACCCCATCACTCCACCCTGTTCCCCTCCAGCAACCCTCAGTTTGTTTCTTATGATTAAGAGTCTCTTATGCTTTATCTTCCTCTGATTTTGTCTAGTTTTATTTTTCCTCTCTTGTTTCTTAAATTCCACGTGAGTGAGATCATATGATAATTGTCTTTTACTGATTGACTTATTCTACTCAGCATAATACCCTCTAGTTCTCTCTGCATCATTACAAATAGCAAGATTTCATTTTCTTTGAATAGTATTTCATTGTGTGTGTGTGTGTGTGTGTGTGTGTGTGTGTGTATCACATCTTATTCATCCATTCATCTGTCAATGGACATCTGGGCTCTTTACATAGTTTGGTTATTGTGTGTGTCGCTGCTATAAACACGGGGGTGCAGGTACCCCTTCCGATCACTACATTTGTATCTTTGGGGTAAATACCTAGTAATGCAATTGCTGGGTCATAGAGTAGCTTTATTTTCAACTTTTTGAGGAACCTCTATACTGTTCTCCAGAGTGGAAGCACCAGCTTGCATTTCCACTAGTAGTGTAGTGTCCATATCATCCTGAATGTGCCTGATCTGGTCTCGTCTAATCTCCACATGTGAATTTTGAGGACACACTGAAAGGCAGCCATCTGCAAGTCAAGGAGAGAAGCCTTGACAGCAATCAGCCCTGCCTACAGTGATCTTGGACTTTGCCTCCAGAACTTTGAGAAATGAAGTTAAGGTCTATGATTTAAGCCATCCAGTCTATGGTATTTCGTTACAGCAGTCTGAGTTGACTAATGCATTTCCCCCACCTCAAGATTAGAACATTTTAAATTTTCTTCTCATGCTTTATGATCTTATTTTTTCAATTTAAATATCAAATTTTAAATGTCAAATAAAATTGTGATATATTTTAGTGTAAATGGGCATAGGGTTTCAACTTTATATTTTTACAAATGCTATGCCATTTGTTCTAAAATATCTTTGTAGAATGCATTCAATGTACGGATTAGAAATGTCACCTGTAGCACAGGCTAAATTCCCTCTTGTATCTTCTTCTGGACTCCTTAATCTCTTCCACTGTTTTGCCTGTTTCTTCTTATGCTATTATCATACTGTTTCAATTGTCACATCTTAGCAATATGGTTTAATATGTCTGTGGCAAATTCCTAATCCTTACTCTTCTTTCTCAGAATGCTTCTAAATAATCCTACATATGTAGTCTTCCAAACAAATGAGGATTATATTGTCATGTAAACACAAAACAAAAAACAGAGGGAATCTGTGGTATATTTACAAATAAATTAATAGAAAATTCAGGCCTTTACAATATCTGTGCTCCCAAAAAGTACATACAATGTCTTTCCATTCATTCTAAGATCCTTTGAAGTCCTTCATTTAGTTGGCCACTCTCTGGGTTTTTTGTTTTTGTTTTTCATACAGGTTGTATGTATTTCTTGCTAAATTTATTCTTGGCTTCCTTTGTACTGGGCCTGGACTTTGCATGGTAAGATGAGATGCCCTGCAGAGTTGGTTTGAGTCTGAAATCTACCCCTCCTTCTTAGGTCTGGCTTATTTCTAAAAACATCATTCTTGAAGAACTTTGATAAGCTTCTGACCAATTTTGGTCTTGACAGCACCATCATTTAAAATACGGAACCAGAAATTTTGAAATGAGAGGCTTCTCCCTGCATTACTACATCCACCTTGTCACTGATTCTCAGTAGCTGCAAACGTGACCTGAGAACAGGCCTGCAAAGCTTTGGTTGCTTAGCAACAAATGGGACTAGCTCCTCCTTTCCCCATTCTTCTAGAAATAAAGGCTTAAGCCTCAAGGCCCTGAAGGGAAACATCAGTAGTAAAGGGCCTTTCTTCCTTAATCTGCCTTTGCTTACTTCCAAAAGCCCTTACTGCATTCCAAGCTTTGGTCACAGGATGGATTTATAAAGGGAAGTCTCATCACACGTGGGAGGGGACCTGTATTGGAAAGTACCTCATAGAGGTTAGAATTCCCAGCTCTCTCCATTCTCCAGGATAACATTATTCTCTGTCAGGATCCCAATTTTAACCAAAAAAACACAGCTTCATGGAGGACTCTGCTGCTGTCACATAGTGGTCTCAGTGCAGGAAACGGCGGTAGAAACCACTTCCTTCAACAGAGATGTACCATATCCATGTATTTTCTTGTCTGTTCCCCACAGGGTAGCCTAAACACAAGGCAAGCTTCCTTCTATGTATCTCTTCTCTTACTGTACTTCATTTAAACTACAAAGAGTTACCAATTTACTCCAACAACACTCTCCCACTCAGCTCCTTTAATCTCCAAATTTGAGAAATGAACCTATTGTCTCCCAGACCTTTTTCAGCCACAACCCAGTGCTGGTCACTAGCCACTAGCCAGACCATAGCTTGGTTGCCCTTGGTTAGGTGTCCATCTCTGATCCAACCTGCTGTAGCCAGAGTCAAGGGACAAAGAATATGGCCTTTATCTCATGTTCCAGATAGTACAGCACAGAATGAATGTGATTGGGTAATAGCAATTAGCTTTTCTATTGTACTGTCTTTTTTCAACTTTGGAGTCAATTTGTTTCCTTTTCTCTCCTTTATACACTAGAGAGGCTGTTTTCAATCTAATTTGAGGATGCACCTTTTAAATAAATGAGTTGTTAAACCCATTTTCATTTAGATTTAATAATTTAAATGAAATGCATTAAATGACTTAATTTAACAAAAGCATTTGGCATTTATGGGACACTCAGGATGTGCTAGGTATTATCATAATCCCTTTCTATAGAAGTGATATGTTATCATTTAATCCTCACACATGTGGGATGTTTATCATCTCATATGATAGATGACAACATGAGGCACAAACAGGTTAAGAAACTTGCTAAGTAGCACACATTGAGTAGTCAGTGAACCGAGTTCACAACCCAAGGGTAACTGATGCAAAGCAAGACTTTCCTGTCGTCTTAGTTCCAGTTTTCCAGACAGTGTGTCCTCTATTTTTAACATTTTGCCTTGTCGTCCATATTTTCTTCTGCACCTCCATTGGTGTCCTTATTCCTGTCACTATTTCAGACTTACCTCTTGGTAGGAGAGGGATGCCCTCCTTCCTTTGAGGGAACTCAGGCAACTATCAAAAGGCCAGATCAGAGAAACAGTGAGGAGGGCTGGGTACTCACTTTACATTCCAGGGATGCCAGCAGGGGCCTTGGAATGTTGTTCAACTATGGTATGAGAGAGGCTCAGAGGCCCCATCCTTTCTTAGAGTGGGCCTGCAGCCAGCGGGATCTTTGATATTAGCAGAACTTGCCAGGATTTCCTCTACTTCCCATAGGACTCTCTCCCATGAAGAAATGGCATCTTCTTTTAATTTGCTTCTAGACTCTATTTAGAAAAAAATCTTAGACATTTGTGGTCTGTGTTTGATATCCTTTCCAGAGCAAGCATCCTCCCCGTCATCTCACTCCACCTTACCCGTGTGGTTGCTTTATTTTGATGAAAAGGTACTTTTTTTGGTTGGGGGTAGGATGTGTGCCCTTATGCCACCATCATTCTGGAATTGTTTGTTTCCTTTTGCTTCATCCTATTCTAGGTGATCTTTAATTTATTGGTATCTACATGAGGAACATTTTCAGCTGCCTAATATCATTAAAATATGCCTAAATATTTTAGAAATGAGCAATCAGCAAAAAATTATTGTTTCTGTACACAGACTCCATTTAACTAAGGTGCCTAGAAACTAATGTTAAAGAAAAATAGCAATAATGATAATAATAAATGGTAATGTTAATATTTTATATAATAAAACCATTAAGTATGTGTATATATTATAAATTAATACTTATCTACCAGGAATCTAAATGTCATTTTAAATGCTACATATTTATCAAAAAATCCCATTGAGACCAGGAAAAACATTAAAAGAACATTAACCTGCTATATGGCACAAAGTTCACCAGTTTCTCGTTTGTAGTTTTGTATTCTGGGATATAGCAACGAATTAGGCTCTGGATGTCTGACAAAATTTCACCGACTCCAGTAAAAGTCAATGGAAGTTTTGCATGAGTCAGATCATGCTCCTTAAGTTATTTAAACACTAAGTATGAATTTGGACTAATAGAAGAGAAATTGATTAAGGTCAAGCAGTTTATAATTAATGTGTAGACCAATAAGCACTGCAGAAAGCTTAATTCCAAAAGCTATTCTAAAGTAGGACAAAATAATTTAAAAATTAACTGGAAGAGCTTTCATTGAATTGTGTATTTTATTGAAGAAAGGTACACAGAATGATGTAATGACGTCTTCTTTTAAAGGTATTATACTAGTTGAAAAATGATCATATTCCATGTGGAATTGTCTGAGATATATATATATAGTTCCATTAGTGTTTCACCAACTAGTACAAGAAAAAACTTAAATCTTTCTGCTACAGAAATATAACAGCAAAAAAGTCTAAATATAATACTACTAAGCCTCATAAAACACAGAATCCTTTCTCACCACTAAAGTCCTAAAAGGAGGATGCAACATGGTCAGAATTATTTCTGGTTTTGAAAACATCAATTATGAAAACCATTAGGATTGTGTTTTTACCAGCAACTGCTTACCACATATCTGGGAATTCGGTATAATTTTCACAAATGAGGTAGCTAATGCAGTTTTATGCTATAACTTACCTCAAAATAGTACCATACCTCTCAAGGAGCATCCTAGGTCTTGGAGATATTGAGTGCCACACAGGAAATTATATCTATGCTCTGCAGGAAAAAGAAAAATATCAGAAGACAAACCTGTGAAAAGAAAGGCAGGTAGAGCAGAAAAGGAGAACAAAAAGAACAGAAAGAGGAATAAAAATTAAAAAGATAAAATGATGACTTCTATTTCATTATAAAGTAATGGTTCTGGTTTTAATGTGAAATATTTTTCACTGCTATTTAGTTTTAATTCATACATCTTCCAGGAAAAAAAAATCACTTAAAAAATTATGGCATATGGCTGAAAGCTAACCTTGTGCCCTCTGTGAGAGGGTAATTAATTCAGACAGTGTTCAGCATCCAGTTGTAACCCTGTGATCCTTACATTCACCTACTGACAAATCTGGTTCACGACTATTTGGAATATAATTTTTCTACACTGAATCATCTCCATAATAAATTACTTCTGTGGCTCTTTTTATTATATCTGAAATTAATGCTTTAGTTTAAAAATTAAGGTAAAATAAGCCTTCCTTACCATATTTTGAAAAAGATTTTTAAAAATCTCCTTTAACAGTCTCAACTTTGAGGACTGATCAAAACTAATATCTTGATGTTTTTTACATACCAGTACCGGAGAAGGTACTCAAAGGTAATCTCTCTTGAAAACACAACTTCTGAGCCATCATACCCCAGTAGCTTCATCTAGTGCGCCAGTTTCTCAATTCAACAAAAAGAAATGAAAGAATTTTAAGGAAATAAAAATCTTTACATGCATTGGAAAACATATTTTCCAATATTTTCCAATATTTTCCAATATTCCAAAGCGGAATATTTCTAGCATGTTCTTTGACTGCCACAACTGACACTGGTCTGGATCTTTAAAAAGTTGGGACTAATGACATGATTTTCCCAGAAATGTGGCATTTGAGATAAATAGCATGTAATACAGCCTAGAATGTTTTTTTTTTTTTTTTAATGAAAAGGATCCAGAAAGAAGGACTACTGCTGTTTAACAAACTCTAATGTCAAAACAACCAGACATATAATATGGATGAATGAATAGGGCCTGTGTAAGTGTATATGTGTAGTCTAGTGGGTAGTGGGGGCCGTGGCAAATTAAAGAGAGCGCGTCCTGTCTAAATGGGAGAAGACTAATGTGCTGGTGTAAATACACACACACACACACACACACACACACTTTTTCATGCAGAGCCATTCATTAAATATTAGTACATTCCTCATGATCAACACTCATTCCCCTGTATCTTGATTCAGTTGTACAGTTTTAGAACTATTGTTTCTAGCAACAGCCAATGTTGTATCCCAGTCCAAACTACAAACTACTCATCTAAACTCCCTACTGTCATATCCAGCTTCCTATTTACCATCTCCACTTGGGCATATACAAGGAATCTCAGATATAACAAATTCTTGATCTTTGATTCTGTCTTCTGAAATCCAAACAGGATCTCTCCTCATTCTGTCCCAGCCCGGTGAATGGCTCTGCCATGAATGGTTGCTCAAGTCCAAACCTGCAAGCAGTCCTTGAATCTTCTTTTTCCCCCATCCTTAAATCTAATCCATGAGCAACCAATGTAATGTCCTGTGGACATTACTTTTGAAATGTGCTTGGGGTCAGACTACGTCTTTCCATATCTATCATTACTACTCTTATTTCATCTGTGTCCTGAACAATTGAAAATAGCCATAGCTATCTCTCTGCTTTCATTCTTACTTCTTCATATCCTCTTCTCCATGCAGCAACTAGATTCTTTTAGGTACTAAAATAAATAAAATGTAAAGTGCCCCCAGGTACTTTAGCCCCAAGATGATCTTGGCTAGGGGGAAAAAAAAACTATTCAGTGTTCCTCTACCTTGGAGATTTGCCCTCTTTTTTCCATCTCTCGATAATACTAAATATGCACATCAGTCTCACCATGACCACAGCTCTGGAGCAGTCTATCATTATACAACATACCATATTTGCTCTCTTGTTAATTGTTCATCTGTGCCTCTAGCATGAAAGCTCCAGAAGGGTGGGCTTTGTCTGTGTTCTTTACTATTCTGTCCACAGAGGCAAGAACTGTTCCAGGCCCACAGTGATTACTCAATAATGGATGAATGGATGGATGGATCAATCCATTGGTTGGTGGATCAGTGGCTAGATGGAAGGAAAGAAGGACAGATGAACAAACAGCTAAATCTAAATCCAGGCATGTAATCTCAAAGTTTATGCTTTCACCATTAAACAACTTCATTCATAGGTGGAGTCAGGTCATGAAGGGGTCTTAGGCATCAAAACAAAGAGCTTTAATTCTATTCTGAGAGCAAGAGGATATTGAAAGGTTTTAAATGGAGGAATGACACAATTGGATCCACACTAAAGACTGCTGCTTTGACAGCATCTTTGAAAATATTTTGGATGGAGGGAAACCACTTAGAACGAATTGTAATAATCTAAGCAAGAGAGGCCAGTGGCCTGAAATAGGGTTGTGGACAGAGAAAAAGAGAGAAAAGGACTAACTAAAAAGTTGTTTTAAGATGGATTCCTAGGGACCTATCACTGATTGGCCGTGGGAGGTACGCATAGTGAGGAGTTAAGGATAATTTACGTGGTTATGGGTGTCATTCTCTGTAATTGATTGGCCTGGGAAATAATTAGTTCAATGTAGTCACACTAAGTTTATGTTTGTAGGAAATTCAGATGGAGTTATCATCAGGCAGTAATACAGAGGTCTAGCCTAGGGATTTAGATTTTTGAACCATTTGCTCTACAAATTATAATTGGAGCTATTGGAGTAGAGATCACTGAAGCATACCATGAAGATTAAGAGTTGAAAGGAATCTAGGATAAAAACATAAAGAAAACATATAAGAAATAC
This sequence comes from Canis lupus baileyi, assembly GCF_048164855.1. Classification (NCBI taxonomy): domain Eukaryota; kingdom Metazoa; phylum Chordata; class Mammalia; order Carnivora; family Canidae; genus Canis; species Canis lupus. The sequence goes on from NC_132873.1 coordinate 10,232,004, forward strand.
ACAGAGGAAGAAAAGCTTGCAAAGAAGAGTAAGTGGTCAGCGAGTAAAAGCAAAACCTACTGTTGTTTGCCCAGAAAGAACTAAAGCAGTTGACTGAGGTGCCTAATATATTCTCAAGAAGTAGTATGTACTAGGAGACTGTGAATCAAATTACACCATCATTCAAAAAAGCTAATGTGTAAAACCATCAGAACAGAGGAGATGGACAAGCTGGAAAGACATAATGGGTTGATCAATACAATGTCATGCTTGGTATTAAATATGGTATATGATAAATAAGCAATAACGGATAGCAAGGTGCTGGGAAATGTCGAGTAGAGAAATGATGACAGAGGAAATAAAAGAAAGGGGAATGAAATATCATACCAAGCTAGCAGCCTGTATAACTATTCTACCTCAATCTTCCCATTACACTCACTGTTTATTTGTAAAATTTTGCAACATTTTTAAATCTCTAATAGCTGCTTCTCATCAACGCATGTGGGAGCAGGGTAGATAGCAAACTTATATATGTGTCTCACCAAATTAATTCTATTGTATACACTGAATCATGTTTATTGTTGATTCTTGTGATAAAGAAGTAGTAATTTTAATAGCAAAATCAGCTAATTTTCAATGATTGTTTCAGAGTATTATTGCAAGATCTCTGACGTTACTTTTTTAACAATTGTAAATGCAATTTTTTCAGTATAATTGTACATAATAAAGATACTCAGAATAAAAGTTAAGATTACATTTTAAAAATCTGCTTTGTTTAACAACAGCTCACATTTATTGAGCGATTATTATATACTCAGGAATCTTTTAAGTGCTCTATGCATGTCAGCTAATTTAGTTTGCACAACAGCTCTGTATAGTGGATTTTATTAGGTTGCCATTTTACAAATGAAGAAGCTGAGGCACAGGGTGTTTGAATATTTCAGTATTTTGCTTATTCCTTCCAGTTATTTTGCCTACAATATTTTATCATTTGGCCATTCATTTATCAGGATTTTTTTGGAGGGAGAGCTAAATATCACACCAAATACATTACATCTCACAAAATGACAAAAAATGTTATCTCAATCATTTTTTATGAGAAATATTAATTTTTTATAATAGAAAAATTCTCGTGTTGCTTTTTGAACTGAACAATCATACAGAAACTGAACTCAATAATGAAGCACTTATACATATAGATTTTAACATGAAATAAATACAAAAATGTGATCAATATTTAATTTCTTACAAATATTTCCATTTGTAAATGGAATTCCATTTCCATCCAAACGGGCTTATTTCCATTTCCTGGTCAGAAAACCTCAAGAGATCTCAGCTGACAGAACCGATGACTCGGAGGGAACACAGCTAGGCAAGTACTCTCCAAAGTAGTTCCTGCATGCCTAGTTTCTTTGAACTGAAATTATTTAAGAGTACATGGCATACCTTCTGGTCTCATCTTCCTATTTTTCCCTTTTACTGCCATAAATTTCAAATTTTCTGTAATTTCTCACACTTTGATCAAAGTATTTACTAATAACTAATTTTGCATTTGGAGGATATTGATAATCTAGGTATAATTCGTATTTTAACATTTTATATTTGAAATACATGTAATACCTTGTCTATTTAAAAGAATTTAAGAGACAGTGTGTATTTATATTTTAATATTTTCCATAAATGAACTTCAACTTCATGTATATCTGATAAACATGGGTAAAATACTGTATATAAATGGTGAAGTAAGAGTTTGGAGTGATTGAGTCAGATAGCAAAGTCACGGGTTTGATTTTAATAATAATGAATTCCTGCAATTCAAATAAATGACAATTGAGCACAGGGTAAATAAATAAATGAGTCCTTGTATTCCCAATTCTATTCTAGAGAGAGAAATATACATGTGTAGAGACGCTAGGGAAATATATGTACATTCACAGAAATACATGGATGTGCCTGTTAATGAATGTTTCTCAGGGAAATTTACACCAGAAATACATGACTACTTGTGAATGATTTTGTAGTAGTAGGACTAGCCTGTTTTGGGGTGCTTGATTCCTAAGATTGGTTTGTTCTTTTTTTTTTTCTATTAACTTATTTTTAGTTCCAAAAATAAGTTCAGAAAGGAATGGAGAGAGATGGATATGGTGTTGCAACTATTCAGTATCTTGGCTGTGGTGGAAACAGGACTGAACAGAGGTGAGAAAATGATAGAGAACTTCACATGCACATGCGCACATCCACACACAAATGCGGACACTGGGAAACCGAGTAAAATTTCTGAAATGTAAAAATGTCAATATCCTGGTTGTGATATTATATTATGGTGTTGCAAAATGTTACCATTGGGAGAAACCTAACAAAATGTATAGGAAATCTCTCTTCATTATATCTTACAAGTGCACATAAGTATATAATTCTCTTGATGACTATCTCAATAAAAGATAATAAATTTTAAATTAGCTTTATTAAACAGTGAAGTAAAATAAGAATCAAATTAATTTTACAGTCTACATTTTATGAATTAAAAATATTTCCATGTCTTAAATTTGTTTTAAAGGCCACACTGTGTTTACTTTATTGAAAAAGTAACATATAATTATTTTATTTTCTATAACTTTGTTACTATATTTGAGGGCTCATCTATTTGTTAAGTTTCTTATAAGTAGACTTATTTATTACATGGACACATGACTGAAAAAGAGTCCAGCCAGGTTTTATCTATCTCAGGGTACATGGGAAAATTATAAAGCAGCAAATACAATGTTTTATTGAAACTGAAAGTAAAATAAGCGATTTTACATGGAATAAACTGCAATTGCTTCCCAATGTGGATGGTAACAACAAAAATTTTAGAACAATATTGTAGAACAATAAGAAGAAGGAGGAGGAGGAGAAAAGGGGAAGAAGATGAAAAACTCAGTTATCACTCATGAAGTATTTTTACACATGACAGCAATCTAAGTCCTTTCTGTTTTTAATTTATTTAATTTCTATAACAATCTCGTAAAGTTGATAGTATAATTATCTCCATATCATAGATGAAAATACTGAGACCAACAGTAATTAATCTGCCAAAGCAAAATATCCAATTACAGTCAAGGTTTAAATTAAAACCAAGGGGATCCCTGGGTGGCTCAGCGGTTTGGCGTCTGCCTTTGGCCCAGGGTGTGATCCTGGAGTCCTGGGATCCAGTTCCACGTCGGGCTCCCTGCATGGAGCCAGCTTCTTCCTCTGCCTGTGTCTCTGCCTCTCTCTCTCTCTCTCTGTCTATCATAAATAAATAAATAAATCTTTAAAAAAAAATAAAATCAAGGTAGAATTTTTTGGGTCTTCAGCTAACTTCTATGCATCCAAATCCTCATGTATATCTTTCCTTTACCTAAGATAAGGCTGCATTAGCTAACTAAAATTTCAAAATACTCAGCTTTTGGGTAGAATTACCTCAACAGAACTGATAACACTGATTATTTTTGCGAATCTTTAGAATTTTATATGAAATGTCATGACATTTTAGAAATTTTTGTGGTCTGTGGGGAAGAAAATAAAAACCAGAAATTACTCTTATAGCATTTCCAATAGCAAAGAAGAGAAACAAGCAAACAAACAAACAAAATCAAATGACGAAATAATGATGGTTACATACTTAGTTTAGTCAACAGTTTTAGAATTATTAATATGTGTTGATTACAGTATGGAAATAATGAGATTAAATGCACAAGTTCATAAATTTGATTTATTCATTTTACAAGTATTTATTAAGCATTATTACCTGCAAGCAGTATTCTGAAAGCCAGGGAAAACATGGAAATATGTAAATTGCAGTCCTTGCCCTCAAGGAGCTCAAAATCTGTGCAGAAAGATAAGAAATGTAGGCAAATAAATTCAGTGCAAGTCAGTATGTGCTGAGGTTCAAATAAATGGGGAAAATAAAACATTTTAGTAGGTGAGTATAAATGTAATTCAGAAAGGTGTCTTAGTTGAGTTGTGATACTTACCTAGCCTTGGCAATAAAGGCAATTTATTAATTTACAAATTCGAAATATCACTAGTAGTGGAAGTCGCAAGTAAGGCCTGATATGGTAGCTCTATGGCATTCACCAAGAGGCTGTTTTATTTCTCTCTCCAGTATTTTTCTAGTGTGGCAAATATATTCCAAGGTTAGTTAACTTGTCATTACAAGATGGCTACCAACAATGACAATAAGCAGATGGGAGAGAGAAAGAAAGTGAGAAAATGACTAATTTTCTTACCTCAAATATCAACTAAAATCTTACACTTCCTTCTAACTGAACCACTGAGGTCCTCTACTGACACCTGGCCAATCTTTCTGACCAGGGGAATCCCATATACAAAGAAGCCTAAAGCCTTGATTCACATGACCCATCATCCTTGAGCCAATCTCTATACCAGGTTCATGGCTGTATCATTCAAATGGGCATCAGATAATCAGAGTCCAATCTTAGAGGAGCTGAACTGGCTTAATTTCACTCCAACCAGGAGGCTTCTAGACAAGAAGGCTAGTGTAGAAAGAATATTAGGGGGCAGCCTGCTCCATGCTTCCATACCCATCCTCCTTCCCATTCGAAAGCCTTCTTGAAAGAGGTGGCATTTGAGGTGAAACCATTGAAGAACAGAAAAATAAATACACAACTTTCTTTTCTTGATGATTTCAGGAGGCACTTCAAAATCTTTATAAGCTAAGGACATCATTATATTCAATTTACTGGAGTGAAGAAAGGATGAAATGTTACTCAAGTCTCCCAAGTAATCATTCGGTATCAGGGAGGAAAAGCTGTTGCTAGAGGTAGGGGTGGTTTTGAGTTCTATCTTACCAAGAATTTCCCCTTCTGCTCCCCACTTCTCCATGTAATCACTCAAAGCCAGGGTTTCCAAAACTGAAACCTGATCAGTTGTATGGGTGAGGGTGGGTGTTTAATGCCCTATGAGACATTCTATTCTAGATATTAAAACTGGCTCTTGTGAGCTCATGTTTGTGAGGAGGCTTGCTTCATCTAACATCTGGTGCCTGCAAATGTCTCTGATGCTCTTAAAAACCCTCTGAATCAACTTCTTCCCCTAATTTCTGTCATTTACGTTAGACATCTGAGGTCCAAAACTCCCTGCCACAACTTCCCAACTTTCAAATTTGATTTTATTCTTTGGTTTCCATTTCCCATGGTGAGTCCATTCATTCTACTTTATCATAAATTTCTTTTTTTTTTTTTTTTATCATAAATTTCTATTTCACTTATCTAAACTCTCCTTTCTCATTTCTTTATTTATGTCACCAAAACATGTTAAAGTGGACCTTACTTCATTTCCCACTCTCCTGAAGCAAGACTGGGTTTCTTCAGAAAATACTACAACATTTAGCCTCTAGTGATGATTACACCTTTGTTTGCCCTTCACATATCACTCAATGAGGAAAAGAGAAATTGACTGATTTGGGGGTCTCCAGATCTTGAATTCACCATTATTATTCCATTGTCTTTCCTTTGATGTTTAAAATATCCAAATAAAATACTTTATAATGTTTTTTTGCATTTCCTTCTTTTTTTTCTCTGCTTCCACCCACAAAAGATGCTCTTTTCTTGTTATTTTCAGAATTTCAGAATTGGGCTCATGATTTTCTCCTGGTATTTATTTATTTATTTATTTATTTATTTATTTATTTAAAGATTTTATTTATTTATTCATAAGAGACACATAGAGAGAGACAGAGACATAGGCAGAGGGAGAAGCAGTCTCCACGGAGGGAGCCAGATGTGGGACTCAATCTGGGGACTCCAGGATCATGCCCTGGGTCAAAGAGAGGTGCCCAACCGCTGAGCCACCCAGGCGTCCCTTCTCCTGGTATTTAAAATTGAATGTCATCCCTAACAATTTCCAACTCATTGTTAAAAGCTCACCTTATATAATTATCTTTAAATTCTTTGCTTTCTTCAGATCCAATAAGCTGCATGTCTTCTCCATAATGGCTCTGTTCCAACACAACCAGGTCTCTACAGATGGCGTTCTCACAAGAGTTCAGACTCATCAGGATTTCAGTCTAGATCCTCTCCCTTGTTGACTCATACTTTTACCTGCCATCTCTTCCTCTCCCAAGTAACTACTCTTCCCCCTCCATCCAGAGCTTCATCATTGGATCTCTTCCATTTCTCCCAGTCCAGTTGATCCTTCTCGCTAATACCTTCTAAGCACCAGGTCCATCCACCCACACCACAAAGGTGAAGCTTTGACTGGCCCTTCAGGGATTTCCTTACATGTTTCTAATTTTTACTTACTGTATCCTCCAACACAAACCACATATACTATCTAAACTGGTTTAATTACTACCCCATGGACACATCAGTGATTATTTTTACCTTGCCATCTTTATTCACCCTCTTTCCTGTAGGAAGAAGTAGATATAGAAGTAGGTTATTGCTGCTTCTATATTTATGCAAATTTACTCATTCTCTAAGGAATCACTCAATTTCCACCTCCACAAGGCTTTCCCAGCCCATGCAAGCAGAGTGGCCCCTGTCTCTTCTGAACTCCTATGGAACTTGTGTGTACTATCCTCTTGGAACTTTATAATATAGATTTTATGATTATTGAATTTGGCAGACATATATAGGGGCTGTTATTCTCAAAAATATAAGATCCCTGAAGGTAGGGTTTATGTCTCATATTTCTTTGTATCCTCTACTCAGTGCTAAGAGCAAAAGATGGACATAGTGCAGTACTTTGAATGAAGAAAATAAGAAAAACTTGGTTTTAAGGCAGCAAACCCTAATCAGGTTTTCAATCACATGGCTATACTACATCTTGTTTAAACTATAAGGTTTAGTGACAGATAATAGAACAATGTAAAAAGAAAGCACTCAAGTTAATTGTATTAAACTTTCTATGAATGTGATATAGTAATCAAGCATGCAGGTTCCAAAATCAACAAAATCTGGATTTGAATCCAAGCATATTAAATGTGTAAGGATGGGCAAATGTCTTAACTTTTCCCTAAGACTCAGTTCCTATTCTTTAAAATGAAGGATTTTAATACTGCCAATCATATAGGGTTGTTTTAAAGATTAGAGCAAAGTGTTAAGTACTCTGCTGACCACTGAGTAAGTTCTCGAGAAATATTATTATTTTCAGATATCTATAATATAAAGAGGACCAATGACTCTAAAGGATTACTATATGATCATTTGTCTGTCTAGAAAATGAAAAATACTCTCTGCTGGTACATGCTGACCCCACAGCGTGTCAATTGCTATTACATGAACTATTAATATGCATCAGGCAGTTTGAAAAGACCTAAAGTCTTGTAATGATGTAAAAACAATGAGAGTTTTCCAGCATTTTTTGAGAAGCAGTTTTTTACATTAAGCTCCACCTCCACTATAAGTAGCTCCCAGAGCCATCTTAGGTATGAGAATCCTCTGTGGAGATGATTGCTCACTGCCTTCCCCACATGCAGTCAGAACTACTGCTCTCTATTAACAAGATGTCCTATGTTGTATCTTCCTTAGCCTGTGGCAATTCTCAATTGCACAGTAACCCCCATTATTTGGATGCTCTAGATTTCAGTAAGAAATTATTTCCCACATTCTATGCAGGAGCTACTGTTTTGTTTACTTTTAGGACCATGAGCAAATTTTCCCTACAGAATCCACAGATTTAAAAATAGGGAGCTACAGGGATCCCTGGGTGGCTCAGCGGTTTAGCACCTGCCTTCGGCCCAGGGCGTGATCCTGGAGTCCCAGGATTGAATCCCACATTGGGCTCCCCTCATGGAGACTGCTTCTCCCTATTCCTGTGTCTTTGCCTCTCTCTGTGTGTCTCTCATGAATAAATAAATAAAATCTTTAAAAAAAATAGGGAGCTCATCATGACTTTCCTCCTCCTAAAGCTTCTCTCTTCTGCTGGCAATTCAGCAGCCTCTTCTTACTCTCTTACCTAGTGCAGAAGTTGCCAAGTTTTTCCATTGACTGCCCACTATATGACAGGCACAATTTCTACTTGGAGAATTAGTAGCTCTGACCCCTAGGAGTTTATGTTCTAAAGGCATGAGGTTTGAGTGGAAAAGGGGCAGCCACACTCTTATTTTGTGTTTATTCATTCTTTCCCTTGAATGATTGGGCAACAAGCTTCTAAGCTACTACAAACTCATCCAAAGACTAGTGACCTTCCTAACCTTTCAAAGAGTGGTCTGCTCCTCAAGATGGGTCTTCTTTCTTGTCCCAGTGCTGACAAGACATTCCAGTAGACTCCAGGTTCTCTCTCAAGAAGCAATAAATAGAAATTGTCAGTCTCTTGGGCATATTGATGACAAGTGGTATCTTAAAGCTGAATGCTCATCAGCTCCTAAAATATTTGCCCAGAGGGGCAGTTTTCAACTCTCCTAAATCTACTTAAGGAGGCCAGAGGTCAGAGCTCTGAATTCTTATTCTAACTAAATCCCTGGAATATGGCAGAGGTATCTTCTTACACAAATCTTAGAGTTATTGTCCTGAGCTGTTGAAGTTACATTAAATGCACATAATTTCAAAAAATAAAAAGCAAGCCAAATCCAACGAAATAAAAAATTTTAAAATCAGGTTGATGTCTGTTGAGAACTAAACAGTACACTCTTTGTACTAACTTTGGAACTGTTTTTCCACAAATCTAAAACTATTCTAAAATATAACTTAAAAGAAAAAAAGGTTTCTGGCCAAAAATGGTAGAAGGAAGTATAGGTGTCATTTGTCTCCCATTTTAGTCTTTCTGTTGCTTCAGACCCCTTCTGCTATGAAGCCGTTGGGAAGCTAAAATCTTATTCACTGTGTAAACTGCCTTATAAGATGTTTCTTCTTTTTCTTTCTAAAACTTCTTAATTGATTTGCCAAGAGTCAAGCAGAGGAAAAAAAAATAAAAGTCATTCTAACCTTCATAGCAGATTAAAAAAAAGACTTAAGTGCATTGACATAATGTGTTGTTCCTCATATATAATCATAAGGCTGACATACTGTCAATAGCACTCAGCTTAGAGCTGAGCAGTAGTGACAGGTGGATTCTGGGCTATCCGCAAAGAGCCAGAGGACGCATTCCCTGGAAGATGGACATGAGGTTTGGCTGGAAGCAGGACTGGGGCTGGACCTGAGTCCAGTACCTGGATGAGAATCAAAACAGTGTTGAAGGCAAAGTAAGCACAAAGTATGAAATTCTTCCTGCTTTTGGGCAAGATACTTACCAGGAACTGAGCAAGGTCTGACCCGCCTACAGTAGTCTAATGGCGTATTCTTTGGCCCAATGGTTTTGAAGTGGTGTAGGTGCATCCTAAGGAGTCTGCAGTAAAGGCTCTTGGGGTTAAAAGAAGAAAACATTAGAACTTATATGTATTTTTATCTAAAAAGGAGTGCATTAAAAAATACTGATACTAAATATAGGGGTTGACGCTAACATCCTCACTAGATCTAGTCAAGAAAACTTTGGTAGAGGAGAACATTGTTTTCTCACACCATGCTTCCTTTAGAGGGGACTTTCCTAGGCAAACTTTTCATCTTTCCACTCCTCTGACCCAATTTGAGCAGTCTTTCCTGAGCGGTCTTCTCTCTTGGGGAGTCCAGCTCTAATCTAGCACTACCTAGAATGAATAGGCAAGTCTGCTCATTCTGGGACCCTCTTGGCAGGCCCACGTGGCTCTCACATTAAGCTACATTCTCTAATCTAGATTTTTAGTACATATACCCATATCATTTCACACCTCAATTTGTTTAAAGAGGCCCCATTAGAGACTCCAACAGTCTTTTATTACATGACAATATCAAGCTTTTCTAAGGGAGATGTAGGAGTTCCACAACTAGAGGCTCAACCATGGTACTCTCATTCATTCATCATTCATTCATTCATGCATTCATTCACTTTTAGGCTCTTGCAGTTCACACATGAATGCATATGATTTTATGAGTATTCCAGATGTCTTTCATTGACTCCTCCAGCTCTCCTCTCTACCCTTTTTACTTCACCCTTTTCACTCAGACTGACCTTAGTGGGCTACATTGTCAGCTTCTGGTTGGTGACATTTTCTGTGATAACCAGTGGCTATACTTCCTAATAGCCACTTGCAAAAATATAATCAATCTTTTCATGGTAGAGGTAATGTTTTAACAATGACTGAAATAGTAATTACTTAAAAAAAAATCTCATGCTGTGGAGGGCACATTTGGAAAAGGAACTTTTGGAATGATTTCTACTATAATTTTTTTTTTTTTTTTTTTGTAGCTGAAACAGTGTAAGTAAATCTGCCATGTTTAAAAATATCTCTTATATCCTGATACCTAGAAAACTTAAAAACAGAATTTTCTGACTTGCTTAAAAATATTTCAGTGACTTTGAAATATATTTGTCAAAAACAAAATAGTCAATCCTTTGATTGCTTTATAACAATTACCAATTGAAGATGGAAACTTAACTTTACAAACAAAATTTCAACAAAACCTTTGTGTAAACTTTTGAGCAGGATTGAAAACTAAGTGTCATAATTTTTTTTTAGGGCAGGCAAATATTTCTCCCATTTGGTTCTGCCTCTAATTGTAAAAAGTCTTTTTTGGTTGTTAAAGGAAAGCATTAGGAGATTTTTGATGACTGCTTCAATTTCCTTGCTGGTTATGGGTCTGTTCAGGTTTTCTATTTTTCCTGTTTCAGTTTTGGTAGTTTATACATCCCCAAGAATGCATCTATTTCTTCCAGATTACCGAATTTGTTGGCATAGTTGCTCATAGTATATTCTTATTAAAGGAAAGCATTAAAATAAACTGAGCTTCTAAACAGAACTTTCAAATTTTTAACAAAGAGGGTTTTTTTTTTTTTAAGACTTTATTTATTTGGGAGGGTGGGAGAGCACAGAGGGAGAGTAGAGGGAGAAGCAGACTCCTTGCTGAGCAGGGAGCCCTACACGGGACTAGATCCCAGGACCCTGAGACAGTGACCTGGAGCTGAAGGCAGATGCCTAACTAACTGAGCCACCCAGCTGCCCCCAGAAAAGAGTTTTAAACTAAGATTTTTTAAAAATGTAAGTTTTGATAATATAAAATAAAATAATTTAAGATGGAAAGAGCCTAGTTCTCTTAGTCATTTAGTGGTTCATCACTGATCGTGAACCCACAGTAATGTGTAATGTGAACAAAAATAAGCTTTAGTATGTTTAAGGCACTGAGATTTTAGCGTCTAGTTACAGTAGCTATCCACCCTTGGTAAGTGCAGAAATTGGTACTTAGACATGTGCTGCTGTTGTAACAAACTCAAGATAAGTGCCATTGGTTTGGAGACCAGCCAGCAGGAGGTAAGGAGACAATACAGCAGGCTAGATGTCTGGAGAGTTCTGCTCTGGCTCAGGATATTTTCAGTGAAGTTGTCATGGGAGATCATGGAATGCAGACCGCAAATCTCCTGATCCTGTAGCTCGGGGGGAAGTAGCTGTAACTGTCAGCTTGATGGTGTGTTGTTCACCACTTACTCAAGAAAGGCATGTAGCTCAGGTGAGTTTGGGCTAATTTTTAAGCCAAGAATGGTGAGAGTAGAAAGTTCAGGGATCAAGGGCCTTCCTTAGTAGAAAAGTTGGTAGCTTTGGGACCTGAAATTAAAAAAAAAAAAAATAATGGCCCCAAATGACAAAGGGCTAGTGAGATTTCTCAAATGACTCAGCCCTTCAGTAAACATCAGAGAAGTTAGCATATGGTTTCACAGCATGTGGTTTCAGATTGCCATTAAGTTGAAGGGAAAAATATGGAGACCAGGAAACAAAGGAATAACCCAAGTTTAATAACTATTAAAAAAAAAAAAAAAAAAAAAAAAAAAACCTTGGCACATGGAGCTAACTGAAAGTAAATAGATCAGAAACTTACCAAAACAATGTTTAAAGAAATTGTAGTGCCAAAGAAACCATGAGCCAGGGCCGAAAAAAGACCTTAAAACCATCCTTGGAGAGCAAGAGAGATAGGAAAGCTGCACAATTCACAAAGAGGGTGTTCTTCAACAACCATTTCAGATATCTCTGTGGAAGATAATGGTTAAGGAAGAAACTCTCAGAGAGAGGAGCCAAGGGCCACAGAGAGAAGAATCAGGGACAGAACAAAAACCTATTCACATCTTGGCTAGTCACCATTCACAGGGTCTTTCCAGAAAGTTTTAATAATTTCTGTGGGTCATTGACTATTATGTGTATCCTCTTCCCTTTTTTTGACCTGAAGCTTTTATTGCAGTTATGCTAGGAAAAGGATACAGAAACTAGACCCAGGGAGGTCTGCATGATTTGTAAGCCCTACTACAAAATGAAAATTTGGTCTCCTTGTTCAATCAGTAGGGAAAAGTTGCCATTGAAAAAATTAAAACATAAAGCCTTATCCTTTCCTTTCCGGTAGGTTGTGACTTATTATGGTATTTTATATTTGCTACTTAACGTCATTCTAAGTAAAGAAATGTTTAATTTTACCATTCACGTTTTTATTGTGCAATGCCAGTTTTAAAATGCAAATACAAGAGCATTTAACTCAAATGTGGAATTAATGAAATTATACTATTTTTCTTTTGTGGCTCACACATGCATATGCATTTTGTTCTCACCAGAAAAGTGGAAATGCTGCACCCAATAATGCAACTGTTTTTATTTTGCTTCTCCGTGTGTGCACATTCTTTCAATACTCTCTACCTTTGGCTTACTGATGAGTAAAAAAGGAAAGAAGGAACTATGGTTGTTCTTTCTCTTTCCTTCTAAGACGTCATATTAGTGTAGGTGGAAGATAGCATAAGATCAAGGGTATTATAGAGTTCTTGGATCTTCTGTGTTTCTTAGAATGCCATTGCCTTCTTTCTGCATTCATAGCAAGTTTTTAGTTCATATGGAAAGCATGGTTTCTTGGGTCTATCAATGACCTGCTTATTCAACCTTAGATATACTTACCTTGTGCTCACATTGAGCTTGCTAAATTCCCAAGTATCATAGACCTACCAGAATTCTGTCCTCAAGAGCAACACAAACTTCATATGAATGGGGTAGTAAAGGACAAAGAATAAATATGTACATATCTGCTCTGCTCACATGCATGCTCCATTATCCCACTGGACTTCACTTATAAAACACAAATTCAACAGTAAAATTATTAGTAATTTCATGAAGTGAGAGCAGAGCATTAAACCAATTGCAGGGGCTCATCTGAGTGTGGGGACCCGTGTAACTGCATGGGCCCCATACTCATGAGGCCATTCCTTAGTGGACTTGAGAGAGCCACAGCAGACATGAGCCCAGAGATTCTAGACTTTGAGCAGATTCTGTGACTGGATGGGGCCTTGGATGATCTCATCTGGAAAGATGAGAAGTAAGTTCTTTGTGAAGGAAAAAGAGTGGAATGGTTTCCTTCCTTCCTTCTCTCCCTTTTTTTTTTTTTTTTATTTTGAATAAAAATACTCTGTTTTACTCACCAAACCTATTTCCTTTTTCCTTCAGGGGACACAGGCCGTATTCCTAGCCTTCTTTGTTGTTAGGTATGCCATATGACTGAGTTCCGTCCAATGAAGTATGAGCAGAAAGGATGGCTGATCCACAGAAACTTCATGATCCCCTGTTCTCTCCCTTTCCTAATCTGCTAGGCAGATGCAGAGGAACCAGTGGAGGACGCCAATCCCCCAAGGGATGATTGAGCAAGTTTGGAAATGTCCTGAATCTCACCATATGCTTCGAGCAACAGATAAACTTCTAATGTGTTATGTCACTGAGGTATTTGAGTTTATTTATTATGAATGTTAGGCTCTTCTAAATAAAGCAAACTTCCATTCTCATAGTATCATCATGAGGGCCTAAGTGGCAACAAGAGAAATCGGGCTACAGATGTCAGCTGACCTTGGAGACTGGACAGATATATGTGTAAATCAGGGATGCAAATGAGATTTTAGTGGTGGAAATCCCTGGACATGGGGAGACCAGTGGTTGATTACAAAAGCTGGGAATTAAAAAAAAAAAAAAAAAAAAAAAGCTGGGAATAAGGCTAACCACGATTATGAATCTTAAATAGCTGTGAGGTTAGTAGACCATTGTAGCTGAGGGTGAGAGCTGGGGTCAATAACATTTTCTAAAAATCAATGTTATATTCTCTGACAGGCCTTCTGTGATACCTAAGTAGCACCTCTCTTCTCTGACTCTTTTATTCTTTACCATGACACTTTGACATATAACACACATTTTAATAATATATTTGTTTGCTGAATTAATTATTGTTTTACCCAGTATAATGTTTTATAAGATCAATTTTGTCAGGGGTGGCTCAGTGGTTGAGCATCTGCCTTGGCTCAGGTCATGATCCCGGGGTCCTGGGATCAAGTGCTGCATCAGGCTCCCTGCAGGGAGCCTGCTTCTCCCTCTGCCTGTGTCTCTGCCTCTGTGTGTGTGTCTCTCATGAATATATAAATAAAATATTTTTTTAAAAAAGACCAATTTTGTCAGGTTTATTAACCCTTGTTTCTAACAGCTCAGTCCTTGACTGAACAGGTGAATACATGAAAACCTCTATAGGAACATGCATAAATTATGTTCAGTCATGGGACATTTAATACTGTAGACCATCTTTAATTGGTCCCTGCCTTGGCCCCTGGTACTACATAAATGGCTATCCTATTTCTGAGCTCAGTCTTGCTTGACTGTGTCACTGAATCATGTAGTTGGACTTCTACAATATTTCCCACCCTACAGCTTAGACCTTTTGTATTTGCCTGCCATTTTGACTTTTGCCCACCACACATGCCCTGCTTCTGTTTAAATATACTCCCTAGGCTTTCCTCCCTTGATTTGGATGCTTTGCCTTTAGGACTTTTGCCCATTTTCCCATTCTTGATTCATCTTCAGATTCACAATTTTGTGTATTTGCTACCAGCATAGCTGACACTTGCTTCATACTAAGGTCCAGGATCATGTATCTTATTCCTGCCATTCTGAGTCAAGTGTGCTCAGACTGCAGCTGCCACTGAGCCATCTCTTTCTAAATTTCCTTAGCATTCAACATAGAACAGCTTTTATTGGGCTCACACTGCCAATTATCCTGAACAAATGTGGTCCATATGAAATGTATACCTTTAAAAATAAAATGAGACTGTCCAAATGAAAGGGAAAAGGATTTAATTTAAAAATATTTTAGCAGTGCTGAAAAAAGTTATGATATGATAAGTAGACATTCATCTCAAAGAAGAGCTTGGGAGGTCAGGGATTGCATGTATACTACCTTAGATCACACACAATCCCCAATACAGTGCTATGCACACAGCAAATAATAAATATTTCTTTATGGATTGCTTGGTTATTGTGACTAAAACTTCATAATTTTGACAAATACTGATGTAGTGGAACATGCCACAAAGTCTGCTCCTGGTTCCCATCCTCTTTAGCAGCCTTGGCTCGCTATCCAAATGATTATGTTCTGAGGCCTCTCATAGCCACATTTCATCACAGTGGTGACAGCGTTGAAGTGGCTGAGTGAATGTAGTGCCTGTTCATAAAATCATTTCAAGTAAAAGGCTTCAAGATCCCTCCAGCTGTTATTCAAATCTATATCATTATTTACTGTAGAGCATAAAACACCAAGGTCTCATATATTTCCTCCCTCATTGAACTAGCACCAGCCAAGCCATGTGACGGGGCACTGAGGTACAATAAAGTCGGTCACCTCAGAATTTGTTTCCTTAAGGATTCTATTCTTTCTCTAAATTGTGGGTAATGGAATTGACAGTCTCATGGACCTTAAGATAATTATATTCAATAGACTAAAGCTTGGGTGCTTTGAAATGAACAGGCCACATGCAGTGGGTACAGAAAACTGGGAAGTTATTATGTAGCTGTTTTAAGATAAACACTTTGCTGCTGCTGACATTCTGCAACTTTTTATCATATTTTCAAAAAAAAAAAAAAAGTGAGCCAAACTGGTTGCCTTGGAAATGATTATGATGTCACAGAGGATGATGACTTCTAGTAATCTATAAGCAGCTAGAGCAGATGTGCTTGTAAGAAACAAAGATCTTGTTTTCATACAAATGTTCTCAAAATAAAACACAAAGGAAGAAAAATACCCAGAGCACATAATGCAAAGAAAAAGAATTGGTTCTAAATAGAATGTTTTACAAAGTTTTCCATAAAGCCTCAGCTGCTCCTCAAAGCACAACCAGCTTGAACATGGATAACAGACGTGAAATTACAGTACTCACAAAATTAGTATTCAGGTTGCACAATCTCTCCTTTCAAAGGCTTCAAGCATACTTTATGCATGCACAATTATAGAAGCAGGTAATGAGAAAGATTCTGATTCTCTCCCTATTGTTGCTATTGTACTTAGCTAGATAAGTCTTGATAAAAATTGCTTTGTTAAAAATAAATCTAAGCGATAATTTATTAATTCTATTGAAAAGATTTTTTTGCCTTTTATTATAAGATACATTGGATAATTTTTCTAAAACACACATTATTCTGTCCATGGAGATGGGTAGCAACATAATCAACTTTTAGTAAAGAATCAAAGCTCAGTAACAATTAATAATCTGCAAGCTACGGTAATTCTTTGTAATTTTATTATTTCACTCACAATTAATTTCACTTCAATTATTAGCGATTTTAAAAAAGGATATTCAAAGTTTATGACTATGACCCCCTGAAATACATAGATAGGATAAACAATATATCAAATGAATGGGTCGTGTCAAAATATATTACAATGCTTTCACTACGTCACTTTGAATTTAATCCTCTACCTTGATGGTCATTGATAACATCCTAAATTAATTCTTCGGATTCTCAAATATCTCCCACAGTAACTTCAAATATTTCTTAGAATTAATCAAAGTTTAAATAATGAAAATGAATTAATTCTGATAAAGTTTTCACTCCCTACAATAAAAAACCTCTCCATCCAACTTACAGTATGTATTTGCCAATAAAAATTTTAAAATTCTCATATAACTAAATGAGAAATATGAACTAGTAGAAAGGAGATAAACTAACAATTCTGACAATTCCTAAAATATATTGTTCCTAAATAAATCTATTATAGAAAAATCTTTTGAATGAAAATGTAAAAGATAAGAGATATTAGGCCAGAATTGTGCATTACTATTAAGTAGTAGCATACACATTTTTTTTTACTTCTAATCTAATGCCCAAATTAACTTTTCATTTCATTCAAATGAAAATTGAATTTGTTAATTTCATTGAGAAATGCATAATACTAAAACTACATAAAAGAAAAACATACAAATAAAAGAGTAAAAATTAAAAGTTCACCATGTTCTCTAGCCCGAGTTAAAAGAAATTGAGAATAAGTAACAGGTGTTTCTGAAAGCTAGCCTTTAATCCTCGTTTTAGTTCTGTGATCATATTGAAGTCATATACTATTTTAAGACATAAGCTCACTTTTTAAAAGTACATAATATGAATACAGTACTCTAAATGGACACCAGTGTTTGAGGCACATAGTGAGAACTGACATATTATGATAATATAAGAAGAGGAATAAAAACACTCCAGAGATAGGCTTTTTATAAACATTGCAAGGAGTTAGAAGAAAACAAAGTGACTTTTAATAACTGCAAAAGGCAGGAACAGTTTAGTTGATTTAGTCAAAGTGCAAAGATCTAAACCAAAAAAAAAAAAAAAATAGCATCGATATTTGAAAATAGAAAAAGAGAAAGGAAACTGCATTAAAAGTACTTTTTAACGAATGATGAGACAGCATTGGAGTATTTTATACTACTTTATTGACAAAGGATTCAATCTGGATGATAATTTTAACAAAGATGGTACCAAGTCTGTGTAAATCATTGTATTAAGAAATAAGACCATTATAAAAAATGATGACCCAGTCATTCTCTAAAATTGCTCTAATATAGTAAGAAAGGTAAGATAAACATGCATGAAAATATTTTATTGTGAAATAAAATGAATAATGGAAACATTATTAATGCAGATAGTAGACGCTAAGTTAACCTAAATGAAATTATAAGGCACGTATTTATAACGTACGGTAGCACACGAGTTCAGGGAAACAAATACAAAATGTGTTTTAATAATTCAACAGAATATGATAGAAAATGTAGTCTTTCCATATATAAAAGTTTTTGTCTATAATTAGGTTTTTTAAAAATCTTTGATTTCATTAAATAATGCTTATGTCAAATTTTTCCATTTTAAAGACTCCTAAGGAGGGCGAGCAAACAAAAACTGGATAGTTTCTAGTCTCTGGGCAGATATCTTAGTTTGCAAATTATCATAAACCTTGCACCCCCTACATGAGCGTGGGTTAATTTAGCTGTTTGTTGCTATGTGAGGTTTTTCTAGGCAATGACACATATGCTCTAATTTATAGTTGGCCGAGATCTGTATTTAAAAAAAACCCGAATCTGACATATTTCATTAGGAGAATTACATTTTGAAAAGCAAGCATAAGAAATGTGTATTTGATCCACGTGGCGGAGAATATGTTTATTTTTCTAATTTTTCTTTTTTTTTAAATGGAAAGAAGGTTTTAAAACTTGGGAAGAAAATAAACAGAAAATATGGGGCAAAACAATGGTCAGCTTGTGTGTCACTACAATAATCAATTACTAACTGCAATCACACTAATTTAAGAATGTCCTTTGAAAAACTGTTATTCAGATTATTTGCTTGCTTAATTTATTAAAGAAATACAATATAACCCTTACCAGGGCCCAGGGCTGTTCTCAGCCTTGATTTGATCAGTTACAAATATTACTTGCTTAATCCTATTGTTTTAAAAAACGCTTATGAGGTAAATTCTATTATTACTATCCACTTTTAATAGATGAGGAAACAGAGATTAAGAAATTTGTCTAGGGACACCTGGGTGGCTCAGTGTTTGAGCATCTGCCTTTAGTTCAGGGCATGATCCCAGGTTTGGGGATCAAGCCCCACTTTGGGCTCCCTGCAAGGAGCCTGTTTCTCCCTCTGCCTATGTCTCTCTCTCTCTGTGTCTCTCAAGAATAAATGAATAAAATCTTTAAAAAAATTGTCTAACTATTAAGTAACAGAAAGTGATAGAGCTGGGATTTGACCCTAGGCTTTCTAGATTGAAGATGTGTAAATCCTGTGCCACCAATGACACTTTTGGGAGTATCAACTGGGTCAAATTTCTCTTGTAGCACTGAGCTAGGAAATTGTGTGTGTGTGTGTGTGTGTGTGTGTGTGTGTGTGTGTGTGTTTGGGATGATGAGTTCACAGGCTTCCCGGATAATTAGAGCAATTAGTCTTTTGCTTGGTTGCTATGAGTTCAGAAGTAAGCTTTGTGTTCATTTGTGGGGTTTTCATTATCAGAATTTCTTAGCATTTCTTCTTCCCCTTTGCTTCGTTGTTTCTTTCATGTTATATGTGGTTTTTCATCTTATTGTTCTCTGATTTTACAATGAGTTCAAATTCTTTTAGGACGTTTTTGGGGGTTCAATCGCTAATTGACTTCTAGCAATAACTACAAATCAGTCTCGAACAGAACTCCTTCATATTCTCCAATTTATAAATCAAATAACTACGGGAGACCAGACACAGCTACCATCGATTATTTAAGATTAAGGTATGGCTAAACTAAACTGAAAGGTCATCTGAAACCAGTGATCATAACTTCTTTTAATATAACAATAAAGAGACACATTTTAATTGAATTTGGCCTTTTCAAAGCATCCACTCTTTCCTTTAGTAGCTCCAGAAGAACCATTGGTCACTAGGCTCAATTTATATGGTGACGGTGAGGATAATGGTATCTCTTGACCTTATTATCCTAGATAAAATGATGCTGTGTCTTTTCATCTTTCATCAAGGGCAGTTGCATGGTAGAAAATGAAAGAGTATGATTTTAGATGACTTGCCTTTATTTAGCCTGAATTCTACTACTAGCTAGCTGGTAACATTGAAAAGTCATTTAAATTCGATGGGTTGAATATCATGTGATTAAAAACATCTTCATTATAGATTTCCACCTCTCCTTCCAGCTGGACATTTTAATCACTCTCTTATATTATTCTTTCATTTCATGTGTGAAGAAACAAATATCAGAAATGAAGTACATCAATCAGAGGAAAACGGTACAAAGGTCTCCTGACTTCTGGAATTTTATTAAGAACACAAACATTGTAGGTATATCCCATCTTTCTCCCTCTCAATCCAGAGGCTAAAGCTATTCTGAAAGTGTTATCTTTCTTTTCCATTTTATTGTACTTAGTACATATATATATATGTAAATAAGCAATATAGAGTACTTTTTAAAGAGTACTTTTATTTTACTTTTTAAAAATATTTTTTATTTATTCATGACAGATACAGAGAGAGAGAGAGAAAGAGAGAGAGAGAGAGGCGGACACAGGCAGAGGGAGAAGCAGGCTCCATGCAGGGAGCCCGATGTGGATGTGGGACTTGATCCTGGGTCTCCAGGATCACACCCTGGGCTGAAAGCAGCGCTAAACTGCTGAGCCACCAGGGCTGCCCCCTGTTTTCAATGTTTAATGTAAGAAAATTCTTTTACTATTGACCCAACATAATATTTTGGATTTTATCCATGCTGATATATGTGGTGGTATATATAACTGCTATATATTTTTAAAGATTTTATTTATTTATTCATGAGAGACACACAGAGAGGCAGAGACTTAGGCAGAGGGAGAAGCAGATTTACCATGGGGTGCCTGATGTGGAACTTGATCCCAGGACTCTCGGATCACGCCCTGAGCTGAAGGCAGATGCTCAACCACTGAGCCACCCAGGCGTCCCTATAACTGCTATACGGTATTTTGATAAAGTGATAGACCTCGATTTGTTCATCTGTTTTCTTGAACAATGGCTTTCAAACTTTTATTGACCATGCAGTCGATAGGGGTAAAAATACATATTATGTGGTAACCCAGATCTGCATATCTCTGAAATCAAAGTTTACCTTTTTATTTATCCTTGTCATATACGATGTACTGTACTCCATTCTATTTCATTCTTTAAAAATGCTGGTTATGACACACTAAATATATAGCCCTCTATTAAGTTACAACCTGACATTTGAAAAACACTGTTCTTGAGGAATATTTTTCAAACTGCTACAATACTTCCAATACTCTGATACTTCTCTAGGATGGGTTTGGAAGTTAGGGGTCGGGGAATAAGTGCCGCTTAGAATTTTTTCAAGCAAGGAATGATGTAGGGGAGTAGGAATATATCAATTGATGCAACTAAATAGAAATAAAAACTGCAGATGGCTTAGGTACAGAAAACAAGTTTGTGAAGCACGGTTTTAAGAAGTTAGGCTGATTTCTTATCATGAGGTAATTCTAAAAAAATATATAGATTTTTAAATAAATGATTCATATTTTAAATTGATGCTGCAAGCTTACTACTTTAATGATTCCTATTAACAGTTTATTTGTAAATTGGAATGAGTATTTTTAGAAAGTGAATAAAAACCACTCATTTTAACTTATATATTCATTTGTCACGGTGAATGAAGAATGTCATAACTCAGGGAAATGGTGTTATCTATATATTTCCATAAGCTACATCAATAAGCTTTATGCCTTAGTTGCATTGCAGCGTATTATTTACAGACTTAAAACACAAATGACTTCAGTGACTTACAGGTCTCCTATGAAGATGTTGTAATGGGGATTTCTATGTTGAGTGGAAGTAGGACCATTTCTTTAAAAAAAAAAAAAAACAAAACTTTAATTCCAATATGGTTACATGTTATATTGGTCTTAATAGGTGCATTTTATCCTATGGCCATGGCTAGAGACATAAGAATAATTTGCTTTAAACAAGATTGGCCATTACTATTTGGTTTTTGGCATTATTATCTGACCTAAGTACTCCAGTCCTTTCATCATCAGCTCTCAGTATACAATGCTTGGCAAAAATCTAATGACTTAGATGAATACACCAGTCTTCATAAGATCCAGAGGTCAGAAACTGCCTTGCTCTCTTATTCTGATTTTTAAGTAAGTAATGAAGTTGAGTTGACAGAGAAAGCCAAATCTGCCAAAACTCCAAAGAAAGAAAACTCAAAATGTAAGTGCAAGGGGAAGCAAGTGTTAGGAGGCTATCATCCCAATTAGGAGCCATGGTATGGCCATGACCTGTAGCAATTTAGGCCTCGTGAATCTTTCACATTGGAATACAGTGCTACAATTTCTGGCCACAGTGTAAAGATGTAAGTAATGATAGGCATATTGTCAATTCAATTCCAGATCAAAGAAATCGGGAGGTTGATAAAGAAATTGGTATGGAAGATGGAAGCTCCAGATGAGGCTAACTCATCTATTCCACTCTCTCAACTCAACCACTATTTGCTGTCTCCTCTGATTCAGTGTAACACTGCTCCTTCTCCTCCCAAACCTTTCTTACCATGGTCCCTGGAACTCCTTTTTTCAAGCATAAAAAGCAAGAAATTTCCATCCTACATCTGCTCATTAATTTAAAAAATACTTGTTTCCTAAATGAGAGAGCTCTTTGTTGAGGCCACGACTCCCTTTTAAGCTAGGATGAACATGTAGTTTAACATAGAAACAAAGACACTTTTAAAAGCAAAAGAGGGTACTATTAATAGTTATGAAAGGACCACAGGTGTAAACTGGGACTGTTACTGACAAACCAGATGTTAAGGTCCCTACCTATAGTCCTCTCAAGTGAAGGCCACTCACTTTCCTAATATTCACCTAGCTCAGGGTTAGAAAATAGGATCAGCATTCCCTATACAACCCAAACCATTTTTTCAGACTATTTACACTACTGTGTAAAACTGCAGTTCCTCTGATGTTCCTTCTTCACTGCTACCTCAATACTCTTCAGGGACTAGCTCTTCAAAGACTTTAGCACCTAGTTCAATATCTTCCTCTACCTCCAAGACCCAAGATAATCTTCTGATATCCCATGACTTTTCTCATAGTCCAACCCATTGAAGTCATGACTTCTCAACCTCCATCTGGATCCTGGCATGTTATTATTCAACAGAAATGACAAATTTCTGTTCAAAGTCCCATATATTTTCATATATCTCACTCAGTAGTCCCTTTTAGACAAGTTCTTCAACCTCACTGGATGCAAGGTCTCTATATCTCTCTACTTGTGTTGGTCAGCACCCCATCAGTATCCTTCTCTGTAAAGCTTACTCAATAGTCCATTACTTTATTTCTTTTCATTAAACTCAACTTTTTTTGATCCAGGGTCTTACAGCTCTCTGTTGAAATTTCTACACTGGGTCAATCCTGTAGTTAAGATTTTCAAGAATTTTATACCTGGTTGGTGAGCTCACCTACAAGTTATAGCATCCAGCATATTGATGGTTTACTTGTGGTCACCAGCCTCAACTGGTTCTTCTATTCTGCCTATCAGTTTTTCCAAATACATTTTAAAACTTAGCCTCTCTCACATTCTTCATAGCAAATATTTCAAGCTTATTAACTTTTGTTAAACTTTCAATCCATCCACTCTTCTCCTCACTCTCAGAAAATAACACTGACACCTTCTTCAAACCCTCCCCAACTTCCTATCACGTCAACCAACAGACTTCTTTGTAAGTACTCATCCTTTCTTGCTTTTCTTGCATACAAGAGGTATACTTATTTTATTTGTGCTCTAGAACTTTTTTTTTTTTCCTGTCCCTTAAGGGACTTCCCTTCACCAATTTTCTTCTATCACCAATCTCTAAATTGCTATTGGCACCTTCTGATCAGCATGCTTGAAGTCTTAAAAAAAACAAAACTTTCCTCAACCTCACATCCTCCTCCAGCTCCTAGCCTCTGTCTTTCCTTTTATAGCCCAAATCATCGAGATTATTGTTTTATACTCACAGACTATTTTCTCACACTCTCTTCAGTGACTCCCATCTGTTTTCTGCTGCCATCCCTACAGGCAGCATTTATTGCTATTAGTCTCTTCCTTTATTCTTATTTCGCCTGGTTTTCCTCTTGATCTCTAAATGGTTTCGTTTGGATAGCTTATGTCAAAAATGCTATTGTCCCTCATGAATCTCCTTAAGTAGCCTGGTTTGATTGAGGCTGAAGGATTCGTTGAAGTTCTAAGATATGATATTCTTTTTTTTTTTTTAAGATTTTATTTATTCACGAGAGAGAGAGAGAGACAGGCAGAGGGAGAAGCAGGCTCCGTGCAAAGAGCCCAATGTGGGACTCGATCCTGGAACTCTGGGATCATGCCCTGAGCCGAAGACGCTCAACCGCTGAGCCACCCAGGCATCCCTAAGACATGATATTCTTGAGGGTCAGGAGAAAAGTCTGGCCAGATGACAAGGGTCATGTGCATGTGCAAAATGGAATAAACATAGTGAGCTTCACTATCCAGGGTCTGGTCTTTAGCCTTGGAGGTTATAGAAATCCAGTGTGTAGGTGCACCTAGGACAACTAAGAATGTTTAAACTTACAAAACATGGCTGTATGAAACTTAAAAATATCATCTATGTATAAAGGAAAACGACTATTAAGTATACTCTCTTCACATAAGAAAGTTACATGAAAAGTGAAAATATCACTAAGTAGCTAATGTTGGGTTTGAGATTGATCAAAGCATTCTGTGTATGAAAGACTGTCTAATGGAATCAGGCCTTATAGCCTGCAATGTCTACCTCCACATCAGGAAGGAATTCCAAAAGTGTGTTCCCAAAGTCTTGGGAGAAGGATACCTCTCTCTTAGATACATTAGATTGTGAAGTAAGAAGATTCTTGTTTGAATATCAATGAGTCTTCTGTTAGGCATTTATTCTTGAACATAAGTATCAAGAGATGCTCAGTTATTTTTAAGAATATATTATGAATGAAGTGTCTGTCTGGGTGGCTCAGTTAAGCATCTGCCTTTGGCTTAAGTCATGATCTCAGGGTCCTGGGATGGAGCCCCCATTGGGTTCTGTGCTCAGCAGACAGTCTGTTTCTCTTCTCCTTTTGTCCTCCCCCCCCCCTCAGTTCTCTCTCTCTAAAATAAATAAACAAAATCTTTTTAAAAACTCAGAATATATTATGAACATACCAGACACCTTGTTAATTTCATATTTTGGCTATCTCAAGATGTTTTGGGAAGCTCTTCTGCCTTAGGACAGGCCATCCAAAATCCTAAAAAAAAAAAAAAAAAAAAAAAAAATTTCCCCCAAAGCCATCAGTCAGCTTCCTTCAAAAGTGGTACCTCTGTTATCAAATAAAAGTATTATTTCTTTTTGTTTTGGGGAAGAAAAACCTGTATGAGAGAACAAATATGTTACTCCTAATACCTATGCAAAGTGGGGTAGAAAAACCTAATTAAAAGACTATAGTTTTATGTCTCTATTCCAGTATTCAATTTGTAAATTAAAACATAGAAAAAATCCTATTCTCACAGGCTTCCTTTAATGGATCCTAGCAAAATGTTCAAATTGACCTTTACTATAAACTGAGAGTTGCTCTCCACTAGAAAAAAATCTGTTACTTGAATTCAAAATGTCATTTAAGAATACCATAACCATTTAAAATCACAATGTTCACTACACAAATTCAGTCATTCATTTTTTGCACACTTAGGTCAAGTAAGTCTACAAAAGGAAGGAGTATGATGCTTATATTTTTGGGAGCAGTGAATCAGATGTGTTCCCTTTTGAAATAAAAGTGCAAATATGCTTGGTGAACCAGAACTTAAAGTTAAGATTTTGTATGTATCTCTTTGCCACCATTAATTGATACTCATTCTTTTTTTTAATAATAAATTTATTTTTTATTGGTGTTCAATTTGCCAACATACAGAATAACACCCAGTGCTCATCCCGTCAAGTGCCCCCCTCAGTGCCCGTCACCCAGTCACCCCCACCCCCCGCCTCCTCCCCTTCCACCACCCCTAGTTCGTTTCCCAGAGTTAGGAGTCTTTATGTTCTGTCTCCCTTTCTGATATTTCCCACACATTTCTTCTCCTTCCCTTATATTCCCTTTCACTATTATTTATATTCCCCAAATGAATGAGAACATATAATGTTTGTCCTTCTCCGACTGACTTACTTCACTCAGCATAATACCCTCCAGTTCCATCCACGTTGAAGCAAATGGTGGGTATTTGTCATTTCTAATGGCTGAGGAATATTCCATTGTATACATAGACCACAGCCTCTTTATCCATTCATCTTTCGATGGACACCGAGGCTCCTTCCACAGTTTGGCTATTGTGGACATTGCTGCTAGAAACATCGGGGTGCAGGTGTCCCGGCGTTTCATTGCATCTGCATCTTTGGGGTAAATCCCCAACAGTGCAATTGCTGGGTCATTGGGCAGGTCTATTTTTAACTCTTTGAGGAACCTCCACACAGTTTTCCAGAGTGGCTGCACCAGTTCACATTCCCACCAACAGTGTAAGAGGGTTCCCTTTTCTCCGCATCCTCTCCAACATTTGTGGTTTCCTGCCTTGTTAATTTTCCCCATTCTCACTGGTGTGAGGTGGTATCTCATTGTGGTTTTGATTTGTATTTCCCTGATGGCAAGTGATGCAGAGCATTTTCTCATGTGCGTGTTGGCCATGTCTGTGTCTTCCTCTGTGAGATTTCTGTTCTTGTCTTTTGCCCATTTCATGATTGGATTGTTTGTTTCTTTGGTGTTGAGTTTAATAAGTTCTTTATAGATTTTGGAAACTAGCCCTTTATCTGATACTTCATTTGCAAATATCTTCTCTCATTCTATAGGTTGTCTTTTAGTTTTGTTGACTGTATCCTTTGCTGTGCAAAAACTTCTTATCTTGATGAAGTCCCAATAGTTCATTTTTGCTTTTTGTTTCTTTTGCCTTCGTGGATGTATCTTGCAAGAAGTTACTGTGGCCGAGTTCAAAAAGGGTGTTGCCTGTGTTCTCCTCTAGGATTTTGATGGAATCTTGTCTCACATTTAGATCTTTCATCCATTTTGAGTTTATCTTCGTGTATGGTGAAAGAGAGTGGTCTAGTTTCATTCTTCTGCATGTGGATGTCCAATTTTCCCAGCACCATTTATTGAAGAGACTGTCTTTCTTCCAATGGATAGTCTTTCCTCCTTTATCGAATATTAGTTGACCATAAAGTTCAGGGTCCACTTCTGGGTTCTCTATTCTGTTCCATTGATCTATGTGTCTGTTTTTGTGCCAGTACCACACTGTCTGTGCCAGTACCACACTGTGATACTCATTCTTTATGGGGTAGTTATCTTTTAACTCACTCTCTGTGGTTCTCTCATGTCTTTCATTTGTTCAGAAGAGCTCAAGGGAAGTATTGATGAATACCTGATGATAAAGTATTAGGTGTCAAATAGGTCATATTTCACACAGATAGGCACTGGATTGGTAGAGTTCCATGTTGATACCACATTTCAATAAACTTCTAAGA
Organism: Canis lupus baileyi; assembly: GCF_048164855.1. Lineage (NCBI taxonomy): Eukaryota > Metazoa > Chordata > Mammalia > Carnivora > Canidae > Canis > Canis lupus. The sequence goes on from NC_132873.1 coordinate 10,259,330, forward strand.
ACATCATGGACATTTGAGTTTTCTTCCAAGCAGGTTCAATATTGAACAGTAGTTACCCAAAGGGGTGGAGTTAACTATGGCAATGGTCCTGTATGATTGGTAAATACATCATGGTGGTTATTACTATGGGCTTTTTAGAACTTAAAACACGTCTTTGAGTCCAGCTCTGACAATATGCTTCCCCGAAAAGATAATAATGTATCCACATTTCAATTTCTTCATGTGGGAAATAGGGCTAATATTATCCCTTAAAAATGACTATGGGGCTAAATGAGATAATGCATGTAACATGCTTATCGTGATGCTTGGCGTAAAGTAAATGCCTATCATGGTAATATAGGCATGGTATATAGCTGGTATACCATGGCATAGATGGTATATAGCTAGTCCCACTGATACTACATTGAAATCAGTTATATCATCAATCTTAAGTGCTATAGATTCTGCATCAGGATTTCTCAAAAATGATGTATTTCAAAAACATAGTCTTCCAATTAGGCAATTTCTGGAATATAGTTTATAGGACTTTTGATGATATCCTTAGTCTACTAAGTGGGACTTTCCCAGGTGTCTAGTACCTCACCATGACGTCAAGTTTTAAGTTCCTTTTTGAAGCGTGAACATAGCTGTTAGGGGGAGGGATACCGATAGTGTTATTCTCATCTTCATATATCATGTCTTGAGACAGTTCAGAATGCCACACTAACCTCTATATTAAGCTAACCTTTCTCTAAACCACAAGTCATGAGAATTGGGGGAGGTGACATTTGACTTTACTACCTGTAAATGACCTTTCTTTGATTAATTTCCCTCTTCCAAACCACACGCCATCTTTCAGAGTTATCAGGCAGGAAACAGCTCCCCGTTTCTATCCCTGTGTGGCTTTTAATTCCCTAAGTTGTCACCATCTGGTCATAAAAAGGGGGAAGATTGAATCCCAGGATCCTTTCCTTCACTTGCTGTTGGTGTGTTCTATTTTCCTCAGTCTATATAGGATTGTTTAAACATGTGATTAGATTCTGGCTGTACTGTGAAAGAATTTTGGTTTACAAGGAGTGGAGGCTTCTCACAAAAACTGGACATGTAATTCCATGAGCTTTTCACAGGACTGAAAAATAAAACAAAAGAAAACAGGATCATACTCCTATTGGCACTGGTTTAACTACCAAGTACTAGCCTTGCAATGTAACCTGTCATTTGCTTTGGACTATGGATATCTAGCAGAATCTGACTGTTGGTATTATAAATCTCTAGGCTACTATGCCCTAATTTCATTTACCAATTCCAAAGTCAAATGGTCATTTTTGGTTTTCTCTCTTATCCCCAGAGGGTGTTTATTATCTTGTATCTAACTTATTGCTCAGTAGACAACGTGTGTTCTCCTTATTTATTATCCCTTCTATTTGTAAGCTGTGTCTTGAGAAAGTTGAATCATCTTTTTCTTCTTTTGTGCTAACACTTTACTGGAGAATTCATTAACCTCATTATACTTTCTGTGTTCATGGATTTTAGGGTGTTTAAGAAGAATGTTCTTCTCAATGTGTTTTAGAGTTGTTTTTTGAGCATCAACTATCTACACTTGACCCAGCCCAAAGTTCCTTCATTTTTGCATTGATAGAATTCATTTCCTCATAATGCTGAACACAACTGCATCTTAAAGCAACTATGATATATTCTGATGGCATCTTTAAGAATGTGTACTTTCATTTTGATTCAGAAACTTCTCCAGTCCTCACCCCCTTGGTCTAAGTTTAACTCCCACAATTTGTAATTCTCATTTGGGATAGAGATAGCTTATCTTCTGCTCTACATCAAAACGTACTGTCTAGAAGAAATCTGATATTATTCTATCAAAGTGTGAATTTAAGTCACAATGTTACCTTTTCTAGGGACATAGATATTTGCACAAGAGCCTTATCTCTAATTGCAAAGTGACACTCTTAAGAATTGTTAAAAGAAACTACTGTTCAGGGTGGACGGAATAAGAAGACCCTTACCATGGGGGAGTCACATGCCATGCAAACAGACCCCAGATTATCAATGTACTCGGGGAGGTATCAATATGCCTTACTTATGAACTGGATTTGGTATCTTAGAATGTTTTCTTTAAAATTATGGTTCTATTTCTGGCCTGCTTGCTTCTTCATGCTGTCAATCTAGGTCGACAGGAGAATATGAGACCATTGTTCCACATCCCGCTTAAAAGAGAACACCACTTCAAAGAGAACACTACCACCTGACAAAAATAAAACAACAAGCAATCAGTTTAAAACATTGTGTCTGGTGCTTGTTAATTTTAACTTTTTCAGGGATTTGAGTAACTTTAGGGAACCTACTTTGGGTGATTATGTTCTATATCTGCACAACAAAGCCACCTAAATAAAAATAATTAATATATAATTAACTTCCAAAAATTTCCCCTTTAATATTAGGCAAGTATTACAATGTTTAGAATTGTCCCCTCTTGTCCCCTGCTAAAAACAAAATAAAAAGTTAAAAAACATGGAATAAATTCCTTGAACAACGATTCACTTTTATTAAAATTCCTTTAAATCTAACACAGATAAAATAAGCCATCCAAAGAAAACAAAATCCTTCATAATGTACCTTTTAGCTTTGCTGCCTTTTAAAAATGTTCTTTTGCTAATTGCATTCAGTGATTACAGAATTAAATCTGTTGCGTTGTCAGTCAACTTGGTTTACGCATTATCAGGCATTAGCGTGAAATAAATTGTTTATGAAACAGAGAGGTCACATAAATGCATAAATGAAAATTATATTTGATGTACAATTTTAACCACTCTTCCTCTTTATATTTGTAAAAATTATATTCTTTCCAAAGTGCTCACATTCTTCCTGTGGATGTAAGCCAGAGAGCTGACCTGTTGATGATGTTCATAACATTACTTATGAGCCAAGACTTGACCAAAGTCTTTATGAAATTAGACTCTATCTTGTTATCCTACCCTTTTTGTCCCTTAAAAACAGTTTAACATACGAAGCTAGGTGAGTATGTGATGAACTCCACATTCATCCATTTAGTAAAGGTTTATTGAATACTGACGTACCAAACACTGTGCTAGTTGTGAGAGAACAGTTGTTAGCAGGACAGACATAATCTCTGCTCTTAAAAAAGATGACATTCTGGTGGGGGAGACAGATTTTCTTTCAAAACTCAACAGATAAAAATATTTACAAATGGTACGATGAAAGAAACGTGCAAAGAGCCAAGATATGGGTTGGTGCTGGGTAGGCACAGTTTCTGGTAGGATGGGACAGAAAGGAGGAGAAAGCAGCTATTTGAAAAATGGTGGGTGTGGGGTATGTTTTCTCCCCAACTCCTAACTCCCCAAAGTGAATATTTATACAGTACTGCACTTCCCTGGTGGCACATTTTTATGCATAGTATAACCATCTACGTATTTTAAAAATGTGTGTATTGTAGTTACAGCAAAAGATGGAAATAAATACATCCTCTAACCACTATAAAAATACTGTAGAGAAAAACTGTGAACACAGTGAATTACTACAGTTTATACAAAGGTTCCTTTCTCCAAGTACAATTGTGAGTCTCAGAGCCAGGATTATCCAAGTGTAGAGGATAAAATAGAACCCCTGGTCTAAGTATGTAAACATAACCTTGACTTCTTTGGGGTGAGTTGGACATACTATGATCTGCAAATGAGAAAGAAACGTAAGACATTAAACCAGGGAAAAATTTCCCAAATGGTCTAATTCTCACCAATGGTTATGTGATCTTTGCCATCCTAAAATTTGGGAGCCATCGCCCCTTGCCTAAATCCCCCAGTCTTGGGGAGACAGGGCCACCAAATGCAAAGTGTCTGAATGCTTAGCCACTAGAGGGAGAGAGCGTGCCTCTGGTGATTCCCGAGCCAATGAAAGTTAACTCCTGGAAAGGATAGGCTTTCAGGGGAGCTAAATTAAGCTCTAACCAGCTAGGGGTAAGGACTATTCCAACTCGGGTAGCTTTGGGAAATTTGAGGATGGTTCCTTAGGACTTCACAATGGATCCTCTTCCACTAGTCACGAGACCGCTTAAACGATGCAGATATTTCACCTTCTTAATTCATCTTTTCCAAGGACCTCTTTGCAGATCCTTAAAACACAAGGCTTAAGTTTTAGAGAGGACTTGTGGCGACTCAGGGAAGTCATGTTTCCCTTTATGTTTTGGAAATTTATATATAATGAACAACACTCCAACTTTCTAAGATAATTTAGGACTAAAATCTTTGCTGTCTACTGGGATGATTGGAATGATTTGTGGAATTCTGTCTTCAGTCTTTCTCAATTATATAAGACTTTAGGAAGATTTTTCTTTAGATAATAGGCTTAAAAAAATCCCCCAAACCGTGCCTTACCAATACATAACTCATAGGAGAGAGAGAGAGAGAATATATATATACACACAGACTCACAGGAATTGCAATTTTTCTTAAGATTGTCATGAAGTTGTTGCTGCCCTAAGCCCAAATGATTCGTTCTCCAATGAAAATTGGTCAATCTTGTTTGCACTAGGGCACCAACTTTCATTTTCCATAATTCAAAAACGAGCTTCTCTGTACGATTGTCGAAAAAAAAAAAAAAAGACCCTTAAGTTTTTTTTTTTGAAATAAACTCTTAAGAAGTAATCATTATACGACTTATATACACAGTTATTACACAAATCCCACGGTGACCATTATTCAGTGTTTATTAATGTGAATGGATTCCCTTTCCCACCTCGTTATCTAAAGACACGATCCAACCATTTACAGACCTACAGACTAGGGTTTAAGATCTACTTTGATGATTTTTAGTTTCAGTGTAGCACTTCTCTTTCCACAGCAGGGAAGAAAAAAAAAAAAAAAAAAAAAAGACCAAACAAACCCAAAACTCTCCGCGACTATTTTTGGGATTCTTGAAATGAGTAGGAGTACGATGCCTCCTCCTAACTCTTGCAGCATTGATTCCCTTCACAATCTGTGATACGGTTTCTCAGAAATGCTGTTTGGCAGTCCTGATAATTTCATGTGTTTTCAAACTCAAGCCACCCAGACTCCACAGTTCAGTATTTTCAGCTCCTTTCATTTTCCTTTTCCCTTTAATTATAGAAGCCTCTATTCCCTCTTTTTGCAAATGCGGTCAAGTTAGATGCTCCATGCTACTATTTGTAGAAGATACATGCTTTTTTTTTTTTTTTTTTTTTTTTTTTCTTTCCCCCAGGACGCTCCACGACGCTTCTCTGGAGGTAGGAAGGCTGTGCTGTACCTGGCGGTGCAGAGGGCAGCGCCCCGGGGGGTCGTGCGAGCTCCCCGGGACCCTCGGCCCCCCCTCGGGCTTCGGTGAACGCCGCAGCAGCCCCGGGGGCCGCAAGCAGAAGCCAACGCTCTAATTTTAAACTTGCACCGTGAAGCACTTTGCAGAGTGGAGCTCCGTCTCCTCCCTCCGCGCCCTCGCTGCCTCGGGACTCGCGCGCGGGGCTCCCCGGGGCCGCGGGTGGACGCCGCAGCCCCGCTCCCCTCGCGCGGCCTCGTCGCCAATCGCAGTTTGAAAGAAAACTTCGGCATGGACCTCCGGTCGCCGCTGCAGTCCCTCCTTCCCGGCCGGCGGAGAACGTGAGGTTGATTAGGACTCGGGGCGCGCGGGGCGGGGTGGGGGGGGCGGGCTGGGGGCCGCAGGTTACCTGGTTCCCCCCGGCCCGCTGCGGGGGGCGGGGCTCCGGGGGCCGCGCGGGGGGGGGGCGGCGGGGCGGGGCGGGGGCGCGCGGGTGGGCGCGAGGCAGTGCGCGCGCCGCGGGGCCGCCGCCGGGCAGCACTTGTCCTGTAATCGATTGCCGAGCGCGCCGAGCGGCCCGGAGCGCAGCCCCGCGCACACGCGCCGTCGCCGGCCCGCGCGCACCCGCGCACGCGCGCTCGCGCACCCACGCACCCACACGCACGCGCGCCGGGCCCCGCCGCCGCCGCCGCCGCCGCCTCCGCCGCCGCCGCCGCCGCCGCTACTGCCGCCGGCCCGCCCTCCGCCCGCGGGCGTCTGCGCGAGCCCGGCCGGCGGGGGAGATGTGCTCCGGCTCCGGCGGATCGGTTTCTCGGGGTTTGACCAGCTGTCCCGGGCTAACCCTGCTCCTCGCTGAAGATGGAGGAAGTAAAAACAGGATTACCCTTAGCTCCAGATCCACTGCCTTAGTTTCCACCACCCACCGCAGTGCACAAACACACGTTAGGCACAGGAAAGAGAGAGAGAGAGAGGCGATACACTAACAGTAAACACAAACAAAAGGGTGATGGGATTATTTTACTGCATGCACTGCTGAGGTAAATCTCCGCTCGGCTTTGGCGTGGGGAAGAGCCGCTCTGGTTTTATTTGTCTTCTGGTTCATAGATGGTCTATAAATGTGCGTGTCTGATTTGCAGGGGGGGGGAGTGTTTTCAAAGTTAAGCGTGATTCGGTAGCATCTCGGTTTGCACTGTGCTGTGATCCAGTGACTTGTTGCTGTGGAGCGGTCCCGGTGACAATACGGCGGCCGCTGGAGCGGGCGGCTCCGCGGCGGCCGGAGGGAGGGAGCCCGCGGCGGCGAGCGGGGCGGCGGGGCGGCGGGGCCGGCGGGGGCGGCGGGGGCGGCGGGGGCGGCCGCCCGGGGCACCGGCCTGCGGGGATGCTGACCCGCCCGCCCGCGGCTCCGCAGCTGTCAGGGCTTTGGGCTCGCCGTGCTTTGTTTTGACTCGAATTCCGAGAGAGATCGGGTAGCTTGAGATACCTTGCAGCCAGCCGTCCTGGTGGAAGGAAGGGAATATCCAGATCCTGTTGGAATTCTTGGGGAAAAAAAGCAAAAAAAAAAAAAAAAAAAAAAAAAAGAAGAAGAAGAAGCTGGCATGACACATGTGCAAAGGCAGCCGCTCAATCACTTTGACAGGTTCCAGTATGGGCGAAAGAGGTGGCATGAAGATCTGATTTCTTTTTTTAAAAATTTTTCCCCCTTTTATTTTTATTATTTTATTTTGTGTGTGTGTGTGCCCAGGGCGAAAAGCCGCCCAGTGCAGTTGGCCTAGGCTCCCGGCTGCGATCTGACCGCCCCTCCCCTCCTACCAGCCTCCCCCCTCCGCACCCCCCCCCCCCACCTTTTCTTTCAGTTTTCTTGTCTTAGCTTTTGGTCGATTCTTAAGGAACCGGTGGATCAAGTTTTTTCTCTTCTGGTTAATCGCATTGCTGTAGCACTGACTGACCTCTCTCTCTCTCTCTCTCTCCCTCTTTTTTTTTTTTCCTCTTTCCTGAAAGTACGTGGTGCCATTCCTGAGTGACTTTTCCTACTAGACCATCCCAAAGGGACGAGGGGGAGGGGGAGGAGGAGGAGGAGGAGGAGGAGGAGGAGGAGGAGGAGGAGGAGAGGGGGGTGTTCCTTCTCTCTCATTTCTTGGTTTTGTTTATCAGCCGATCTGTTTGCAGGATTTGGGCTCGGAATGACCCACCTGTAAAGTGCTTTTCCTTCCTCCTCGCCTTGAACTCTGCAGGGGGCTTGGCGTGGAGGGGGCCAGGGAGGGAAAGAGAGAAGGGGGAAAACACAGAAAAAACTTCTTTCTTTCTCTCTCCGTTTATCTTCAGCCCGACATTGTCACCTCCTCTTTGAGGGGTTAGAAGAAGCTGAGATCTCCCGACAGAGCTGGAAATGGTGATGAATCTTTTTTAATCAAAGGACAATTTCTTTTGTATGTACATTTCGTTTCTCTTTCTCCTCTTCTTTTTTTCTTCTTTCTTTTCCTTCTTCTGAGGGTCAGTAACCATTTCATTGATGGGGGCAGACTTCTTTCGCTTCTCCCTGACGTTTCTTTTTCTTTTTTTGAATATGTGTGTGTTAAATTGTGTGTGCAGGGCTAAAGAGATAAACTCATTTGTAAAATATCCGAGGAAACTGCTCCCCCTTTTAAACTTTACGGATGCCTTTCTTGAAAGCCTTATGTAATCATAATTTGAAAGAATTTGATAACAGTACAGCAGGTTGAAATTTAAGTGCTATGAAGGGACTGAGTTGGGAATTTGATCTGATGATTCCATAAAGAAAGAAAGAAAAGTTTTTTTTTTTTTGGGGGGGGGAGGAGGTGGGGAGGGTGGTGGTGAAGAAGGGGAGGGGAGGGAGAAGGGAAGTGGTTTTGGAGACAAGAAGTGAAGCTGCCTGTTTTCCAGTAAGTAATGGAGAAATTCCAGGAGCCAGGGCTAAATATACTTGGCGATCAATACAGAAATGGCTCATTGTGAATAATTTAGCTGCTGGTGCAGTGAGAGTTTTGAAACTAAAGGCAAAAAGGACCAGGGCCAGAGGGGGGGGGGGTGGAGGGAAAGTAAAAATCTCCTCAGGACGTGTCAATTCTTTAAACTTTTTTTCCTTCAAAGAATACAGTTAGCTTATCGATCTTTTCATTATGTGAAATCAAAGCTAGGGGGTGTCATCTCATACAATTTACTTTTGTTTCTGAGAATTAAGTTCTTGTTTTGTGTCATTGGTGCATGAAAATAATTCCCCAAACTTTTGAAAAAGTGATCCCCTTCCCAAGAGCAAAAAAAAAAAAAAAAAAAAAAGTTGGTGAAATTTTCAAAATCAGAATGTATTAAGTTGGCTTGGCATTTGTATCCAACCTTCGTCTGGCAGGAAATTAAGGTTACATTGAACAGGTGCTTACACAGAACTTAGTGTAGGCTAAAATGTCAATACAAGTCTGGGAGTAGGGTGACTGCTGCAGAAACCTTCGAGACACACTTGGGCACTAAATTTTTGTTTTGTTTTGTTTTCTTATGTTTGTTTGTCCTCCCCCCTCCCTATTAGAACATGATGAACCAACTTGCAACAATTGTGAATAGAGCTATCTGTATACCAGGGAAGTCCTCAAACTGCAGTGTGATTGTGGGAAGTAGTGAGTGGTAAAATACTTAAATCCCAGGGAAAGCTGGCACATTTGAGGTGTACCCTCCCTGTTTTTTTTTTCTTTAAGTAAATTCTGATTAACAGAGTCATTCCTTTCTCGCTACAGCCCATCTCACAGCACACTTATCTTTCCTATCCTATCTCCAGCAGGAATCAGATCATTTGCAGAAAGAGTTCAGTGACTTGCAAATGAGCACATACAGTACTGTAGTATGTTTCTTGGGCACAGGTTGCAGGAGCAGCAACATGGGCTAACTGCTTGGAGCTTCAAATAAGTTAAGCATTTAATGGCAGATACTGAAAGGAATCATTGTGTTAAGGGTATCATCTTTTGTATTGCAGCACTGCACTTTGACTATGGAAACAGAGGCTATTGATGGCTATATAACGTGTAAGTATTCATTTTCACTAATTTGTTATTGGTAATAAAATTGCATTTGTGTTGCCTGTATTTTATCTTCTGAATTATGTTTTAATCAGGGATTCTGTACTCTTATTTTCTGTCTGTTCACAGTTTCACCTTTAAATGAGTCTGAGAAAAATACCAGCAGAGAAACAAAACGAGGGAAATAATAGGAATATACCTACTCTATTAATGATAGTATGTTTAGTCAGTAGTGACTGGCTTAGCAGGTCAACACTTTTCCACTGGAGGGTTTTCATTTATTTTACTCTAAGTTTAGAATAAGTCAGGTTACATATATGTCTACTAATATGGCGTGTACTAAATATTTACTACTCTGTAACCTAATTTTTTGACACATAATGTGAAAGCTCCTTAAGTCGACCTTTTTTTTTTTAGCCAACTTTCCTTTTTTGACATCCAGCTCTCTGATACTCAGCATTTTGGAAAATGCTCGTTATAAATTACCTTGTGCTTAATAGTTAAATTAGATGTTCAAAGAAAACTTATTTTTTCAACAGAAAAATACTTTAGAAATCAACTCTTTCAGTTGCCCTCATTTTACAGTTAAGATTATTGTGATAATCAAATTTTGTAATTTCTTTTTTTTTTATTGTGGGCTGGGGTGGCTCTTCATTATTTCATTCATTTGCTATATATTTCTAAATTAAAATTCCTGATAGTTTCTTTTAAGGGAAAGATGTATTGCATTAAAATTTCAAGGCTATGCATGCCTCTGCATGTATGAAGCAAAGTTGGTAATTAGATTTTATGTGACAATGAACAGAGACTGAAAGATTTTATTTTGTGAAAGCAGGTGACAATGAGCTTTCACCTGAAAGAGAGCACTCCAATATGGCAATTGACCTCACCTCAAGCACACCCAATGGACAGCACGCCTCACCAAGTCACATGACAAGCAGTAAGTCTTCATTTTATGATTTTTTTTTTTCCCTATTTCTCTAGCGACACACTTGAATTTGTTAGGTCTTTAGGGTCCTCTCACATTGTGTTGTAGTAGCTGCTATAGATTTTGCTAAAGAAAGAACAACACAGATTTATTCCTGTTCATTCTAGTATCGTAAAACATGAGCCTGCTTACTAGTCTGACCTATCCCAAGGTGGCATTTGGGAGCTGGTGCTTACCTGTATCAGGTAAGAAATGTTAGACTTTGCTGGTTATTGTTTTGACTTGCCAGGTTTATGACTAGATTTGTTGTTGTTGTTAGATAAAAGAATATGGAAACAAGTCCCTTCCAAAGGACTCTTCACAGAAAAAAAAAAAAAAAAAAAGAAAAGAAATAATTTTATATTGCCTTGGTACAAAGCTAATCCATCAGTGGGAGAATTGCAGTATTACTTTTTCTTTTTTTTTTTTTTTTAATACGTGCAAGTTTCTTCACCAAAGTGATGGAAGTGAAGTGTAATTGGAAATTTATGGGCCTGATTTAAATCCATTTCTCTAACAAAGTGAAAGCGTTTTGTTTTACCCTCTCCAGAGAACTGTGAAAATTAGGAAGGATGTTTTGAACTTGCAGGAATAGACAAGTTTGGGCTACTATTTTTGATAGAGTCATTCATTGATGTAGTAAACGTTGTTTTTTGGTAATAAAAGAGCAACTTCTCTGCTGTCCGTACAGAAGACAAAATACTTCATTAAGAATATGGTTTGTTTTCTCTTAATTATAATGTTTTTACCAGTTTAGTTATTAAGTGCAAATGCTCTGTTACTCTTCTTCAAACGTAATATGAAATACCGTGTTTCCCTTATACTTTTGTATGTGTTAAATTCTTCTGTAGAAAGGACATCTGACTTATATGTAAATATAACTTAATTTAAAAGTTTTCTATTTGGGTAATATGTGAGGGTAAGGCAGTTTCTTAGCTTTTTTTTTTTTTTTAAACAAAGATTTAATAACTAAAGGAAACTGAATCAGCTACTAAACTATGAACATATTCTCAAGTTAATTCTGATTATCCAGAGAGAACAAATGTTCTTTCCAGTTTCCTCTTATAGTTCTCAAAACTTGAGGTTGTTATAAAACTACTAACTTTGTAAATAGTAAAGACTTCTGAAGTATAAGCAAGAGTATATAAAGTACTATTAAATACATTTTGTAGTTCATTAACTTTAAGTGGTTGTAGCTATTGACTTGAAATTTTGATTGAACTATATGAATTTACCTATATAAAAGTTTTCTTTTTATTAATGGGAAGTATTTCCCAGGAGATTTCATTCTGGAAGCAATCGTTAAAAATCCTTTATCACATAGAAAGAAAAATTAATAGAGAGTGAGTGAATGGATATTAAATTATAATGTTAATCTTTTATAATGGATCTTGTAACATTAATTTATTTTTTTGGCTAGTTGGCTATAATTTGACAAGTTATACTACTACAGTGTAGTTAGTACAATTTTTAGATTTTAACATTTAATGTTATTAGTTGCTTGGTAAAATAGATTTTTTTATTTCTCTGGTAATTTCTGTTTCATTTCCTAAAGAGTAAAGATAGATTGATAGGAAAATTTCTCTTAGAAGATTTAAGTACCGGCTTTAGAAACTTGAGGAACTTTGAATAATCATAGACTTTTTAGCTATCACCCCCTACCCACCACTAGGATATCAGCAGGAAAATGCGTGTTAATTGGCTCCTTTATTTGTGAATTTGATTTTGGTTTTGCAAGTACTCTTCAAAAAAGCAGCTCACCCATTTATTTTTAAGTAAACATCGCAGAGTGTGGGCATGATCAATTTGAACAAAAAAGAACTGTGCTTTTCACATTTGAGCTTTCCTCACCCAGCCAACAACAGTAAAATTATGTTTGGTACAAGAGTTTTGTTTTGTTTTGTTTTTTTTACCCAAACTTACTAGCCTATGGCAATTCCATGTTAATACGGTTTTTGGCTAAGCTGCATGTGTTTTCGCGTTCTTTTTCCGAAGAGTTGCAGGTGAAATATTTGGCTCTCACTTCAGAGCTGTCTGTTGCATCCTTTATGTAGCCTGTCTTTACAGTATCTAGGTTACCCACTTAGGTGTTAGATGGAGAAGATACCCATTTTTCCTTTCTGTTAGATCTAGGAGAATATCAGCATTTTAGATTGCCCGAGCAAATAGTAGTAAAGAGGGACTCTTGTCTCTTACTTAGAACAAGAGACCTAAAATCCGTCATTCAGATGTTTTTCTGTAACTTGGAATAATTTATGAGTGTGCGCTGGGCCTGTCAAATTGCTTGTGGCAGAGATGACTGGTTTTCCTAAATCCATTTAAATGCATTGTTGAACTTTATCAAATGAAAATAGCTTATTTTTTTTCTGCAGGATATATATATATATATCTTCAAATACACTTCCTGAAGGGCTGTTGCGTCCAAAAACAGAATTGAAATTTTGATTGAAGGTATTTAAGCCAAAAGTAAATGGGAATACCTTTATGATAGATTAAGATAGCCTCCAGGAGCACCAAGGAAAGGACAGGATTGTATGTGTACAAGGGAGAAAGTTATTTTAAAACAGCTTTAAAGGAATTAAAAAACCTTTTTTTTTTTTTTTTCCCCATAAAGTAACATTCTGGCAGTAAAGTATCAATAACCTGTGATAGACCACTTCTTTTGGTTTTAGGAAACTGGTCAGTTTTACCACAAGGTCCTAGTCATTTGTTTAGGTTATTTGATGACTATTCTAAGATGAAGGGTGTCTGTACAACTTGCTGCCAGCTATTGTATAAAAAATAATGACAGCAGCTATCATTATTTGACAGTGCTAGGAAAAGAGCATTGGCAACTTGGGGGAAAACTAAAAATGTTATATTGTCTGCCGGCTTTTGGTTTTAAAATTCAGCATGTAAGGTAATCTTAAAAAGTAAAGGGTAATACTGATCTTAACATTTTACAGTAGTTATTTCCTGTGTTTTAGAATGAATTTTCTTAGAGAACTTTAGACTTTTTCTTATGGAATAGGATCTCTTTGATAAGAAGATGGGCATTGTTGCCTGAGATCATTAGTGTACATATTGAGTCCGCTGACAATCTTCGGTGTCAGGGATGACAGTATATGCCTTGATGGCTACTGGAAATACACAGTGTTAAGTGATTTTAAAAATAGACTCTGGAAGTTAAGAATCTGAGACAGACAACTCAGACAGAACAATATAAAAATAATCCATATTGTATTTTGGCCATTCAGATGAGTCTTACTTACTTTGTGATTCCTTCTGTTTCTGGGTTAGCTTAATTCCAGTTCTTGCATAGTTGCTTCAGTATCGGTTTCAAATTGTTCCATCTATACATGCTGCTTACTATTTTAAGAAATTAAAGTTCAAAAATTCATAATTAATCTTTATCTTCTACTTTTATAATGCCAATAAGTAAATGTTCCTTGGAGATAGCTAATGGTATGAAAATACACTGTGGCACAGATTTTGTTTCTATTACTTTAAGACTTTTTACATGGATCAACTTTGCAGTCAATACTATTTACCAGTCAGTTTGATGGCCAGGTGGCATGTATGGAATTGGAAGAAGTAGTAATTCTAGTTTTACAAGACTCTGACCAATAATCAGGTCAGGGAATCTAGTTTATTCTTTTCATAGTGCTACACATTCATTTTTTTTCTTAGTGAGTTTCCATTTTTAGAGCCTAGTGAAGCAGAAGTATATTATGTTTTCCATTTTTCTTATGTAGAAATGGAGATCTGAAGAAATCGGTTGACCTTGTAGGTCTCTTAACAAAAGGAGGGAGTTGTCAGGATTGGACCAAAAAAACTGTGATGTTACCTTGCGGGTTAGTTAGATCACTTAACTGTTCTCTCTTTATAATGTCATTATCTCAGTGTGTCCGCCTTGTCCAATACTGACCCATGTTTTAGTGACAAAACTGTATTACAGAAGTAGAGGAAGGTTATTATGAGGGCAGAGTGATAGCAGATAATCTTGTTAAGCAGATGCTCTCATGCACTTTAAAAAATATAGTTTATATTATGGGACTCACCAGCTTTCTGAATTGTCTTCTGTAGCTTGGTTTGGCAGTCACCCTTGGTTGGATTTTCATGGGATACACCCTAATGTAACACCAAATGGGCTTGATATAAAAACTCACTGTTTTGAGTTGTTGTACTTAGGTTTACGTGTATACCCAACCTACATTTAATTTTTACTTGTTGGGAAATTAGGAGAAGAGTTTGATTTGATTTCTTTACACCTATCAATCAAAGTTAAGTATCGTGGTTGTGACTTAAAAAAAAAAAAAAAAAAGGAAACTAAAGGAAGTATGTATGGGCAGGGAATTAATAGCAGAAATGCTGTATATTTGTCTTTGCCCCTCATTTCCCCCTCTTGGCATTTTTAGGCTGCCTCAGCATGAGAATAAAGGCCTGTATTCCTATAGAAGTGTTATCCTTATTGTCTCTGTCTTTGTCAAATATGTCTTTCCCACTGGAAGTACATTTTTTTTTTTTTTTAATGTAACATGATTGGTGAAGTTCTTTGGGAGTCTTTCTTCAAGCTTCAATGAATTGAGCTCTCTGGGTTCCTTGTTCTTTCTCCTAACTTTTAATACTGATGTATTTTGATCTAATGAAGTTCTGAAAGATCAATAGCAGGGCCACAGTTGTAAAATGAGATAGAATGTGCTGTTTTTCTTTGATTTTTTTTTTCCCTTTATATCTATTTAGGTCAAATATATTTATTGATTGGGTAGCATTTTCCTTTTGGAATTAATCAAGACACAGACTATCTATGCTTTGAAAGAGGTAAGGAGTATTTAGGAACAATGTATTCCTTATTATAAATGTTTAATCAGCACTCGAGTGAGAAAAGGACGGGGGATATAATTTATTGAGTATATATAGGAAGTCCAGCACTATGCTAGATGGATCCCTATTATTTCACTTAGTCTCAATGATAGCTCTGTGAGAGAAGTAGTTACTCCATTTTAAAAAAAGATTTTATCTATCTATCTATCTATCTATCTATCTATCTATCTGAGAGAGAGAGAGAAAGTGAGAGAGCAGAGTGGGAGCAGAGGGAGAGAGAGAATCCCAAGTAGACTCCAAGCTGAGCGCAGAGCCCATGCTTCATTTTATAATACAGAATAGGGCACAGAAGCAGCAGATTATAAGTGGTTAAAAATATGGGCTTTGGAGTTACACATGCCTGTGTTAGAATTCCTGCTTTGCTATTAACTTGCTGTGTGCCCTTAGGCATGTTACTTCATGTCTCTGAGCTCCAGTTTCCATACCTGTAGAATGGGGATAAGCCATACCTGCTTCAGTGGACTGCTGTGAGTTTTAAATGAATATACACAAAGCATGCACCAAGAACATGCTTAAATTCAATAAATAATCACTACTGGTATTGCTCAGAGCAGTCAAGGTACTTTATCATCGATCAGTGGCTCATAATAAAAAGAGTTTATTTCCAAATCCATTTCTGTTTGAAATTTAGGTCTTTTGCTCTTTCCTTTTTACTGTGTGGAACAGAGATAGGGATTTCTAATAATTTAGAGTAAAAATTGAAAAAAAAACCTTTCTATTATTTAATATCTAGGAAGATTTCGATTAACAAAGAAGTAGAATTTGTCTGTATGTTAGAAATTCTTTTTATTAGGTTTCAATGTTCGTGAGTGTAGTTTTATGTTGTTGGCTGTATGTAAAGAAATCATTGCTTACCTTCGGTGCTCCAAAGATATTGGTCATTAAGAATGGTAAAAGAGAGGATCCCTGTGTGGCTCAGTGTTTAGTGCCTGCTTTCGGCCTACGGTGTGGTCCTGGAGTCCCGGGATCCAGTCCCAGAATCGAGTCCTGGGATGGAGTCCCATGTCGAGCTCCCTGCATGGCATCTGCTTCTCACTCTGCCTGTGTCTCTGCCTTTCTCTCTCTCTTTCTCTTTCTCTGTGTCTCTCATGAATAGATAAATAAAATCTTTAAAAAAAAAAAAGAACGGTAAAAGAAAGAAATCCACTTAAACCTATTCATATCTATAATCAATTCTTTTTTTGAAGGTCTGTATCTAAAATTTTACTTCACTTGATGCTTCTGGTAATACCATAAATTCTTATTTGATGATACCTAATCATGTTGTAGGCCAGATTGTTACTAATTGTGCATTTTGGGGTAATTTATTTGTTTTAAATTTGAAGTAAGCTTAAAAACTATAATTATCACTTCTAGGCATTTGCCATGTTGCAGCATCATTCTAATTGATTAATTCAGCAAGTTTATAGACTACCTTTAATGCATCAGGCACTGCAAGGCGAATCCAAAGGTGAATAGTACACTGTACTCCAGGAGCTCATGCTCTAGTTTGAAAGGCATTTAAGCAGGGCATTATACTATGGTATGCTCAATGTTCTGATTATAATGGGAAGTGGACGGTGATACTAGTTCAGGAAGTCTTCTTAGAGACGGAGGCTGGTTGAGCTGAAACTTATTGAAGGAATAGGATTTAGAAGAGGAGTGGAAGGCTTTTTCCGTATAAAGGATGCATCCACAATGGGAGCTGAGAAATAATATATGTTCTGGGAAATAAAAGCAGTTGGTATTTCTAGAGTGTGAGGTTGGTGCATAGGCTTTGAGGCTAGAGATGACTCTGGACAATCAGGACAAAATCATGGAATACTGTATATAGGAGAAAATTTGGATTTCATTTTCAGGGGAGTCGAGGGATTTAACAAAGCAGATGACTTCTGTCTTGATTGTTGTGGGATCACACTGGCCATACTGTGGGAGAAAAGACTGTGCATGGAGACGTGTCTAGAGGCTGGAGTATTTTAAACAGGTATTGCAATTGTTGAGTGAGAAGTTGTGAGAGCTAGTGGTAGTGGGGATAAAAAAGAAGAGAAGGATTTGGGAAATATTTCGCAGCTCAAAGTGGATAGGACTTGGATAGTAGGGTTAAGGAGAGAAGGAAGTTCATGATGATGATCCGTCGATTATTGGATAAATGGCAGTAGGTTCCATCAGGGAGGATAGTATATACTAGAGAGGTTTCCAGGAAAAGATGTAGTTTAGTTTAGTTCTGAATCCAGAGAGTTTGAATCATCTGTAGGATTTCTGAGAAGATGGCAATCAGACATATGGACAGATGGACTGGAGTGTGAATTTTCCTAATCTCATAGATAGATTGCGATTTGGTTACTTTGCTACTATATTACTTTAACAATAATTTAGGACTTAAAAAAAATTCTCCCATAAGGAAGTCCCAGCATTTGATCAGTGACTTTATTCCTAGTTGCCCCATTAAGTCAAGACTCTATGTTGAAATGTGTGAGTATAGGTTTCAATGCCCTCTCCCTGTTTCATGAAATCCTTTTATGCCAGTCTCAGAAGTTGGATTAGTTGATGTGATTGACTTAACCGCATTTTGAACAAAATATGCCAATCCTTCTCTTTAAATTTTTGTGGTACATTTTATATCATAATTTCTGTGGTTATTTATTTTAAAAAATCATAAAGCTAATGTATACCGTACACTCCAGTGATTTTACTATAATGATTTTTCTTTACTCTGTAACCTATTTCTTTATAAATCTAATCTATATAAATTTCTATATAAATATAAATTTCTATATAAATATAATCTAAAATACATGAGGAATGATGTTATCTACATGCTAGCCAGTTCTGCCACTTTAAGAGCCAAAATATTTAGTACTTTTATCCAGCGCTTTTCTAAAAACTTGAAGATAAATATACATACATGATATATATTATTTGAAAATGATTTGATACCTAGCTAATTTTTTTAAAGTTTATAATATTGTGCCTGTTGGGGTAAAATTACCTAGAGTGTGATATAGTATGATATAAAAATACATCCTAATTGATATATTTATTACCTCAAAATATCTATTACAGAACTCCATCTTAAAAATGTAAGTGCTGATTACCCAAGACACCATAGAATTCCAAATGAATGTTAATGATGGAAATACTTTGAGATTTCCTGTATATGGAGATTCAGAACTCTCTAGAGAGATATTTTTCATCTTTCAATCATTGATCCAGTAAACATTTATTAAGCAGTTACTTTGTGTGATGCACTGCTGATGCTGAGGCACAAAAACTATGTTAGGGTTTTTGTAGAGAGGGATATTGTCTTTCAGGGTCCAAATGAATCTATTTGAGATATTAATAATCCTTTTGCATTTAGAAGTAAATAAGTATGGTGTACTTACCATGATTTATATCCATTGTAGATAAGTGAGTTGTTTCTCACCTTTTACCACCAAGAATTGTTCAAAAGTATATAAATTTGAAGATGCACAATGAAACAGAGGCAAAAAATGCAACAAGCTTCTAAGACAGGTTCCTACAGGATAACATTTCCTCATTTCTTGGGGAAATGTTATCATGCAGGATTTGGCCATAAGCCTTGCAATTTCTCAAAATTGATTGGCTCTACATTTAGAGTGGATCCATATCTCAGGATTGACATACATGAAACAAGTTTATGAAATTGGCATTTAAAATCAGAAGACCAGTTTATGTCAATACCTTTATTAAAAATAAAACAAAAAAACCCAACCAAGAGAGGATCACTCCAGTTGGCTTGAGGAGATCATTTTGGGTAATCAACAAGGTCACTTGGTGAACAAGGATCTGAACAAAAGGAGTTAGTTATATAATTCAGATGTTTAATGGCATCACACTAAGAGAGCCTAATATATTCAGCATCACAATAGAGATAGCATTGCCATTTGTATGTTATAGTTAAGTCCTTTGATTCCTTCTTGCCTGAATGGACATGGATTTAGATTTCATATATATAGGTGTAGACAAAATACTTCTGGGAGTCATTTTTTCCCCCTCAGCTTCCTTGGCTAAATCCTGCAGATTCAGTCTTTAACTTACATTAGTATATATAATCAGGTTACAACCAATTTTACTGGCCTAGGACCGATTCATTTTCTTTAGTGTTATTTTACATTCCTGCCTTAGATTTGTTAATTGTTGATATTATAGCTTAACTCTGTAAGAGCAATCTTTTAATGCTTATAAGGATATCCCAATTACTATTACCATAAATTCAAACTTCTGTTCAAAGAAATGTTGATAGGTGATAGGGTCAGCAATTTAGGAGGTCTTAAAATCAGTTTTAAATGAAGATGGGAAATAGCATTGCCACTAAAGAAAGGTACTTTAGGTTAGCTGGGAATCTGGAAGTGCTCCTTGTTATAGGTCAAGAGAAACCAACAGTACATCAGTTTCCTGAAATCATTGACACCATCTGACGATAGCAAATGAGATTTTACAGAAAATTATAGTATTTTAGTTTAGTTAATAAGGAAGGCTATCGGGAAGCCTGGGTGGCTCAGCAGTTGAGCATTTGCCTTTGCCTCAGGACGTGATCCCGGAGTTCTGGGATCAAGTCCCACATAGGGCTCCTGCGTGGAGCCTGCTTCTCCTCCCTCTGCCTGTGTCTCTGCCTCTCTCTATGCCTCTCATGAATAAATAAATAAAATCTTAAAAAAAAATAAGGAAGGCTATCTTAATTACTGAATGTTAATTTAAGAATATTTGTAGGGGTGCCTGGGTGGCTCAGTCGGTTAAGCATCCAACTCTTGATTTCAACTCAGGTTGTGATCTTAGGGTCCAGAGATCCAGCCCTGCCTGGGGCTCAGGGCTGAGTGTGGAGCCTGCTTAAAGATTCTTTCTCCCCACTGCACCCCTCTCTCTAAAAATAAAATATATTTATCAAAGCATACAGCTTTATTTTGGGGCCGCACATTGATTACAAAGAAGCTAATCAGGAGATTTTCCAGATATGAATCTTTGAGGAAAATGACCATGCCCTATCTCTTTAGCCTTCAGTAATTATTTGTTAAATTAAGGAAATACTTATGATTGTATTGCATATATGTATTTAAATAATGTATTTCTGACCTATTTGAGGAGATTTGAAAACTTTAGTTTTTTGCTATTGAAATGATTCTGAAATCCTAACTTGTGATTTTCTCTGTTTGGGTATGTTGTTTTTAACTATGCCTCACTCTAAAAAAGATTTTATAATCTTCAGATTAGCCCCCAAAAAGATAATTCTGAGATTCTAAACAGCTTCTAAGTTTTCTGATTCAATATAATCATGTTCAGTGGAATCAAGTGAATATAAATATTTTCATGAATATTTTATAGCCACCATCATCATCTTCATTACTATTATTTTTATATAGCACATTTAGAATTTACAGATTGAATTCCACATACTTACAATTTTGAAATCAGTTCTCTATTACTTATTTAAAACTAATTTTAGTAGCGTGTTCAAAATGAAATGCTTCAATTAACTTTTCTTATGCACTCCAGATATTTTGAGGAGCATATAATTAATCAGTGTAAAGTCACGTTCTAATAAATTAACATTCTGGGTGTCTACACCTTTGACATTTTTGTCATTGCTCTCTTATTATCATGGAAGTTATAGTTCTTATTACACCTGACTATGTCAACTCTACTTTCTTCTTACTAAGATATCAGTATGCAGGGCTTGGTCATATTTTGAAGTGCTAGGTGGCTACATTGCTCTATTTCCATTGAATTAACTTTAAGAATTTCTGGTTGAGTTCTAAAGAGGTGTCATTTCTTCTACAACTATAAGAAATATTTTTGTCATGGTCATTTTCATAAAGATCCTTGTTATTTAAAAACTAAACATTATAACAAGTAACACCTAGTCATTTTTAGGTATTGCTTTAAAATTCAAACACTTTAAAAACACTGCTTCTAATATAGTGTTTGAAATATGAGATGAATTCTATTATAGTGCTGAACATTCACAAAATATTTGAAAACAGTAATAGATTTTGTTTGGACATAACTGAAAACTAGAAAAAAAGAAAGATATTTTCTGTGAGTCTGCTGTTTTTAGATTCTCAAATTATGAATTACACACCACCATCTGTCCGAACTATGACACATTAATCACCTAATGACAATTTTTGGATTCAATTTTTTGGAAACAAAAACAAAAAAAAAACACCCCTTTGTCTACCACAGCCCCCCCCCAATTTAAAGTAAATTATTTTTACAAAATTATTATTACAGTAAGGCTATTTGCATAAAAAATTCTGATGAATTGAATAGTTTTAGTTGGTCCCACGGTTTGAATACAATAGCTGGTAACAGATTTGAAGAGATAGTATTTTTTTTCACCAAATCAGAGAAGCTGTAGTCAAACAATTACTTTCATACAACTGTATGTACAAGAAAGTGCCATATGTCTTTTAAAGGCATATGTGCCCTGTGTGTGCACTTGTGTATGTGCGCGTGTGTGAATGCAAGAATAAGGACACAAAAGAACTGTCACACTATCGATAGAGTTCACTTTGGAGTATGGGAGGGTAGACAGGGCATTTTATCAACTTATTCCAAATAGTTCTGTAATATTTGAATCTTTCACAAAATATCTTTTACTTGCATAATTTAAAAAAAAACACGCTATTTCAGTCAGATATCTTCTCAAAGAAATAAAGTCTGAAGCTTTTCTGTGAGAGACAGTCATAGCTCTGATCACATGGGCTTATCCTTGAAATTTCAGTGATATTATAGAGTTACAACAATGGACTACTGCCATTAATGACAAGTATTGGGATGCCTGGGAGGCTCAGCGGTCAGTGGAGTGTCTGCCTTTGATCCTGGAGTCCCGGATTGAGTCCGCATAGGGCTCCCTGCAGGGGGCCTGCTTCTCCCTCTGCCTGTGTCTCTGCGTATCTCTTTCTGCGTCTCTCATGGATAAATACATAAAATCTTAAAAAAAAATAATGGGTACTGATTTCAGGGCTATTCTCATATACAAATAGTGTTCTGTAGGCTCTTTGAATATTAGATTTAGTCTGGATGTAAGGTGTTAATTACTATAATACAATGGAATTTCCAAATAAAGTAATATACTTTGCATTTTTTTTATGAGTGATCTTCATTCACAGCATGAGATACTGTAAATAGTGTACATATCAGTGTACTTCTGGCAGTGGTTAGGAGACATAGCATTATGATACCAGAATAAATCTGAGTAGAGTGAGTTAAAACTTGTAGCCTATATATGATAATCAAGATCAGTTTTTAAAAACTGCCTTAGTCTCTTTTTCATGTTCATCAATTTAAAACTCCAGTGAGTGTTGTTAATGTTTACATTAAATCTTTTAAGGATACAGTTTTTAGCAAGACAACTGGGGTTTATTGCTAATGGGAGTAGGATCTGTGAAAATAACTTCAGGCATATGAATGGAAGGAGCAGAGGTGTGAACCGTAAGGGAACATAGAAGAGAGCTAGTTCAAGAAGAAAGAAATTAAAAATGGTGAATGCAGGAGTGAGGGGCAAGCCACAGAACCCACTAGATTCCTAGATCTGCCAAAGACTTCAGGGCATATGAAAAATAATGATCTTTCCCTTCTTTTTTTCTTTCAGAAAGTATAAATAAGGCTAATAAGGCTTATTATATATAATAAATAAGGCTAATTATATATATATAATTACTGCTTACATTTATGTATTATTATATTGCATGTTTATATATTATATTACATATGTAAATATAGAAATAAAGCTAAAGTGTATTTATAAGCTAATTAAAGAAGCTACCTATCTGAATGATGAGGGATGTTGCAGTAAGGTTAGAATGGTTTCTGGTAGGGGATCCCTGGGTGGCTCAGTGGTTTAGCGCCTGCCTTTGGCCCAGGGCATGATCCTAGAGTCCCGGGATCAAGTGCCACATCAGGCTCCCCTGCAGGGAGCCTGCTTCTCCCTCTGCCTATGTCTCTGCCTCTCTATTTCTGTGTGTGTGTGTGTGTGTGTGTGTGTGTGTCTAATGAATAAATAAATAAAATCTCTTAAAAAAAAAAAAAAGAATGGTTTCTGGTAGAAGATAAATGAAAAACCCTGAGATTCAGTAGAATGAAGTTCTTCACATATCTAAAGCCGGAGGGTAGAAGATGGGGGTGGAATAGTAAGAAGAACTGGAGTACTGTGGGTTTCAGTCTAGAAGGATGGGCAGATGGAAGCAGTATATAGAGGTTGGTAGTCCCTAGAATAGATTGCTTGCTGTCATCAACAGTGGCATTACTGATGGCCACTTTGGACTAATCTATTCCTTTTATCTTTTGCAAAAGTGACTATGTAATATACTGTGTGTGAGAGCCTTAACTGGTTGTATTTCTGAATTACCACCAATGCAGTAAATTTTGGCCTTGTCCCTCAACTGCCTTTTTACCTCACTTCAGTGGGAAAGGGGTTCGGGAATTAGGGAAAGCTGTAGTCTTGACAGAAACAGTAAGAACTTTCTCTGCTTTCTTTCTCTTTCTTTCTTTCTTTCTTTCTTTCTTTCTTTC
This sequence comes from Canis lupus baileyi, assembly GCF_048164855.1. NCBI lineage: Eukaryota > Metazoa > Chordata > Mammalia > Carnivora > Canidae > Canis > Canis lupus. The sequence goes on from NC_132873.1 coordinate 10,282,967, forward strand.
TTTCTTTCTTTCTTTCTTTCTTCTTTCTTTCTTTCTTTCTTTCTTTCTTTCTATTTTCCCTCTTGGGAGGTGGCAACGAAGAAGGAACTTGATATTGAGCAGATGAGATGGGGTTTTGCATCCAGTTTTTGTTCTCTGATCTGTTTTTTTTTTTTTTTTTCCATTTTCCTCCTGAAGTATCTAAGACACAAGCACTGAGTGTTTTAAAATACTTTCTTAAGATCATACTCTGTCAGAGATTTAGAATTCCCAGGTTGGCTTTTACTCACTGGAACACTTTTCTAAAATTAACCTGTGATAATACTGCAGTAAAAATTTATCAGACATGAGATGAAGTTTACACGTGTATTATTGTTGAATGAAAGGTTTGCTAAGCCCATAAATAATAAAAACAAGATCAAGGTATATATTTAACTTGTTTAAGAAAACAGACTGCCTTTAAGCCTATTATTTAAGCCTAAGTACCATTTTATTTTTTAAGACACTTCACACTATTTGTAATGCTTTCACATCTAACATACAATGTGCTCATTAAAACTTGAACTTAAATATTTATTTAAGCAGTCTCTAAGGAATTTATTCTTCCTGGTAGTGTTTAAGCATTTTATTTGTTACTAGAAAATAATAAGCATATATATATTTTTAAAATTATTTTATTGAATAAATTTTCCTCTTCCCCTTCCGCCATAGTATATAAAAGTAAGCACTGGTATTATATGTCAAATCTGTGATCCCCTAGCCAGATACTTCATATCTTGGCATCTCAGTTTGTAAGACGGGGACATTATTGTCAGGAGTGGTGAGCTTTAGAAAGAATATTCATAAAGTCTCCAAAATGGTGACTGGCATGTGGTAAGTAAACTAGAACGGTAGCTATTATTTATTAGAAAAAAGAGCATAAGAAAACACTTGAGTCATATAACTAAGAAATAGATTCCACAAACACGTTAAATAGTCTTCTAGGAAGGACATGCTTTGAGACTACTTTTAATCAACAATTGTAATAATAGTAAAAAAAAAAAAGAAGGAAAAAGCATTGCCAATAAAACACAAGAAATCTGCATCATTGACTAGATATATTGTTCTTCATCTGTCTGAGTGCTGTCAGATAGTCCTTGTTTGAAAAGAAATGTGTGTGCAGATATGAGGCAATTATTAATTCTGTTGTATTCAAATCAATTACTAAAGAAATGAAACTAAAATTACCTAATCAAAGCGAATCACAAATAAACCTGCTCTGTTTGTGAGGGATATAATTGAAATGGTAATTATGTAGTAGTAATGCATTTCATTTTGAGGATGGCAGTTCAGAAGATGTGTTCAGGACTTGACGGTAGAGTGTATCTCCCTCTTAACCTGGTCCAGAGTAATCTGTTAGCAGGGACTTGCTTGCTTGTTTACTAGATGTGTTGGTGAATTCCCAATATGGTTCTGAAATTTCCTGAATTCCGTACTCCTGGTGCTGTGTGTCCTACATCAAAACACATTGCTCTGTTGTATATCTGGAATTCTCAACTATGTATCAAACCCTAGTAATGTCCATTTTTCCCCTTTTATCCTGTGAGCAATCAAGGAGAAAAGTGGATATTCTTTTAAAAAGATTTTATAGCAGAGTATGTTAATAAACAGACTACTCATAGGTCATTTGGTTAAAAGGCGCTGAAATCTTCGTAAATCCCAATGAGATCATTTAAAGATACACAATTTGCTTTTCATGTCCAAGTTTAACTTTTCTTGGGTCAGGGTTACTATTAGCATAGGGACTGTGTAATCAGTCTTTCAAATCAAATGACCCTTTTTATCCAGGAGTAATTACTTTAAAAACTAGGAAACCTTTATCACTTCCTATCTTGTTTTATCATTACTCCCTGACTTCTCTTCATCTTATCTCTCCCATGTGACTGGAATCCCCTTGAGGGCAGGGGAAATGATGTAATTTCTGCAGCCCAAGGATAGCAGAGAATAGGCTTGAATTTATATTGGCTGAGTTATATATTAGTCTTCACTTCCTCATTTGTAAAGGAGGGAGAGTTAGTGCTTGTCTCTTGGGATTGTTGTGAGGATTAATAAAATAACTCTAGTTATAGCTTCTATCATACTGCCTAACACATTTCAAGAAATAATTCAAGAAAAGGTAGTGGCTCTTTTCTATAGGAGCTAGTTAGCACAGTGCCTTATACATAGTAGTCTCTCTATTTAAAAAGTTGCCTGTTAATTTTTAAATACATTATGTGGTTAATATGTGTTGTTTGTCTCACTGGATACATTAGAGACATATCTCAGTTATTCCTCTAAGTTATTACTCAGATTGACCCCTACAGGTTTGGTCACTTCAGCACTGTGTGTGCTGTGGATACCAGAGACTACTAAGTCACCCAGCTAGTCTTTTTACCCACAAAGCAGTTTTAAAATAAATGGTCTAAAGTTAGCACTAGCTTCTTAGACTCTTTCTTCTCAACACGCATTCAGGCAGAGTACTGCAGAATACTGCATTGGACTAAAAGTTTCAAGTACTTACAAGTTTCACAAAAATACTTCATAAAAATACATCCTTTCAGTTTCATAAAAATACATCTTTTCAGGCCAATGCCACTCTCTTTAGAATATAGAGATGGATTTTAAAAAAGACTAAAAGATCTGTAGAGAAAATATATATACATATATATTCACCCTGAGACATTTTGGTTATTTGTGTATTATTTAGAAACTCTATAGTTTTAAAGTTATTACTACTATTATTATTTTGAAGATTCTAATTTCATGATCTAGGATATTCCAAATCATAACATGCCAATTTACTAGACACGTGTGAAAATGGGATATCATATTGCTGTTGTGTCAGTGAACTCTTATCCAGCAGCTCAGTCCCAAAGATCATTTAAAATCTTAGAAATCAAATGGCTCTTCCTTAAAACTGTACCCAGTTCTGCTTATGCTAGATTGTGAGGCCAGATGTCAATTTTCTTAGAACAACTGTGTTAATTATCACATTTGTTGATGATATAATTATCATAGCAGTACCTAGGATCAGTTACACAACCTTTACAAAAGTTTTCTTTTCCCTAGTTTTTATCTGCATTCTTTCATGAAATCCTGTTTCCGTGTGTCCAAGCAATTTAGATGAGCAGTGGTTATCTAGTTTGCCAACATTTGTCATCATTCCTATGACTACAAGAATTAAGACAGTATATTTAATAGCTTAGAGAATACTAAGTCTTCTTGTTAGCATTATAAAAGATCATCTTATCTTTCTATTCTCTTTGATTTTCCTTCCTTTTTTTAAGTTACAACAAAATTGTATATTATTTAGAAGTTGGTGGAATGTAGTTCTCTTGATATAAGGTTCTGTAAATTAAGCCCATTATACTTAACTGGCACATAGAGGAAAAAAATGTACTTAATCCTAACTAAAATGAAAGTGCCTGTCTCCATATAGTACCGATTTAATGGTAACAGGTTATCTGCATTTTTATGCTGAAAAGAAATCCTTGGTGGTAATCAATCTGTGATTTTCTATTTGCTATTTCTTTTGTTTGTTGTATGAGTGGTGGGATTTAAACTGCTGGAAAACATTTTTAGCTGCTAGCAAGTTTGTTTTTAATCAGTTAATAAGTATTACTCCCCACTTGGGTGACTCTTCAGGATGGTGGCAAACTTCACTCCTCCAAATGCTTCCTTTTCAAGTGTGGAGTTCATGGATATTTTGGATGTTAATATATTTTCAGGATCATGTATCTGGATGGGTACAGTGCTGGTGATTGATGCCTATTCATTGTATTTATCACTTTATAATAAGGGTTTTATTGTCTTAAAATTCTCTCATACTTTGAAATTTGTGTTTTTACTTCTCTGCTGCCTGTGAGATGTTGGGCTTAGAAATTAGTATTTATGGGCAGCCCTGATGGCGCAGCGGTTTAGCGCCGCCTGCAGCCTGGGGTGTGATCCTGGAGATCCGGGATCGAGTCCCACGTCGGGCTTCCTGCATGGAGCCTGCTTCTCCCTCTGCCTGTGTCTCTGCCTCTCTCTCTCTCTCTCTCTGTGTGTCTCTATGAATAAATCAGTAAAATCTTTTTTTTTTTTTTAAAAAGAAAGAAATTAGTATTTATTTCTAAGTTTCTACTTTTAGTTTTGATTTTCTAGGTTACTGGCTATTGAGATAAAGGGAATGATCCAGTTAGTTGAAATCAGAAAGCTAGAAGCTTTTGGTAGGAATGTGAGAAGTATCTGCTGCCTCTAAGAGAATGATATAGAGAAGCAATAGCTTTATTAGAAGTGTCATAATCAGTGATAGCCAATTGCTCAGTGAACAGGAAACATCTGGTGCTCACCTTCATCTATTAGCAGCCCTTATGTCTCCATCTGCAGGTCCTCCTTTCTCAGTTTATTCCTTCAGATACTAATGATGCTTTGACTTTCAAATCTGTATTTGGTAATGTTCCTTTACTGAAACTCCAAGTCCAGTCCCTCAGAAAACATTGGCTCCACATCTAAAATACATCCTGAGTGTGCATAATTCTCACCATGTTCACTTCAATAATTTTGGTCTGAGCTACCATCATTTCCCAATTGCCTAAGCCTAAAATACAGCCAAAACTTATATCTGGCCTTCCTGGTTCCATTCCTTTTCCTCTGTTCCCCATAATCTACCAAAGAGGCAGAACTGGATTTTCTAAAACCTAAATCAGATTATATCAATCCATTGCTTCAAACACAAAAGTTTTCTATTGAAAGTAGAATAAAATGAAAATTCCTTTCTAAAGTCTATAAGGTCCTAAAGGCTGTTACCCCTGCTTCCATCTCTGAACCCCTTTTCCTTCACTCTTCTCGTTCACCAAACTTTCAAATGCCTTCTATCTTTCTTCTTTTTGGACATGGCAAATTCATTCCTTTGAGGGTCTTTGTATTTAACTGTTCTTTCTGTTTGGAATACTAGTGCTTCATAACTTTGCATGAACGGCTCCTTCTTTTCTTAATTCAATTGTTTCCTCTTTGGGAAGGAAAGCTCTTCCCGAGTACCCCAGGTAAATAAGCCCCTTATGGGCATTCTATGAATAATGTCTATTTTGTTGTCTTTGTCATACTTACTGGTATCTGAAATTATCTAATTTATTTATTTGTTTCTTCTCCAAATACATAGTTGTGGAGCACTTGTATTGGTTACTGACATAGCCCTAATCCCCAGAATAGAGTTAGGAACATAGTAGATGACAAATGTGGGCTCAACGGCCAACTAAATCCTATCCTTTGCCTTCCATAAACAGAATTTTCAGTGTGTGTGTGTGTGTGTGTGCGCGCGCATCCGCATCTGTATAGTAAACACAGTATTTTATATTGTGATATCCATTTGAAAGCCTATATTGAGGCCTATGGTCATCTGGGGAAAGAATAGTAAAACAAACCTTGTCTTCTGGCTTTTGGCTTCGTGATCCTTCCCTTATATAAGATGTTCATTCCTTCCTTGTATTCATTTGTTTATTTACTCCACTTAAAACAAATATTGGGTACCTGTCTGCCCTGGAATATAGCAGTCCCGGTGGGTGCAGTTGTTCTTTCATTTTGATGTAAGATCCAGTGGAAGTGGTTAAGAGTACTGACTTTCAAGTTACATAGACTTGGGTTTGACTCCTGGCTGTTTCTTACTTTAAAGTTAAGCCTTAGGAATTGCTGATATCTGATTGTTTTTCAACTTATGTGACTTTGGGAATATTCCTTGGATTTTCTACATTCACTTCCCTCAGCCACAAATAATAGGTTTTAAGGTTTTACCTTAAGAGGTTAAACCTTTCATAAGGTTTTAAGAAATAAAAGCAATAACGTACATAAAGCATTTAGCTCATTTTCTGGCACAATTACCTGTTATTATTTGTAGATTGTAAATATTTGCATATGGTTTTTATACTTATTAGACATGGTTCCTAAGATATTACTTGAAATATAAAGAATATCAGCTAAGTCACAAGTTATTTCTTACATTCTTTTTCTGACTTGTTATAATATTTATTATTTATTTATTTAGAGAGAAAGAGAGTGCGAGCACACATGAGTGGAGAGAAGGACAAGGGAGAAGGAGAGAGTGGATCTTAAGCAGACTCCATGCTAAGCCCAGAGCCTCACATGGGCTTGATTTCATGACCCCAGTATCATGACCTGAGCTGAAATCAAGAGTTGGGTGCTTAATCCATTGAGCCACCCAGACACCCCTTGATTGTTATAACATTTAGAATATTCTGCATTAAACAAACAAAAAGTTTGGGATGCCTGGGTGGCTCAGTGGTTGAGCATCTGCCTTTGGCTCAGGGCATGATCCCCAGGGTCCTGGGATCAAGTCCTGCATCAGGCTTTCCACAGGGAGCCTGCTTCTCCCTCTGCCTATGTTTCTGCCTCTCTCTCTGTGTCTCTCATGAATAAATTTAAATCTTTAAAAAAAAAAAAAGTTTGACATTTATAAATTTCACTGTTTCACAAATCCATTGTGGTGTTTCATAAATTTATTTTATAATGGTAACAATATTTAGCTTTTCTATTTGATTTTATATTATACTTAATAGTATTTTAATTATTATAGTTGATTCTCATGGTGACTTAATAGTCTCTGAGTACTTAGGAGAGGGATGCTTTATAAAAACAATCAAGTCTCATTTCTTTAGTTCCTAGGATGCTTTGGAAATACATTTTTTTGTTAATTGGAAAAATCATGTCAATTTAAAAAAATTTTTTAAAATATTTTATTTATTTATTCACGACAGAGAGAGAGAGAGAGAGAGGCAGAGACACAGGCAGAGGGAGAAGCAGGCTCCATGAAAGGAGCCCGACGTGGGACTCAATCCTGGGTCTCCAGGATCACGCCCTGGGCCGAAGGCGGTGCTAAACCGCTAAGCCACCCAGGCTGCCCATGTCATAATTTTTTAGAAAATAAAATTGATATATCTAACCAAAAGTTCTGATGACAGATTAGAATCTAAAGAGAAAATGGAAACAAGCATATTACTGAGTCCAAATTACCTTTATTTGGGTTGGATTAACTGTCTTCATTCCGAGGCTGTATGTGTGTAATATAGATCAATAAGGTGTTCAGAATGGGATTAACTATCTGGAAGGAAGTGGTGTTATCTAAACCCTACAGCTGGAAAATATGAGAATTAGAAATTTAATTGATTAATAATGGATCACATCATTATCCAATGATTAAAGACTGCTGGGTGGAACCTACATTGTAGGGTTTTCTTTTTAGAAATATCTTAATTGTAATGGTGTTCCACTTGGTATTTAGTAAAAATGCAATTCACTGAGAACACATTTAAGGTTTAGAAAGAGACCTAACCTCTGTAGCTTAGTGGTTTAGAGCCTCTGATGCAGAGTTGGGGAGAGGTTTAAAATTAGGATATAAAATCAGAGTAGCACGACTTTAGTTAATGTACTATTTGCCCTTGACCTCTTCTCCACAACTTGCTAGTTATGATAGATATTTGACAAGTGTAACTGCCTTATGCCCATTTTATTTACAGTTTTCATAGCTAATGAATAATAAGAAAAAAGTCCACCAGGACCTGATTGTTTACTTCTCTAATAGCAATTTACGGATGGTACATACTGTGGCTGTTACAAACTATGTCCTATAATAGCATTTGATGTAAGTAGCTGCTCACCATTCTGTATTGTGGTTGGAGCTGGAGAAATAGAAAATTGGTCATTTCCCGGCAGATAGCAGTAAGTTTCAATTCAGTCAGAATGCCGTATGTACTGTGATAGGTTTATAATTATTACCCAAAGATTGATGGTTTTTTGGTGAGTGTAAATTTGTGCAGCCGTAATCCATTAAGAAATCAATAATCATTCCATTCTGATGTGTAGTTCCTACTCACTGTTATAAATGTTACCCAGAGCTGAAACCAATCCTTTTTTTTTTCTTTAAATTGTAGTTGACACTATTGGAAATGAGGGTATTATTATGACATTTTCTTTTTCAATCGGATTCCTTTTTCTTTGCTTGTGTTCTCTTGCCCCATACGCCATCCTAATGAAAGGGTATATATTTTCTTAACATTTAAAAAACTTAGACCTCCTTACAGTTTCTGTCTTCATCTTTTACTTAGTTGTTTAATGGCAAATTATTTATATGTTTAAAGTACATTAGTGTTTCTTTCTGTAATATGAAGGTCGTTAATTACCAAATCTACATGATTAGGAAGGTGGTAGGTTCTTCCTTTTAAAATAAATTTTAATCTGAAAGCTATAATCTCATAAAAAACAAATTTAACATTTATTATTGACATCTGTTAAGTACTTTGCTAGATGCTATTGGGAGAAGCAAGGATCGGGACAGCATTGCTCTCAGAAGCGCATATATTTTAGAGAAAGAGAGACTCAAGTCAGCACAAGTAACATAAGGATGTGAAGAAAGAAGAAAAGTAGTGGAGGAAATGTCAGCTCTGAAACCATCCATTACGTAAGTTCCGAACTGGAACTTTGGTGTTAGGGTATGATAGTGCTGGGGATGATAGGGTGTGGGTAGTGAACTTCATCCCACAGGGGATGTGGCCGTGTTACAAAATTTGCCATGATCTGGGGCTGAAGAGTAGTCTACATAAAGATTCTAAAGAAAAGTGATATAGGAATAGAGTATAAAATTAAAACAGTGGAGAAAAGTATAAAATGAAAAGTAAAGGCCCCACTGCCTAGGTAATCCCAGTCCTCATTTTTTGTGTTACCAGTTTCTGAATTGTCTTTCCATAATTTTTTTGTATATTTATTCTAGCATAGTCAGGATAGTGGTAGTTCAACTGGAATATACAGTATCATGTATATGTATTTTTTTTTTTTTTAGTACAAGTAGGAGTACACTGTGTCTACTGACTTATGACTTGATTTTTCATTTAGGGATTTCTTTTTTTCTATCAGTATTTTGTTCTTGAGTGCATGTCATTCTGTTATACACTGAGGATACACTGTGATTTATTTAGCTAGTCCTTCACTGATGAACATTTAGTTTGTTTCTAGGTTTTTACTCTTACATACAGTATTACTGTGAATGTCTTTGTCCATCTATTTACCTTTACATACTTCCTTAGGATAATTTGGCTGTAGATTTACTATGTCAAGAAATCTGTGCATGACCATTTTGGTGGGTAAAGTATGGTCAGATTGCCTTTTGCAAAGGTTACTGATTCACACTACAAGTAGCTTGTGAGTTTCTGTTTTGTCATCTTTGACAATATTGATTTTTATCTATTTTAGTTAACCCAATGGGGGAAAATAATATTTAGGGATATTTTATATTTCTTAATTGGTTAAACATTATTTCATAATGCTTGTTGGTGGGGATATCTGTGTCTAATTTTTGTTCTTGGCTCATTTCTCTTTTAGCATCCAGGAGAAATTATAATTAAAAGCTCTATTGAGAACTTTGAGGGGTGCCTGGGTGGCTCAGTTGGTTAAATAAGTGTGCTGCTGAAGTGAGCACTGGCTCAGTTGGTTAACTGTCTGGCTCCTGCTCAGGCTATGATACCAGGGTCCTGGGATCAAGCCCCACATTGGGCTTCCTGCTCAGCTGCTTCTCCTTCTTCCTCTGTGGACCCCCTAGCTTGTGCATGCACGCTCTCTCTTTCAAATAAATAAATAAAATTAAAAAAAAAAAAAACTTAGAGAAGGGAAGAAAAAAGGTTTTATTTGGGGTCCATGTTTTGAGGCAGAATTAATAGAAGAATGCCTATCATTTGATGTTAAGCAAAAACTTAAGGATGTAGAATACTCTATAGCAGAAGATGTAGCTTTTGTTTCACTGGTTGGTTCCTCTTGGCAAATCACATAAGAAATCCATCCAAAGTACTTAGCATAGCACTTCAGTAAAGTTCAGAGGTTAATGAAATGTTGTTATATCATGAAACCTGGCTATCCATGTAGCAGCAATTATTTTAAGAGGAAAGAGTATGTATCTAAAAAGTAGAGGTAGGAAACCATCAACAAAACTAAAAGGTAATCTATGAAATGGGAGAAGATACTTGCAAGTGATGTATCTGATAAAGGGTTAGGATCTGAAATGTATAAAGAACTTATAAAAGCGAATACCCAAAAAGCAAATAATCCAGTTAAAAAATGGGCAGAAGACATGAATAGATATTTTTCCAAAGAAGACATACTAAGATGATGACTAACAGACACATGAAAAGATGCTCATCATCATTCATCTTTAGGGAAATACAAACCAAAACTACAATGAGAATTCACCTCACACCTGTCAGAATGGCTAAAATTAACAACACAGGAAACAACAGATGTTGGCGAGGATGCAGAGAAAGGGGAACCCTCTTACACTGTTGGTGGGAATTCAAACTGGTACAGCCACTCTGGAGAACAGTATGGAGGTTCCTCAAAAAGTTAAAAATAGAATTACCCTATGACCCAGCAATTACACTACTAGGTATTTACTCAAAGGATACAAAAATACTATTTCAAAGGGATATATGCGCCTTGATGTGTATAGCAGCATTATCAACAATAGCCAAACTAAGAAAGACCCCAAATGTCCATCAACTGATGAATGGATAAAGAAGTGGTATATGTATATATACACATATGTATATACATACAGTGGACTATTACTCAGCCATCAAAAATAATGAAATCTTGTCATTTGTAATTATGTGGGTGGAGCTAGAGAGTATTATGCTAATCAAAATAAGACAGTCCGAAAAAGACATACTATATGATTTCACTCATGTGGAATTTAAGAAGCAAAACAAATGAACAAGGAGTGGGGGGAAGAGAGACAAACCAAGAAACAGACTCTTGAGAGAACAAACTGATGGTTACCAGAGGGGAGTTGAGCAAGGGCATGGGTTAAATAGGTGTTGGGGATTAAGAAGAGTACTTGTGATGAGCACCAGATGTCATATGTAAGTGATGAATCACTAAATTTTACACCTGAAACTAATATTGCGCTGTAAAAACTTGGAGAAAAAAAAAAGTAGAAGTAGCAAAGAATACAGAAATAAAAATAAAGTTTTACTTAAAAATTATTTGATTAATTACATTTAAGGTGCTAGGAAAGGTATAAGCTGGTAAGGAGCTACCTATGTAGGACTCAGTTTCTCCTCCTTTCCTATTCCAAGACTGGTGGAGATCTCTGAGCCTTTGAGTTGATGAGCAGTTTGAATTGCCTAGAAACTCATAGGCTGAGTCTAATCTTGAAAAATACTGGAGTCTAGTCCTCTTTTTGTTTTCTTGTACACTTTTCTGGAAACTACTAGGTTTAGACTTGCCCTGTGTTTTGCTTACTGAAATATACTTGAGAGCTGAGAAGATTAATTGCATGACAAATGTTTTTCACGAGCAATTATGCATCCAACTGTGTTTTGTAGTTTTGTAGTTCCTACTCTGTCCCAAGGACTAGATTGTTGTGGCCTGCTGAGGAAAATGCTAGAGGTCACCAGGACCTGGGTTTGTTCTTTAACTCAAAGAGGATATTATGGTAGAACAAACTTGTACCTCTTTCCCTTTCTCCCTTCCCTAGAATGGTGGTGTGAGAACATAGCTGATTCAACCTCTCGCTTTTTTGTGTACAAAATCACATTTAAAAATATCAGGCTTCCAAGTTCTCTTCTGGGGCTATGTGTATGTGTGTGTGTGTGTGGGTGTGTGTGTGTGTACTCATGTCATTCATCTCAACACTGAAAATAGCCCTGATGAATCAAATACTTACTTGGAAGTGACCCCAAAGGTCATTTAGAACAACTTCCTAAAGAAAGCAAGAATATCCTTGACAGTGTGTATGACAGGTGGTCTCTGGGATTTTGTTTGACTGCTTCCAGGGCTAGAGGAAGGAAGCTCACTGCTGCATTGTTGATTGGCTCTAATTCTTAGAAAGTTCTTCCTTACGTTGAGATCTCATCTGCCTCTCCGGAATGTCACTGCTTTTTTACTAAGATACAAACAAAAGATCTAAGGGGAAGTTTAGATGCTTTGTTCTGTAATAGTGCTTATAGGCTAGGTTTTCACGTAGGTTTTTGAGTTTTGCATTGACTCAATATTTAAAAGACTATCATATTATACTTAAAAGACTATCATAATTTCTTCTGAGGAATAATGCCACAGGGGTAATATTTCACATATATGCCCTTCTTTCTATCTTCACCCAAACAGCTACATGTGAACTAAGTATGGTTAAATAACAAACAAACAAAAAACCCAAAAATGGTTGGCTTTATTTTCAGTAACTTACATCTTAATGTTACTTTTAGTTATTTTACCCTTAAATGGCTTTTCAGTCTTTTGACAGTTGAAATTCAATTATAGTTAAGATGTTATTTCGCCAGAAAACTATACGTGTTTTCAAGACAGAAATCCACTGAGTATGTTTCCATTTCAAGTGGAATGCAAAATTTTAGTTATGTGCATAGATGCTTTAGTAGTTACCATGTTAGTCTAAACTTTAATGCTGTGAGATTTTTTTTTTCGCTTTGAGATTTTAAAATGGACTTATAAGTAGAAAGGTATGTGGAGAAATGTTGCAAAATTTATGTAAGGAAAATGGGATCATTTTTCAGGGATTCATTTAACTTAGGATCTGGGATCCCTGGGTGGCGCAGCGGTTTGGCGCCTGCCTTTGGCCCAGGGCGCGATCCTGGAGACCCGGAATCGAATCCCACATCGGGCTCCCGGGGCATGGAGCCTGCTTCTCCCTCTGCCTGTGTCTCTGCGCCTCTCTCTCTCTGTGACTATCATAAATAAATAAAAATTAAAAAAAAAACAAAAAAACATTTAACTTAGGATCTGGAAACTTAGCAACATTTTCCAGCTGAAATTTCTTAGGAAAGATTCGTAGGTGAAAAAAGGTAATATGAAGTCCCCTGATGGGAGTTTTAGGCATCCACATTTGTTCCTCTCAGGACATTAGCAATTATTGAATTGGCTTCTAACTTTGTATTTCTCCCTTGTCTGACTGACAGTTTTACCGTGACTTTATTGGATTTACTATTGTAATTGGTTATGGAATTGTGCCGGGAAGCATATATTTTGATGTGTGCACCTTAACAATCTGAATTGTTAGGATGGTGACTCACTCCAATTTAACAGGAAAATTAGCTGGCTTTGTCTTTGTCTGAACATTTGGGGAGGAGTTGACCCCAGCTTCAGAGATGTACCAATGTTCCAGATCACTTGTGGCAAAACGTACCCATGTGGAGGGTGGGAATTTCTCTTGATTAGACAGGCTAGGTTTTGTCAGACCTGTCTTTGCTTTATTTTGGAGAATTATCTAATTAGGGCATTCACTGGCTGAGAAATGCTTGGATATACATTTAGGGAATGTGTTGGCCCATTTAATCATGTCACTGCAGATTTGATAAGGGTGCTACCGCAAGTTCACATACTACCATTGGGGTGTCATGACAAGGGGCATAATAAAGTTCTTGGGAAAGAATAATCCTAATAACCAAATTATTTTTTAAAAATAGTTACGTCTGGGATCCCTGGGTGGCGCAGTGGTTTAGCGCCTGCCTTCAGCCCAGGGTGTGATCCTGGAGACCCGGGATCGAGTCCCACGTCGGGCTACCTGCATGGAGCCTTCTTCCTCTGCCAGTGTCTCTGCCTCTCTCTGTCTCTCTCTGTCTCTCTGTGTCTCATGAATAAATAAAATAAAATATTAAAAAAATAGTTACGTTAGAGAGCACTTTTTCTCAAACTCGCTTGATCTTAACAATCATCTTGTTTGCCTGTAAAAATAAAGAGCCCCAAACCTCATCACAGGCATACTGAGTCAAAATCCTCAAGAAGGAAGCCTGTGTTCCTGTGATACTGATGATCAGACAAGTTTAGGAAACACTGTTAAATAGTGTAAATGTAGGGAATTGGAAAGGACTGCACTGGGAAAGAAGATAGTGATTGCCCCAAGGAGCCAAGGAATTATAGCTTGTTACCTTCAGACACTAAAATGTTGCTTACTTTCAGTGATACTATAGGGATATAACTGAACTGTATTTTTTGGGTTTGCAGGAGTTAGGAGAAACAGATTGCTCTTTTCAAGAAAAAACTAAAAATGTAAAGATATGTTGTCATTGTATTGTACTAGGCAAAAAGTCCTGGGATGCCTTGGTGGCTCAGCGGTTGAGCATCTGCCTTTCGCTCAGGGCATGATCCCGCGGTCCCGGGATCGAGTCCCACATCGGGCTCCCTGGATGCAGCCTGCTTCTCTCTCTGCCTATGTCTCTGCCTCTCTCTCTGTGTCTCTCATGAATAAATAAATAAAATATTTTTTTTAAAAAGTCTTTATTCTTTTCCTCTACCTGCCTTTGGTTATTTTCCTTTTCCTATGCCTTCCACTTAATTTTGTTTGGGGCATTTATAAAACTATATGCAACGTCTTCATACTGGGTTTGATGAGACGGAGTATTTTCTTTCTTCATTTCTTTCTCAGTTGTATTCCTTCAGCCTGTTTACGAAAAATAGATACACGTTCCTGTTTCAGCCAGGGAGCTTGTGCATCTGTTGACACTTCAGAAATAATCAGTTTAGATTTCAACAGCTGATTAGTGCTCAGTTCTAACCAAACTGAGAAGGAACTCTTAAGAACGGTAACAAATACTATTCTTAGTTATCTCTACAAAAATGTAATAATGATCATTTTAAAGCAATGCTGTGGTTATAAAAGTCCTGTGCTGTAGTTACGTTTTTCTTTATTGCACCTCAGTGAAACTGTCAAGCCATTTAGTGACAGTCTACCAAGAGCAGTTATTACAAAATAATCACAAAAATTTCATTAGTGTCCTTTTACTTATCTACTCTGGTGGTTAGAAAAAGTATTAGTGAAATTCCAGAAACATCCTATATAATCTGCTAAACAGTTTCATGGGTGTTCCAACTTCCACATTGAATTACTACTGAATGTAAGAAATGTAGCTAATGGTATCAGTGTGGCACCCAAGTACTGATTTGTCTAAGATAGGAAGCCATATCCCCATGAGTTGGAGCCAAAAGGAAAGAAGAGATGCATGTTTTAAATGCACTTGTGCAAACACTTACCTGGTTGACCTTATATTTCTTCAGTAGTCTGGAGAAATAGACTAGAAATAGAATCAGAGGACATAATATAATTGATTAAAATAATAGAATGGGTAGAAATAAAATCAAAAGGCATAAAACTGATTTATAGAATAGATCCTATAGGGATCCTATGCATATTCATCTATTAATATTTATTGAATACTTAATTTATGAAAATATTCCATATAGGACAGAGAAGAAAAATGCATTCTTCCTTTAAAGAGAATGAAATTTAGTAGAGAGACATTATTAAATAAATAAAAGGTTAAATATCAGTTGAATATTTCAGGCATGAGTTTGAGATAGGGAAACATAACAGTTTGCCAATTATATCCATATAATTAAGGCAGAGGATACATTGATTTCTTAGGAAGAATTGGAGGTTGTCTATTTTCTAGTTATATTCATAGAATTATCATCATCTTTCTGTAGTCTTGTCACCTATTTGTATAATACAGATCTGTTTGTCATTTCCTCTTTCTAAAAACCATCATGACTGCTCCTACCTTTGTGCAGCTACAAAGAGCTAATAAACTCTCTTTAGTATTTTATACTGCTTCCTTCATTAAACAACACAATCTTTTTTATCTTCATCTCCTGAAATTCCCGTTCACATACCCCGTGCTTCAACCACAGACACTTCCATGTCTTGAACATAGCCAAGTTCTTTTGTATTGCCTTTTCTTTGCATAAACCCTTCTGTTTTCCTTGAATTTCTGTCTCCTTTATTCCACCAGGCAAACTCCCAGTCCTTAAAGAGCAAATGTTACTGCCTCTTTAACACTTCAGCTACTTCCCCATATTCCTGTAGCACAGAGTGTGTATGTATCTCCATGACAGCACTTACCACATTCTGTTGTTACTGTTTTCCATCTCTCCCATTTCAGACTGAGCTCTTCCAGGGCAGAGACTGTGCCTTATTTACTTGTGTACCTCTCATAATGCCACTGTACGTGGCACTCTTACCCAGTGTTTTTGAAACAAATGACCAAGAGAGAGCGAATGGGCTTTCATGAAGTGGATGGGAATGAGGACTGCTTTTGAGAAAGGCAGATGGTGGCAGCTCCATTAGCTGAAGGGAAAAAAGATCAAACAATAAAGGCTAATTTTCATCTGCCCATATGTGAACAGGTTGCAGTAAGGATCCTTACAGGATGGTCACCTCTGAACCCAGAGCTCTAGAGATGGTCTTGCCCTCAGCACTCAAGGCTATTCAGGTCTTGCTTCCTGCTTATTCAATTGTCCTTTGGAGCTATCCAAGATGGGTCCATCTATAGCTGGGCTGCATGGTAGGCTGGAGTATTAATAAGCAAAATTCAGATGGACTTCCTTGTATGTGTCATCTGTAGCATGTACACTCTTTCTTCTTTGTCCTTCTCATATTTCTTCTCTCCCACACTTGCATCTATCCTGTTTGTGCTGGCTCATGATTTTAGATTTCTATTAAAACTTCCTCTGGCTAAAGCTAGGGAAATTTGTTTCAGCTCACTTATTTGCCCTTTGTCAAGCTGACCTATTTCATTAAAAAAAAATGAGGTTGTGGTGGGATGAGTACTGAGAAGGCAGGAAGGGGCATGCCACTGGTGCCCCAGCAAAGGTTATGTAGATAAGGCTAGCTGTAGTGAAGTACCTGAATTGTCTTTGGGCCCCTTTTGCTATTCTTTCTTCTACGTTAGCACTCCCCTTTAGAAACCCACTTCCCTTGTGGTACTTTCTTGCTTCTTCACTGTCCCAGTCTGTCCTGCCTTCCTTTCAGGGTTGCATGTTTCTGATCTGTGTCTCCACAACCCCTTTCCATCCAAATCAAAACTTATCTATGGCACTAGGAATCCTTTCCTCAGCTTTCTATCCTGTCCTAGAACAATTCAAATAAACTCATTCAAGCTGAGATTTTATGAAGTGACTTTGTTTAATGGATTATTATTGTTTTATAGTAACATGTATGCTTTACTAGAGCTTTTTCTAGAAACTTGTTCTCAAGTTGTGATAAATTTCTAGGAAGGGGAATTTCGTATCAGGTCACGCTGGATTGTATGGAAGAGAAGTTTGGGGCTATGAAAATTATTCTTTTCTTTTCTGCCAAATTGATATCATCAATGTAACTGTTTTTCCAGCTCAAAGACCGTACGAGACCTGAGGTGAGACTTTTTTCCATGAGTACTAAGTATCAGCAGCAAAGACTAATTTTGTGGTTGAAAAGTGTTAGAGTATATTAGGATCTAAAAGTGACTCCTTGGCCATTCTTTGACCCTTTGTCAATTAATTTTGGAGAAGGGAGGAAGTCTCAGGTGATTGTATCTATAAAGCCATATTAGAGCTTGAGCTAATAAGATTTGAAACTACCTTTTTCAGTTTGTTGAAGTTATGTATACGTTTGTTTTGATATAAGAAATTTCTGGTTATAGTTTCATAAATACAGAACACATTTACAAATGTCTTTATACTGCATAAATATGCACTTGATACTCTCAGAGATCTCCACCTAGCCCCTGTTTATGGGCTCAGTCATATATAGTGTGGAAAAGTTGTACTCATATTTAATACTTTCCACAGTTGTCCAAACTCTGATACAGAAAAGCATTGTAGCTGTTTTGATAAAGCCCCCATAAAACCACAGCTTTAAATATCTATAAAGATGAAAATGCACAGGTATAAAAATATATTTTGCAAAAATATACCAAACCTTTCTATTTAGGTATACAATGTATTTGTCCTAGGAAGGAGGGAAACTCTGATCATCTGGAAGACACAGAACAAGAAATGTTTAATATAACAGGGATTGCCTTTTAAGTCCACTTTTCTTTTTTGTTAAGAATGCAGTTTTGTTCTGTATCCTGATTATGGTGGCTGTTACATGAATCTCTGCATGTTGTAGAACTGGATGCTAAAAGGAAAAAAAAAGCTCAATTTTTTATAAGATAATTAAAAAAAATAAAATTATGGAATAAAAGGATGCATTCTTTTTCATATGAAACCATGGTAAAATAAATCATGGTTAAATTTCCAGAATAATCAATGAAAAAGCTTGGTTAATGTAGCATTATCTGATTGACAGTTTTAATAGTATTATGCAGATTAATCATTTATGAGAAAATACATTTCAAATCACAAATCAGAACTTGAGGAATGCATTTTCCCGTATATTGTCAGGAATGGGTAACAGAGTCATGGTGATCACAGTTCTGGTGGTAGTGGTGATAAATACAGTTTAGAGGTTGTCATGCTAAAGGGGTTCAGATTGAGAATTGGAAAAGGGCTGACTGAGAATAATCGTTAGAGACCCTGGCAACTTGGCCATGGGCAGTCAGTAATCAGTTACTTGATGTACCAAACATTTTGCCCATAGTAGATGCTCAATAACTACTGACTGGAAGCTGGGGCCTAGGTTCTGCCTCGGATCAGATACTGGCTCTACTTGCCAGCTTTGTGACCTTGGATAAGTTATTTAACCTCTGCGCTTCATGTCCCTTGTCCTTAAAGGTTGGGAAGCACACCTCTGTCATAGAGCTATTGGGAGAATCAAATGAGATGAGGCATGAAGCTGTAGGAGAGTTTGGTGCACATAGTAAGTGATCCTGTGAATGTGAAATGCTGTTATTAAAGAACTATTGGATGAATGGAAGTAGCTCCTGTCACTTTCTGTGTTAGGGAGGCAGTGTTGAATAGTGATGACTTGTTTAATGTTGGTTTGTTTATTGGGGTCAGGAGCTTTTGTGAAATTAATTTCTTAAATAGTACAGCACAGAACACTCTGATGTCTAAACTTCTGCTTGTTCCTTTCCCTTTCTAGATACCTTTGTTTTTGAGCTTAATTCCTACTGAATTTTACCTTAAATGCCATTGAGTAAAAATTACGGAGTATTCCAGTTGTATGAAGGATTTATAATATGGGTTAATTTTCCTGCCTTGTGATTAGTGGTTGTGAAAAGGATGATTTTAATAAAGTATAATTTAATGGTATACATGCTTCATTGTAAATTTTTTTAAATAGAATGAATGCAGGTTAATTAAGGGGAAAAAGAAAATAAGCATAAGTAAAAATGGGGAAAAGCACTCAATCTTACAATCAGAACCAATTACTATGCTAACTAATAATAGCAGAAATTCTTATGTAGCATTTACTATATATCCAGCATAATTTTAAGTGCTTTGCATCTAATTTATTTAGCAACTCAAAGTATATCTATCCAGGTCATTTTCTATGCCCCTATAAACATAGAAATGGCTGGGATCATATAGAAATGGTTTATGATATGATTATTTTTACTTAGCAGTATACATTCTAAACATTGTCTCATGTTACTGAGCACATATATTCATTATGATTTTTAACAGCCACAGAATATGTCATTCTGTATTAATGAGCCTACTGTGCTTCTGTAACTGAGGGAGAGTTTACCACTTCACTTGTTTTTCCTACAAATAGTGTTATTAACCAGAAAGCCAATAAAGTATCATCTATTATTCTTTCATATTAAAAGAGATTCAGGCAGTGCTTTGTTATGGCTAAGAATTTTACCTTATTTGTACTTCCTCTACAAAATATCCAGTGTTACACAGCTACTTTTTTACCGTCATTCACTCAAATGCTGATTCTGAGATAGTTATTTCTTTTCTAAATTGTCTTAAAGTAAAATTATGTTTGCTACATAAGTAATTAGATTTTCTTGGTTTACTGACATTTGGCCTATAGCATTTCTATTATCTTTTTGTTTTGGTGGGAAAAACTTGGTCTAATGCCAATTATGACTATTCCATGAGAGTTAATGGGACATATTTGTTGAGATCCACATGGTTTGAGTCATGCAGTGCCTTCACCTATCCCTTTAATGTATTTTTAAGGCAGGAGATGAGAGTGATGGATTGGTTTCAGGGTGTGAACACCAGTCTCTGATTGTAATTCGGGAGATATGTGGATCTGAAGTTGATGGGCAGGCTGCCTGCTTAGCCAGGCGAGCTTCCATTATCTCAAGAACCTGTACCGATTAGTCTGCTATCATATTGAGAGACCTCACTATGAAAACAGACATTTTCCCAGAGTGGCACAGAAACAAAAGGAAATATTCCATTTGAGATTTAATTCTTCCATTGTTTCAAGCCTATAGAATTTCACCTAACTAATAGGATAGCATGTTTATTCAGGAGGGGACTAGAAGTCTTATTTTTCTCTCTAGTCACTATTGCCCCCTCCTCTCTCACATCAGGATCCGTTCATATTTAAGGCAAAAAAATGTATAATTTTATTTTCGTAGGCCAGTGCTTTGCATAAACTAAAAGTTCAGTATGTTTATTGAATATCGAGTGAGTGAAATTTAGATTAAGACCTACATAGCAACATGAAATGTGATATAATGTGTGAGATTATACACGTTATTACCCAGCTTTTCCACAGCTACTTTGCCCCAGCATTACCTAATTTAGCTGTGATTTTGTCTCCTTAGAACCTGGTTGAAATTCCTCTTTTGCAGCTTTTAAGAGTTAATGTGCATTTGCTTTAATTCTAGAAGGCTTTCCCTGTATAGGTTTATGCTTTTGTTTCTTAAGAGGTTTTTGCCTTAAACAAGGTCATATTAGATTAGATCCTGTGGAAAATCGGATCTTCATGCATTTGGGGGGTATTTCTTTGACGGATCTCTTACCCTGATTTTCACATTATTTTTCATATACTTTATTTTGTGAATGCATTTAGTTCATATGTTGTACATCACACATTCAATTAATATGATCACTAACAATTATGTTTCTCTAGTCCATCCAGTAGTAAATCAGTGGGTGAAACATGAAAGGCAAAAAAATAATAATAATAATAGCAAAAAACAACAAAAGCTTGTCTTTCTTAATGTTTTATTTAACCAAAATACTCAGATTTTTCTGTATGATTTACATTTAGGATCTATCAAAATAAAACTGTCAGTGGAAAAGAATAAAAAAACCTTTGTCTTTACAATACACACAGGTTTACAAATATGAACACTGAAAATATATTCAAAATTTTCAGCCAGCTGTTACTTGAACTTAAGCTTTGGAGTGGGTATCAATATTGAAGGAATTCAGGAAGTCATTTAAGGGCAGAGAACAAGGCTCAAGCAGATGTATTAGGCAGGACTGATTGCTATAGGTATCTCAGGAGAAGGGTGGTGTCGCAATTTCAGTGGGAGATGGGTGTCCTGCCAGCCTGCTAGCTACTTGCCATCCCTGTCATAAGTATAAAAACATTCATTTACCTTTATTTCTGTCAAACTCATGTAGTTTGCCCCTCCTTGATGAATAGATGCCAAATGTAAGATTACAATCCTAGTCAGATTTAGGAACATGTTAAAACTTTACAAAACCTTCTTTATGTCTCCACAATTAGAAAAAAAATGTGCCAAATGTCAATCGGTACAATTGGAAAAAGAGAGGACAAGGGAGAGGGAGAAGGAAAAGGAAGGAAGGAGGAAATAGAGAAAACAAAATTTCTTACTTCAAAAGTAAATTATCTTGTGGAGTGTCTGACTGGCTCAGTGGGTAGAGCATGCAACTCTTGATCTCTGGCTTATGAGTTTGAGCCCCACATTGGGTGTAAAAATAAAATCTTAAAAAGGTAAATTAACTTTTAAATATGACTCTTTGGTTTTTGGAGAAACAGCCACTTGCATAATTAGGGGATTTTTTGAGATTGTACTTAATGTAGCATTTTTACCAGAGGTAGTCTAAATATTAATATTTGATATATATAGAAGATCGATTATAGCACTTTGACAGAACGGTGAAATTATGTCTAATAAATATTTATTATTTATCGGTTCCAAAATACTTTTTGGAGCGGCCATGGAATACTGAGAGTTAAGGAGGGAATAAAGGGATTCTTTCCTGCAGGCTGGATTTAAAATGTTTG
The DNA here is from genome assembly GCF_048164855.1 of Canis lupus baileyi. Lineage (NCBI taxonomy): Eukaryota > Metazoa > Chordata > Mammalia > Carnivora > Canidae > Canis > Canis lupus. The sequence continues at coordinate 10,304,880 of NC_132873.1, forward strand.
TATACCTAAGTACCATAAAGATTAGAGTACTCTGCCTACCACTTCAAACTGAGTTATAGTTGTACCATCATATGTCCAATATGTACTGTCATATTGTCCCTTGCTACAGCTATGCTAAGAACCAGCATGGATGTGCATTCATCTTGGTGAGTCATTTTTGTTCTTGTGGGAATGATCACTGGATACCTGTGCCCTTTTATGTAGAATTTGCCACATGTATCTCCATTTCATTTTGATCCCTGAAGAATTAGCATATAAATCTGGGGAGGGCAAGCTCTCTCTACTCCCTAGGAGAATATTTGTTCATACCACCTCTCTTAGTGCCACCAACTTCTATAGGAGTTATGAGTAAGAGACATTGAACTCACGTATTCCAGGAACTTAGTTACTGAATTCCTTTTGATACTTGTAGTTAGGTTGAAGGTACCGTTAACCTCTTTCACTATTCAATCAGAAGCAGTAAGGAGTAGGGGATAGGCAATAAGTCAGAGGTTTTCATAAGTATCTTTTTTTTTTTTTAAGATTTTATTTATTCTTCATGAGAGACACAGAGAGAGAGAGAGAGAGAGAGAGAGAGGCAGAGACACTGCAGAGGGAGGCTCCCTGCATGAGTCTGATGTCGGACTCGATCCTGGGTCTCCAGGATCATGCCCTGGGCCAAAAGCGGCGCTAAACCGCTGAGCCACTGGGGCTGCCCTTTCATAAGTATCTTAAGAAGCATAGCTTAAGAGTGTTTCTTTACCTAGTTTACAGATTTGAAAATCTGGAGCATAAGACTGTATCCATCAGAGATATTTATATATTTCTGTGAAGTAGTTAAAAGGTATGTAATTAAGAATTGTAATGTCTGGTGACTTCTTTATAATGTACTGGTAAATTATAATTTTTGTTGGCATGCATATTCTTTTTGTATAGCCCCTAAAAAGACTTATGTGCATCTATATATATAGAGAGAGAATAAATGGAGACCATAATGCTTTTTTAATTCAGCAAATATTCTTTAGTTATTTATAAGGTCTCAGAAGAGAAGGCGTGGTCCAGATTAGACATTATGATCACATTATAATGCTCATAATTATTTGTAGTAGTTGATAGGAAGTCTATGTTTTTACTGATTTTTCCTCAGTTTCTATATTTTATGAGTTTATTTTCCTCAGATGCTGTTTTTCTTTTGGCAGCTGTAAGCTCAAGGAAATATTTTATCAAACCATTCAACTTTATTATTGAAAAATGCATTTACAAGTATTAACTAATTTAATATGATCTCTATGAGGCATGTACTATTGCCCTTGTCTTATAGATAGACATAAAAGTACAATTAAAAGCCATTAAGAGGTAAAACTGTGATTCAAGCCTGGGTTGTCTGTCTCTAGAATCCTTGTTCTAGCAACTAGTAGCTGGTTCTAGTAGCTGCTCTGACACTTTTCCCAAACTATGAATCGCAATGTATTATGGGTTACAAAATCAGTATAATGTGTTGAAACTAGCACTTTAATAAAATGAGATAGAGTAAAAAAATAGAATAGAAGGTAACATTGTGTGTATTAAGTATATGTTATGTGTAGAAAGTGTAAATATTGTTTTATGAAACCATTTTTCATAAACAATATATATTTAGACACACAAAGATATACATATATATTGAGTAATAAAAAATGTATTTCTTACTGTGCATCTAGGTCAAAAAGCATTTGTAAGCCACTGAACTACACTATAGGGCCACTCAGTGTAGAAAACAATAGGCATCCGGTAATTCTTTATTAGGTCGAATTAATGTATTATTAAATTTAAGAAACCGACACAGTGTTGGAATAAAAGGCTTCTACTGAACATACAATTTCCTGTGGGGTAGGACTAAAAATGTTAATCCCAATGTTTCTAACCAATGGAACTGTAGCAGCCCAATATAATCAATTAATTTATGTGTAATCTCCAACCTAAACTCAAGTTCTCCTCCCCAAATCTTTTTGGTTGGTTATTTTTTATTGCTTTAAGATTTGGCCTCTTGTAGTTTACTGTGCTCAAATTATAATCATAGTCCCAAATAAGTGGCAATTCCTAAAAAGTAATTTAATATAGATCCCATTAAAGTAAAAATACATTGCCAACAAGTGGGGTTTATTTCAGCAATGTAAGGATGGTCCAATAGTAAGAAAGTTACTAGAATATATCATATTAGAATAATCATATTATCTTTATAGACACTGAAAAGACATATGATAAAAAGTTAACAACCATTCTCTAGACTCAATACAATAGGATTAAAAGGAGACTTCTTCAATGTGATAAAATATATTTATTTTATCCCTAAGGCTGTTAAGATTGGTGAGAAAAACACATGAGGCATATTACTAGCATCAGAAAAACAAGAACAAATTTGGTCCACTTTCTTCACTGTTATTTAATATCATGATAGAGGAAATTGTTAGCACAGTTAGATAAAAGAAAATAGAGTTTAAAAATTAGAAAGAAAGATATAAAAAAATTACTGTTTACAGATGGTAAGATTTTATACCCATAAATTTCAGAGAATCAGTTGAAAAATGAAGACAAAGAAAATAATGGAGTAATAGGGAAGTTCAAAATTAATATGCAAATTTCATTGAACTGAATATTATTTATATTAAATAATATACAAAAAATATTTTTAAATGGGAAGAAATACTATTTTCTTTGATAAGTAGGCTCAACATCTTTCCTGTCTTTGCTAAACATCAGGATAAGCACTGAATTAGAAAAGATATTTAAATGTGAAAGATGAAAATATAAAAATGGAGAAAATATGCATTTCTTGTGTCCTTAGTGTAAGGAAAGCCTTTTTAATAAACTAATAAAATTCAAAATTTAAGTCTGTTTAAAGATGATTATATTTGAAATTTTACAAATTTAAAACTTTTTTATAGCAACCAAATATCATAAGCACAACCAAAGATAAATGACAAACTGAAGGTAAAAATTGTAACTCATTATGAATAAAGATCTAATCTCCCTGATAGCAACAGCTCTAGTAATTGACAAAGAAGACCTAAAAATCTTGTCAAAATATCCCTACTTGTAGTTCGCAGAAGAATACCATTGTCTTTTACACATGTAAAGAGTTTTCCAACTTCATTCAAAATAGGAGAAATCTTGAGTTACACTGACAACATTTCTAATCTAGTTTATTAGCAAAGATCCAAATGTGTAATAGCCTATTCTATTGGCAAGGCTCCAAGGAAATAAGAGCTTTCCACTGTTGATGAGAATGTAAGTTGTTATAAATGTAAAATGGAGCAAATGTATTTAAGCTATGATTTAATATTCTTATTTCTATGAATTTATCTCTATATATTTATAAAATGTTAAATGTACAGATTGATTCATTGCATCTTTGTCTTTAATAGCAAAAGATGAGAATTACATTGCAGATAGCATCTATTAGTAGAGGAATGGTTGAATAAATTAGGTACATCCATAATGGAATACTATACAGGTGTACAAAAAAGGAGGAATCTTACAAATATTGAAAGATTTCTGAAATGTATTGCTATGATCTGAAAATGCCTACAAGAAAGCAATAAGCTGGTTAATTGTTTGGGGGGTATGTTGGTAGAGTGATGGGAGCTGAGTAGTTAGGGAACTGGGATGGAAGCAAGAGTCTTCATACATATTCTTTTTTTAAACCAAGATATTTCTCTATCCTGTGCATATGAACCATGGAAATATAGAACTATTCAACCAAAGAAAAAAAAGGAAAGATAAACACAGAATAACAAACCATACCACTGTGTGTGAGTTCATAGAGAATATAACTTTCCTATGGAATGGGACTAAAAATATCAACCCCACAGTTCCATGCAAGTCGAACTGTAAGACTAGCATAATCCGTCAAGTTGCTTTCCCCACATACAATTTCAATGCAGATTCCTCACACTCATATTATGTGTTGATAGTTTTGTTTCTTGTAGACATTTAATAATTTTAATTGCATTTTATGTCTTGGTTTCTTACACTTTAATACCATCAAGCAATTATTACCTAAAAATGTATGTAAGTGGCAGTGAAAAAAATAAGATGGAACAAAAATCAGGGCTGGAATTTATTTTAAAAATTACCTGACATTGTTATATGTAACATGTAACTCTGAAAATTATAATATTGTTAAAAATCCTTGTATATATTTTATCTTGCTTATGCGCTTATCTCTCTGAAGTCTAACATTGTCAAATTGTCATGCTGTAATGGCACAGAAATAGTGGTAGTCTTAGGATTTATTTTCATTAGCATTGAAATACAGCTAACAAATATAAATATACAGAACATAAATATAAATGAAAACTTTGAACATGTGTTCAATGTGGGATTCAGGAGCTACATCTCAATTTTTGGTGGGATTCATTAGCTGTATGTATTATTTAACCTTGCAGAAAGTTGGTTTCTCAGTTTGTAAAAAAGATATCAGTACTTACCCCAGAAGGTTGTGGTCAAGATAAGAATGAATGTTTTTAAGAAACACTAGCATAAGAGATACTGGATATAAGCATTTGTTATTTCTGTGTTTATGTTAATCATGATATATATCCCTAAAATTTCAAAGTGAATGTTAGCAAGACAATGTGCACAGTTGCCACTACCTATAATATTTGATTTATTTAAAAAGAGTATTAAATAAAATGGAGGAGCTGATTACAATATTCACTGCCATAGGTTTGTGTCTACTTGCATTTTTCTTTTACTCAGCGTTTGATAGGATAAATTATTAAAATCACTTTTAAAATAATCTCAAATTGAATATTTACTATGGAGAATTAACTATTAGATTTAAATTCTTTAAGCATCTTAAATAATAGTAGAGTATTTAAAAATGGCATTATCACTGGATAGAATTAGATATAGCTATTGAAAATCATATGCTATAAAGATAATTATGGCATAGAAATTTTGCAAAATACAGAAATTTAAAAGGCTGTCCAAGTTTATATAGTAGGACCTCAAATTGTAAACAAAAGACCACTATAGATAAGTGTGTGTGTGTGTGTGTGTGTGTATTTCATAGAGAGAAGATGGGAAGAATATATATCAAATGTTAATAGTGATCATCTTTGAGTGTTGGAATTATGACATTTGTTCATTCTGTATTTTCTAAATTTTCAAATTTTTTACATTGCATATGTATATGTGTGTACACTTATGTACACTTATGTGTGTTTTTACAGATACTTTGAGGATAGATTGAAGATGGGTAGATCCTTCAAAAAAAAAAAAAAAAGAAGTTTAAACTATACTAACTTTGTTAGTGGAATCTTATTCCAGAGGAATAGTAGTTGGCACTTGGAAGCACTCTTGGCACTTTTTCGTCTTGGGGAGGGGTTTATTTTGGTAAAGTAACACTACCACTATAGCCTGGTGGCCACCGCAGTAGGATCAGATCTCAGGTCATATCAGTTCAGTAGCTCAGCATGTAGCTCAGCTCTCTGAAATTGTGGGCCACAACTCAGGGTTTTTAGAAGGGTGATCCCTGTGTCTTTTCACACAAGTAAATCTGCTTATTGAGACTAAATACAGATCACAGGACATTGGGGAGAGTAAAAGTAGCAGATTAAGCTAATTTCAGCAAGGTTATTTTGTGCTATGTAAATGTAGGAGAAATTGAAATGTATACAGTTCTGTCGTACTTCTACTTAATTTGAAAAAATCCCTTACTTTCCAGTGAAATCTATATCTTCTATAGTCTTCATTATTTCATTTTTTTAGCAGCTGGTGTTAAGCTAGTTGACATTATACATTTGTCTGGAGTTCAGATTCCCTTCCTTCAAAAGCTGCAGCCTTGTAGCCATGAGACCTTTTAATTATCATCTCTTCCTTGAAATAAAAATGTAATAAAGCTCATTCAAATAAGAAATAATTTTTTGTTTTTCTGCTTTGATAAACCGTAAAGTTCTCAGGGGCAAGGGATTACAGTCTTCAGAGGACCATTATTTTGATTGTCCTTTATAAACAGTCCAAGTGCTTTGTGATGGTCCTCTTTTATTATGTCCAAGGGTACCTTAAGTGTTGATTCTGAATCTGGGCAGGCTAATTTGCTCCCCCTCCGTGTGACACAATTAAATTACTACATACATGATTGTTTCCCATTTCTCAATAGCGTGATAGATCTGTTCCTTACCGTATGATGACTTGATTGGTGAAATGATAGAGATATTTTGAATGAAATTACATTAAATTAAAAGAAATCTTTTAGCACTAAAGTATCTAATAATTAGATACTTTTTAGTATGTTAGTCTAAGTATTACATATTGACTATATCTTAAATACTTGCATCATTTAGTGTGTTCATCATAATACTGTGAACTAGATATATGTATCTAGAGAGTGAGATTTGAGGACCCTTTACTTTGATATTTTCCATGTGGCAAAGGGCTTTTAGATATTTGGTATTAGAATGGAAACCTAAAAAACAATTGTTTTCTTAAAAGTAGTTAGACCATTTTTTCATTTAGGAAAAGCAAAGATGTCCTAAATTAAACAGGAAGAGTTTGATCACCTTTTCTCCATGTATTATCTCTTTAGAAAGCACAGGAAAAAAAATTATAGGATCTGTGTTAAAAAATTTGCATACTAGTTATTTGCTTCATACTTTTCAGTCATTATTGTAATGCTTTTTTTTGTTTTTAAAGTAGCCAATTTTGAAGTTTAACAATTTAAATAAACAATGTAAATTTGTATCTTAAAAAGAAGTATGGAATCATTTAATTCTTATCACTGTGTTTCTGGTTATAAAAATATATAGATTGAAAAAAAGTTCTCAAAGAAATTGTACATTGATTTTTGTCCAGAGATGTTTACTATCTGAAGTAGGCAAAAATTAAATACTGTAAAAGAAGTTGTTTCAAAATCTTAAATCTTAATGCAAACATTATAATGAAGTAAAGAATTTTTTACTGTTCATTTAAACTGTGAGCTAGAGCATAGCATTCTTAAAACAGGAGTTTTGAGCATGATGCCAGTCTGTCAATAGTTTTGGCTGTAGAGGTTTGTTTTCAGAATTCTGATTTCCAGTGTTTGATAAGAGGGTAACCTGAGTCTCTTGCGCTTCAGACTTTGAACTTCAGTCTTGATTTTTGTCACAATTTTATAAGTTAGTAAGCTTTCTCTAAGTGTATTGTTTTTATTAAGAAAAATATACACACACACATATATTACACTTTATATGTTTTAGATAAAATCATTTCATCAAGCAATTTGGGAAAGTTTGACTGTATCAGAGATGATATGATATATTGTGTATAAACAAAACTTTCAGATAAGAGAAAAACCAGTTCAGGAATTAGAATGTCATTTCTTCATTGTGTATGTGTGTGTGTTTTTTTGCTACTGTGGTATTCTCTCTCCTTCCCAAACCTCTTGTGTATTTTCACTAATAGTGATGTCAGGTTCTTTTGGGAGCAGTTGGAAAGGAAAACAGTAGGGGAGAAGTGGATTGGATCTTTGGGGAATGATTGGGAGGGAAGGCAGTCAGGGGAATTGGTTTCTATGGGTAGCTCATGGGAGAGAGCTCCGCAGAAGGAGAAGAGTCAAATCTTTTGGGAGGTTCAGGGGAATGAATGGTCAGGAATTGGACATTTGAGGGAATCACTGGAATTGAAAGAAACAGAGCAGTGAAGGAATTTTTTTGGATGCTCCTCAAAGGAGCCTAGTGAGGAAAAGCAGTGAGTTCCTCTGAGAAATTTCTGGAATTAGAAGCAGGGCAGGGAGGAGGGGTGGAATCTTTCTACTACTCTTGTCGGCCCCACTTAGTCCCTGGTGTGAGGACGGATCTAGATAGCCGTAGTTACAAATGGGTTGGCTGTGCAAATCTATTTGTATATGTGAATGTTGTGATTTCCTCTTCTTTTTACTGTCTTATCTGGGTATGGGAATGGCTGAAGGCTTTATTGCTATCTGTGTGTTGCATGCTATGTGGATCTTTTAAGGCGTGACCTTATCAAAGTTGGCATCTAAATGCAGAGGAAAATGCAGGGCAAGCTTGTTCTAGTTGGGGTTCCTGTCACCAGACCATAGCAATGTGGAACAATGGATACTTTACCTGAATTCACTGGGTGCAAGCAGAGTCCCTGCTTCCATGCTTCCCTTTATCAGTGTTTAAAATAGCACCCAGTACTATGAGTTCTGTCTGTAAAGAGAACGCCTCCTTCCCATTCTTTTCTTTTCCTATCCTGTATGAATATTTTTGGGGTAAAGCTTTTGTTTGAGTAGTTAGAAAATGTGGAAAAACAAGATTACAAGGTCGGGGTGAAAGTAGTACAAGATTGGAAGAATGAAACTCTTTCTCTTCACTCAGAGTAAAATGATACTCTTGGCTCAAGGCCAGACAGACATAGGCGTTAGGACGGTGCAGACAGGGCCATCAACAAGTTTGTTAAGGAATGGGCTGAGAGAGCCTTGTCTCTGGCCTGTGGTTGACTGTTGTATTTGAGTTTTCACTCTGTGTTTTGCCGTTGGAAGCAGTGGTAAGAGAGATTACACTAAGCTTTAAAACCACAGCAAAACAAAACTTTTAAAACACTTCTGAGGTAGCTTAAGAGACTAACAGGTTCTGTTTTAACTGTTACTAGTAATGCTTTTCTGAGAGTTTTCAGTACTTCTGGGTATGGAATAGTTAACTCTTTTTTTTTCCTTCCATTTTATCTCCATTACAACAGAACTGAAGTGTGTAAGCATTAAAATAAGGGAAACAGTTTTTATGCAGAAAATATATACATCATTTATACATAATTAGCATTCCTTTTCTCAGTACATTTCAAAATACACTATTTTTAGAAAATTCATTTAACCTTTTCCTTATAAATCTGATCACTGTGATTAATAATTTTACAACATGTATTTCTGTAATAGTTGTTCTAAGTTATAACAATTAGCATCGTTAGCAAATCTATATATACTTTAAAATGACTCATTCTTAAGCTCTTATAATATTTAAGCAAATATTGTATTATGCTCTTATTTTCCCTAATTATCCAAAGTTTACAAAACAAACACTGAAGATTAAGATGTAATTTTATTTTAAGAAGACGCTTCCTTTCAGGGAGCAGAAGTAGTAATAAGAAAGGTTCAGGAGATTTCCTATTCTTTCCTAAAAAAAAAAAAAAAAAGAAAAAGCCTATTTATCCTTTGTTGTCCTATGTTCATTCATTCTTTTTTTTTTCATTCAGTGTACATTTATTAGGTGCTCACTAAGCTTATATTAAGCCTTTTCTTTTTATTTGTTGATTTGATAAATCAGAGGATTATCTTCTGTAAGCATTAATAAACTATATTTTGATTAGCCTTTTATGATTTTTTTATTAAATCTAGGCTTTAGAGGCAGGCAGTCACAGGTTAAAATCCAGGAGTTTCCATTAGCTGTGATAAACATGTATACATGTGTCTATCTGTCTGTCTGTCATTAGTTATCACAAACTATCATTATTTACCCAAAAGAATAATTAGCTACTGAGTGACCTTGTATGAATAAATGAGTATCTCTGAGCCTCACTTGACTTACCTGTATAAAGAGAAGTGATAACAGTTATTTGTTAGATGGTTAGAATTAGATTAAATGTATATTTAGGCCTCCTATATGGTATTTGGAACATGATGGGCACTGAGTAACTTTTCATTGTTATTGTTTATATTACCATTACTGTGACCACGTTATGAACTTGAGCCTCAGATTATTTCCTTGCCTTCAGGCCATGTCATCTCTCTAATTTTTCCATTACTGCCTACCCCACAATATTCTAGAGTAAAAAAGAACTCTTCATCTACCTCACTTGTCACACTTGCTTCCGTCTTGACACCTTCATACATGCTGTTGTACAGTAGCAGGGAGGCAGTGGTAAAGCACTGCTTTCCTCTCTGCGCCCCCCCCCCCCCGCCTCTGGTACAGTGGGAATAAAGAGTAAAATATTTCATTATTAGTTAAATAATAGTATGTTTTTCTATAGATTCAGTGTAACTGAGACCCTTTCCTTTAAATCTTGTATATAGTGTTATTGAAACTCATTTTGCTGTGTGCTGTGGGTTTTTATGTATTCTTCTTCTTTGTGGTAATGAGTATTAAAATTTTAAGAGATTAACATCTTCATCTTAAAATTTCATATTGCTTCTATGTCAGAAACAGAGGAGAGGTGTAAAAACAACCTCCAAACTTGCCTTGGTGAATTATGAACTGCTCTGGTTTGTTTCTGTTTGTATTGCACTTAATGGTCAAGTACTGACAGCACTGTGCATTTTAATTCAGTATTGGAAATCCAATCTGCAAGTTTTGTCTTTTTCCACTTTCACTTTATGCTTTAAGAGCTCATTACCTTTGCTCCAGCATAAAAGTTGGGCAAACAGATACCTTGGCAACTACCAACAGTACCACACCTCGGCTTTCCTGGGTACAGAAAGTAGTCAGTTATTTCTGGGAGTATACATCTGTCCCATCTAAAAGATGCCACTCATAAATCCAAGTTAAAATATATTATAATTGAAAAAGTGAAAATTGCTATAACTTTAAAAATATGTATCATATGTGCGTCTTTCTTGGTTTTACCAACAGAGTGAAAAATCTGTATAGCAGATTCAAGTCTCCAGCCTGGAAATCACGTCCTATTGGCTTACTCGGTGATACTGTTCTGTCAGTTTTGAATACTAGTAACTCGTCATGGATCAGTTATCTGAAATGGCAGGTTTATTTCTTAAGGGAGGAATGACATTATTTCCTGTCCTTTGGACAGAGCTAAAGTGAGAATAAAGTGGTAAGAATGTTCCTTTGCTCTTTAGGTGTGAATGTACTATCATTTGTGCTACTGATTTGATTGCCACAGCTACTATCATTAGCATCTTGGATCAAATGCAGAACAAGCTGTACTGTATTTCATGTGATGGAATACAGACACTGATTAAAAGTACTCTGAAAGGCACTGGATTCTTCATTCGATAGCTGATTGTAGCCTTATATGTTTGGGTCTTAAACTTATGTTCATTTTTGGATGTTAAACATTTTTAAACATTGCTTTTTGAAATGAAACATGAATTTAATTTGGGCCTAGAAAATGCTTTTCTCTTTTTGAAACTAATTTACTTTTGTAATCTCATGATCATCTTCATAGTAGGTAGGGTTAGTCAACAGAAAAATCTTAATGTGGAGAAGGCTTGTAGATCACAAGTACTTTTCCTAGTGCATTCTTAAAGTAGACTGGAGTGAAGGTGTCTATTCCATTCCATCTCTGATACCTCTGTTGGACTGCCTTATGTAAGAAAACTTTTAGTTTGACATATGAAAGAAGGAAAAAACCTTTCAGGTTGGAGAAATAATGAGGAATGTTGGTTTGGAGACTGCCTCTCACTTTCATCTCTAATCCTAATCACACTATATAGCATTTTAGATAGCCAATGAAAACATTTCATGGGTTCTGAGATTTTCTTTTTAACGTAGGCTTGAAAAGTATAAAGTGATATTGCTGATAAACCAAACTTTGTCATTGTAGACACAAGAATGCTTTCTGTCCCTTTCACTTTTCTTATTGTATTATTAACTTGTTAGGGATAGGAATATAGGAGATTTTCCTCCATCAATAAAGGAAGATAAATATATAAAGGGTCAATCCTAGTGAAGTTTAACTGTGTAGGTAGGGTCTGTATTGTTATTTGCATTAATGCCGAAACTGATAAGAGATTGTGTGGGAACCATAAAAGAAAATATATAAAATATAATATAATGTATATTAATATATAAAATACTTATTACATATTCAATTAGAAAAAACTAAACATTTTACTGTACTATTGACTTTGTTGGCTTTATATTATTGGCACTTCTCTTCAACTCTATATAGGTACATAGCACTTTCTTTTTTTTTTAAATACTACCTGAGGTACCAACAGGTTCTGTTATAGTTGCCAAATGTTCAAAATATATTGTAGTCAGATTAGTGTGAGGAGGGCAGCCCGGGTGGCTCAGCGGTTTGGCGCCTGCCTTCGGCCCAGGGTGTGATCCTGGAGACCCAGGATTGAGTCCCACATCGGGCTCCCTGTGTGGATCCTGCTTCTCCCTCTGCCTCTGTCTGTGCCTCTCTCTCTCTCTCTGTGTCTCTCTCTTGAATAAATAAAGAAAATCTTTAAAAAATAAAATAAATAAAAAGATTAGTGTGAGGAGCTTTTTAGGACTATTTAAATGTACACCTGCAAGGTTACTCTTAGTGTTTTTCATAGTTTATTTGGTGACTATTCTACAATATAGAAGTTATTCTGTACTGTAGTGCTCTACTCTCAGTAGTCAGTTAAAATCCAGTTTCTTCATTCAGTGACATTTTAAGATCATAAATTAAATATATGGTTTTTATGAAGGGATGAATATAGTATACTGGCTATTTTACTTTTTAAAAATTGGTACCTAATTAGAATTGAGATCCATGTAAGTGAAACATCATTAATGAGAAGGATGTTTAATTTCTAAATTTAATTTATTGCAAAGCAGTCACTATCATTTCTAAAATCGAATGTGTATTCACTGTAACAAAGATATGCAGCATGCTTGATACGTGGTCTATGGACTGGGAAGTCTTTGTTACCTATCTGTCTTGAAACAAATATAGGAATTAAGTAATTGTTTAAAACTTTTGTAAAACTTTGGCACAGTAATAAAATTGTTGAGTTTGTATTTTGTTTCTTTTTCAAATTTCACTTCTTTGTATTATGTGAAAGTATTTGTCTGAGACAAATTGGAAATTAAAACAAAAATGTTCTTCACAGATTATTTAACAAGCATTGCTTTAGAAGACAGGAGAGTCATCTATGTTCTCAACATCAATTACCTTAAATACTATACATTTAAATGTAAACATATCCCAAACCAACTTATATAACTAACCTACTTGTGTAAATAACCATATAGGACACATTGAAGTGGGTTCCATATTATCCTCATTATAAAGATGAGGATAGGGGAAGGGATTGTTAAATGTGTAAATTTCATGTGTTAGACTAAGAGATAGTGTTTTCTAATTTATAGTCCAGATCTTTAGGACTTTCGTTTTTAGTAATAGAAGGAAAAAAGACAATATGCTATATTTTAGTAGATATTAATATTTTTATGTGTATCGTCCTCTAAAATCAGGATTAGAGGTAGAAGAAGAAAGCTCAAGTATTTGGAGATCTTCAGTGGTAAATGGGCACAGGAGATTAAGTCACACATGTTTATCAATTATTGATAATGCAGAGTTTTAGGGATAATACATTCAAGTTATAGTTGATACTTGTTTGCAAGTGGAATCCTTCTTCCCAAAAAGGAGATGAGAAGTGATTTTTCTTTTCTTTTCTTTTCTTTTCTTTTCTTTTTTTCTTTTCTTTTCTTTTCTTTTCTTTTCAAGATTTTATTTATTTAGTTTAGAGAGAGAGAGAGTGCATGGGGAGGGGCAGAGGGAGAGAGAGAAACTCAGGCTGACTCTGCCCTGAGCTTCGAGCCCGAGGTGGGGCTCGATCTCAGAACCCTGAGATCATGATCTGAGCTGAAATCAAGGGTTGGATGCTTAACCAACTGAGCTATCCAGGCACCCCTGGAAGTGATTTTTCAGTAACATTCCTACTTTTCATGTGGACATAAGTACTCAAGAAGCATGTATATAATATTTGCATCTAATAAAATAATACTTTAGATAATTTTCCCTTTCCCTGCCTCTTCAATAACCTGTTTTCTCTTTATCTTTGCAAGTGAAAAACAAGAAGGATGGGAGAGAGGATGTCAGGTGGGAAGAGAAGGACCAAGGGTAACTTTCCTTATGTAGAGTCCTTAATAAAGTAAGTCTTTGGATCTTCATCAGTAGATGGGTAAATTCAGTGGGCTTGCTAGATGCTTTCCTTCTCTAAATCAACTAGTTAATATTTAGTTGGATTTTTATTTTGTCTTCATTTGGTTAATTCTACCACTGATAATTGACATGTCCATTTGCCTGATAGCCTTTGGGGAGTGTTTAAAGATTGAGGATAAAAACTATCAAGGGCAGAACTAGAAGAGGTGACTGACTCCTGATTCTCTGCTGCCCTTGAAGGCACTGGATAATGGAGAAACAAGTGCCTGCATGTGTTGGATTTTGTTAGTTGGATCCAGCTCCAGCAAAGAGACAACTGAGGTCACGTCAGCACCTCGGAAGGCTGGGAAGCTGGAACTGGAGCAGCTGAGCCAATCCCTAGACAAACAGGTTTTAACCAGGACAGAGTAAAAGAGCGCTTTGCTTTGGAAACTCTTTGCCCATCACCTAAGGAATTGATTCTGTTCTCATCTTTTCCTCTGTCTGTTCATTTTTGTATAGAATAGAATCATTATAAAGAATCTATCTATATTTCTCTTTATATAACAAAAAGTAATTGCTAATTTTTATGTTAGACTTTGAGTGGGTTTTTTTTTTTTTTCTTCAGAGTTAGAAGCAAAGGAAGTATTAGTTCTGTAATTAAGGTAGCATAATGAGAAAACCATTCATGGCTACGGTAAGGATGACCTTTTGTTGACTATAAGCATTTTACATAAGGTTAAATGTGGATTAAATGTGACACCTGTCCCAATAACGTGTTTAAATATTTCCAGGTTATGTAATATGTAATTTCCAGGTTATGCTCAAACCTCTTTTGACTGTAGATTGAGATTTTCATATAATTCCTATAAATGGAGCCTCGGATTTTAGTCTCAGCTTCTTTACTGACTTCCTTTATAAATTTTTGCAAGTCACTTTACTCTTCTGTAACTTATTTCCTCTTAAGTAATATGTAGTTCAGTGGTTCTCAATTCTGGCTACATGTTAGAATCGTCTGGAGATGTTTTAAAAATACTGATGCTCTTGCCCCTTCCATACCAATTTAATCAACATTTTCAGGAGTTGGGCTCAGGCATCAGTGATTCATCAGTTTCCCAGAATAAATTGATGTGCCGTCAATGTCTAGAATCATTGGTATAGAATGATATAGCTGACCTAACTTCTGGGATATTTTGAGGTTAATTAATATATATTAACTATTTTAATCACTCTTGCAAAAAGTATTCTTTTGCGAAGTGTCTTTTCTTTTTTAATGTTGACTTGGAAAAGGGCCCTTCAAATGATCCTGTACTTTAGCAGATTGCATTTAACTGTTGATAGAGTGTAAAAATGTTTGGTGATGGATATTGTTAAGTATGTAATCATATCCTGTTTTATCACACCTCTAATTACAAATAAATAATTGATTTGTCAACAAGTATAAACTGATAGAAGGGTGGGAGAGGGAAGAGTGAAAAGTGAGGGAACAATGTTTATTGAACACCTCTGCAGGCTATTGCCATGTTCTATAACACAGTAACTTCTAATATTGGAATCACTTTTCCCCTTCCATGAAGAAATTGGGACTTAGTTTTTAAATTAAAATTATTATATTTTATTAAGTTATATAATCTCATGAATTGATTTTAAAAGTCATCCAGGTAACTTATCTATGGACATAAAGGCTAAATGCTGAGGTTTCAGTTAAAAAATACTCAATTAGGAATGAAGTTTGTGATTTAAATTATTGTCAGCAAAAGTAAATATACTAAAAAACAAACAAACAAAAAGCCCAGAGAAAAAGAATTGGTTTTACTGGTTGTAGGGAATAGCTATTTGCTTAACTGTGCAGAATTTTATTTTTATTTTCTGTATTTGGTAATTATAGCAGAGATGGAATTTTACTTTGATTATTTAGATATGTTTATTTACATATGTTTTTAAATGTTTTAAAATATTACATCATTTTACATTATAAGTCTGATTATTTCCAATTGCAGTTTTAGGACCACAGTAGTTCACTTGAGCATCTATAATGATTCCACAATTGTGTTAATTAGCACAGGAAACCATATTATTACATAAAGCATACCATTAGCTTTGATTTTACTACCTATTTTATGTATTATCTCTTAAAATATAAAGACAGCAATAACTTAATCTTTCAGTGACTGATATTGACACTTTTCAAAATTTTTATCACAAGTTAATAGCTTACACAACAAACTCATCTTAAAATGGTTTAAAAATGGGCAGCCTGGGTGGCTCAGCGGTTTAGCGCTGCCTTTGGCCCAAGGAGTCATCTTGGAGACCTGGGATCAAGTCCCACATCAGGTTCCCTGCATGGAGCCTGCTTCTCCCTCTGCCTGTGTCTCTGCTTCTCTCTCTCTGAGTCTCATGAATAAATAAATAAAATCTTTAAAAAAAATTTTAAAAATAAATAAAACGGTTTAAAAATTAGAAAAAGAAAGAAGTGTCCATCCCTATTTGCAATCATGAAACACATTTTGCCCATGATCTTAAAAAAAGATTAAAACTACTGAGATTATTTTACATTGCTAACATTGTATTGGTTTGATTCATAACAGTATTGGTAACATTGATGTTTTCGCCTAGTACTCCTACTCACAGAAATATGAAATTGGTGCCCTATTTTGGAAGGAAATTTTGTAGTATATCTCAGGACCCTTATCATGTCTGTACTGGTTTTTGACCTCCTAATACTAGAGCCTTTTTTAACACTAATCTTAGGAAACTTGTCATAAGTACAGACAGAACTTTATTTTTTTTTAATTTTATGTTTTTAAAGATTTTATTTATTTATGAAAGACACAGAGAAAGAGGCAGAGACATAGGCAGAGGGAGAAGCAGGCTCCCAGGGAGCCTGATGCGGGACTCGATCCCACCCAGGACCCCAAGATCACACCCTGAGTCAAAGGCAGATGCTCAACCACTGAGCCACCCAGGCGTCCCTACAGACAGAACTTTACGCCTAAATACAGCCACTAAGATTTATAATTGGAAATTATTTTTGGAAACAACGCTTAAGTAAATTATGGTTATTCTCTAGATGAAACATATGTAACATTAGAAAATTATGTTGATGAAAATTTTCTTAATGAAATGGGAAATGCTTACACTAACTTAGAGGAATATACTATGTATAGTATACATTATATATGTCAACAGTTTGTTTATTAATATCATATAGTCTCAACTCTCCTTAAAAAGATATGATAGAGACATACTAAATGTTTAAGTAGGGGTAGGTTTGTGGGGTTTATGTATCTGTGTTTACCAATTTTATATAGTGAAGGCTTGTTGCTTTGATAATCAGAAAGGAAACAAAACAAATAAATTTTACATATAATTACCAGCAGTTTTATTTTGAGGGCCAGGCTTGAGTTGCTGCTATTCTTGTATATTTTTGGATATTCTTAGGCATTTTTAGAGTTAATCTTTTAGCTATTAAGTTTGTGAAATTTGTACCCAGTTTAGAGCATGATATTCTCTTGATCAAACGACTTATCCTAAGAGAATGGGATGCTGTTTTTAGAGATTTCAGCTGTACCTTCTTCTCTAGTTCATCTTTTATGCTTTTCTGGGCATATCCTCCGTGTTACCTTCCAAAGGCAGGAGGTTAAGAAGTCATTGTAACCTAGACATGGGTTCCTTACAAATATCAACTGATATTAAGGAAACTGCAGATGGAATTCTTTTACGCCAAGTCATAATATTTATATGTTATTTTAAATATCTGTAATTTTGTCTCTAATAAATGGAAACAATATGCTTAGATGAGCTAAAAATACTAAATTAGAAATTTTTCCTGAGTTTTGCTTCTGCTGAAATACATGAAAATCTTATTTCTCTTTAGATTTAGTGGAATAGCAATGTATAGGCTTAGCATAAATTGCAATGTCCATTTTTTTTCTTCAGCCTTTTATTAATAGACACACAAACAGGTAAAAGTAAAACTAAGTGAAAAGGCAATCTCAAAGTTGTATTCATTTTCATAAAAATATTTTTAAAGTTGATCTTTGAAATTTTTATTATATACCAATGAACAATTAAAGGGGTCATTGTATGATTAAAATTAGTAATATATGCATGGTTTTAAATTTTTGACTCTCAATGTTTAAACTCTTTTCATCATCCAGTAAGTCTTTATTGTTGTGTACTTCTTCATTAAAGATTAAATTTTTATATTTTCTCAGCTTATGGTATTTGACTTTTCTCTCACAAGATCATTTTATTCAGTCACTCACCCATGCATTTCTCATTCATTCTTTTCATATAACAAACATTTATAGAGTACTTACCATGTGTGGAGCATGTTTTTCCTAGGTGACAGATCTTCCTATCAGAGTGTTTCGATTAAATTAATCAAGTGACTAATTTGTATATAATTATTTTTGCAGTCTTAGAATATTGTTTAACTTAGTGATTCTCCTTTAATTGTTTAAGTATCAGTATGTTAGCATAGTTGGGTCTGGTGAGGACTCTTCACAGCCTGTACACACCTTCTCACTATATTCTCATAAGGCAGAGAAAGAGTGAGGAGGTGGGTGGGAGAGAAAGGGAGAGGGAAAGCTCTATGGTACCTCTTCTTAAAAGGTCACTAACCTCATCATGAGGGCTCTACCCTCATAACCCCATCTAAACCTAATTATCTCCCCAAAAGGCCCCATCTCCAACTACCATCACACCGTGGGCCAGGGTTTCAATATAACGAATTTTGCAAGGACGTAGTTCAGTCCGTAGCAATTGGTATATTTTGTTTTATTTAAAGATTTGTTAAAAGGTTTTATTTTAGAGAGAGATTAAGAATGAGAGCAAAGGGAAGGGAAGGGAGAGTGAGAGAGAATCTGAAGCAGACTCCCCTCTGGGCATGGAACCTGATGCAGGACTCAATCTCACAACCGACCATGAGATCATGGCTTGAGCTGAAACCAAGAGTTGGATACTTAGCCAGCTGAGCTACTCAGCTGTGCCAAGGCTCACTGTTTAAAATGAATCTTGGGCTTATTGAAGGATTCATTCAATTTGCAATTATATAACATCCTAATTTTTAATTTATTGTTATATTTTGGTCAATTTTAATTTACTTTATTGTAAAACTCTCAATCATTCATTATAATGTTCACTTAGAGAGCTTATCTATAGTTATCACATTTATACTGATTTTTCCTTATTTTTTCTCGAAGTCTGCAACTTTGAGTTGAATTCTGAATTTAAGATCTATGTTTCTAGTTGCCTTTGGGATGTTTAGAAATAACTACAAATAATGTTTTGAGCTCAACAGATAAAAAAATGCAGAATTCTTACATGCCATTTCACTCGAATATATTCTCTTTCCAAATTATCTTATCCCTGTCATTAATATAACCCTTTACTCTGTAAGGTTCTTCAGGCTTTGAAATCTTGAACTCACTGATTACTTAATGTTGTTTCTGATACTTAATCTTCTAGTTTCTTTTTTTTTTCTCCCCATAAGATTTCTCTTGGTTTGATCCTATCCTCTCTTATCCTACTGTTCCTTGTCTCATCTAGGCTTTCTTTACTTGGTGCTGATATTTACCTAGCACTCACAGGTACATTATACTGGTTACTAAAATATTAAAATGCTTCTGTACAGGTTTGAGAAATAGGCTTTTCTCCAGTTCCATTGAGTCATCCCCCACCCTGGCCTCTGCAAATGCTGAATATCCCTCTGGGCTCCTGCAGCTATGTATGGTAATTTCTCTCTCCTGCTGTCTTTTATGGAAACTGTGGTCTCTGTAGTGTGATATGTAGAATATTGCCCCTGTCTTTATGTTGAGCCTCATAATTATGGTAGATTAGTACCCTCTTACTGGTCCTTTATCTCTGGCTACTTTTCCCTCTAACATATTCATCATATACAGATGACTCTCCCTAATCTCTTTACTCTTCTGATCAAGAGATGGAACTCAGGTCAGACCCTTTATCAACTGACCTTACCATTTCTGCCTAACTTGTTTTTTCGTGCCTCTCTCAATGAGTCAGATTGATCTCCTAACATAAGATGTTCTCATTTCTGCTTTTATTTGCCTTTGCTCACTTTCACACCTCTGAAATTCTCTGTCTTGTGAAAGATTTGTCTTAAGTTCTATGTCACTTCTACCTTAGGTAATTCCTCCTTGAACTGACTTCCTCTTAGAATTCCTCTTAGAATCCATATAGCAGACTGTATCTTATAAAGTATTAGTTTCAGAGTTAGAAAGTTAGAGTTTGTATGGTTGATGTTGCTTTCTAACTCAGGGAATTTCTTCTGCTGAATCTTTGATATACACTGAAGATTTTTTTCCAAGCCTATAACATTGATGGTTCTGTTGTTGGACACTCCTAGTTATTATTCAGTTTTGAAATATTTCCTGATGTTTTATGTGCCAGGCACCGAACTTGCCCTACAGTAATGAACAAAACAGATATGGCTCTCTCCTTATAAAGCTTACAGTCCAATTTAGGAGAAAACATTAAAAAGTAACCATACACAGAAATGTATAATGATGATTTTTAATAGGTGCTGCAAAGTAAAAGAACAGGGGGACAATGAAAAACAGCATTAGGACCTTAGTTTACACTGAATATTTACAATAGGTGAAATTTAAGCTGAGGGGATCCCTGGGTGGCGCAGCCGTTTGGCACCTGCCTTTGGCCCAGGGCGTGATCCTGGAGACCCGGGATCGAGTCCCACGTCGGGCTCCCGGTGCATGGAGCCTGCTTCTCCCTCTGCCTGTGTCTCTGCCTCCCTCTCTCTCTCTCTCTCTCTGTGACTATCATAAATTAAAAAAAAAAAAAAAATTAAAAAAAAAACTTAAGCTGAAAAGTCAGTAAGAAGGGGATACACATAGAGCTGTGGTGTATGAGAGGTATGCTTACCTTAAGGCAAAAGTTTTTGTTCATCAAAGAAGCGAAGGAAGACGAGCGGGCTTAGTAATTGCAAGCAAGATGAAGGGTGGGACTGGTGGTGGAGACTTAGGAAGGGAGCCTTATGACATTATACTTTCCTGTAGATCATAGAAGAAGTTTGTATTTATATCCTAATTCAAATGAGCAACTACTGAAAGATTTTGAACACTGACTTGGTAGGATTTGATTTATGTTTTTTTTTGGTGGAAGGAGGGAGGAAATTTTTAAATTTAGAAAGGCTGATTTTCTGCATTACTTAAATGAGTTTCTTAGTTATAGAAATGTAGAACAAGTACACAGCCTTTGTCTTGGAATAGAAAATTTTCTGACTTCATTAATATAAGGCTGCTGTCTCCAGGGAGTGCAGATATGTTCTGCTCTGTACAGCTGGTTTGTGGGGAGGAGGAGGTCAATTTACATAAGGTGCTCAGGGCCTTCTGCAAGAGAAAGAGCTAATACCTGGTCTCTGATGGGATGGAGGCATGTAGGTGGCCCTGCTCCCAAAAAATCCAGTCTCAAGAAAGGGCAGTAAGACTTCTGAAATAAAAATACCTTGAGGAAAATTTTATTTGAGGACATAAAAGTGGAATCCAGGCTGGGGACCAACTCTCAGAAGAGCTTTTATGCTCCCAGGGCTGATGCTGGAAAGTAGTGCAGATGTCCTGAGGGTAGTTTGTACACTGAGGAAGAGCAGTTGATAATGGGTAAGTGTAAGCCACTGTGGCTTGAATAGGGAGCCAGTAGTGGGCCAGCATTGATGGGTGATAAAACACCAGTAGCTTTGAAGATAGCAAAATAATCAGTACTTTCCACTCTTCTTTGACGTATGGTATACAGACTGCACTTTTAGGGCACGTGAGATCGCTAATCAGTTATATTTAAAATAAACATTTAATATGACCATAATTGTACCTTGAAGTGATAGAGCAGGCTACTATGGTTATGATATATAAAAGATGTCTTAACTTGTTTTTTGAGAGCATGGATTAGAAAATTGCCTGAGAAGAAATGGGGAAACTCGTGGACATAAGGAAACCAGTAATAGTTAAGTAAAATATCATATTACTTGGAACTAGAGTGATAGTAGCAGAGAGAAGTGAAGTATTATTTCTTTAATTAAGATCCAGATCTTGGGGCACCGGGGTGGCTCATCGGTTAAATTTCCGCCTTCTGCTCAGGTCATAATCCTGGAGTCCTGGGATTAAGCCCCATGTCAGGCTCCCTGTTCAGTGGGGAGCCTGCTTCTCCCTCTCCCTCTGCCTGCTGCTCCCCTTGCTTGTGCTTTCTCTCTCTGTCAAATATATAAATACCTTTTTTTAGAAGATCTAGATTTTTCTGCAAGAACTTTGTTGATCCTATATCTTTCAAATATCTAGACTTGAGCTTTCATATCTACCTTTCTGTTCTTTTTCTCCTATTTAAACATCTCTAATTCCTTCAGTGTTTCCTCTATTAGATAATTTCTGGAATCCAGACTTAACCATTCAGGTATCCTTATCAGCTTGTGTCATCCACAGGTTTGATAAATATGCCTTGCATTTTTTTTTTTTCATTCCTGTTAAAGTAGCCCTGTGGCATAGGACTTGTTCTCTTCAAGTTAACATCTTTCCTTAATAACTCTTTTTGGGTGTGGTTGTTCAACCTGTTATGAATGTACCTAACTCATATTATTTCCTGCATGTTTCTCTATTTTGACCTCAAGAATATCGTGAGAGGTTTCTTCAAAAATGCAATTAAGTTCAGGAGAGACAAAGTTCACATTTTCTTTATCTGCCAGTCTAATAATTGAATCAACAATAAAAACACTATTTTTAGTGAACCCACATTGGAACCCTTTCTAAAGTTGTTACATAAACATTTGCCTACTAATTTTAATGGGTCCATTGCAAGTTTATTTATCTGAGATTTGGAGAATTCAAATGCTTTGCTTTAAAAAATTATAAAAATAGCCCACCTCTAGTGTTCTGGCAACTTTCCTGGCCTCTTAAGTATTTCAAAGGTTCTTATGGTAGTTTCTTGATCATTTATACACTTCCTTTGAGGTCCGTGGGATGTATCTTATCTGAGCTTGTATTTTATGGGCTGCTGTATCAAAGTACCACAAATTGGGTGGCTTAAACCATATAAATTTTTTGTTTCAGAGTTCTGGAGGCTAGATATCCAAATATAAGGTGTTAGCAGTGTTGGTTCCTTCTGGGAGATATGAGGGAGAATCTGTTCCAGGCCTCTCTTCTAGGTGTAGGTAGTTTGCCGTTCCTTGGTCTCTGGATGCATTACCCTAACCTTTGCCTTCATGTTCACATGTCTTTCTTTCTTTTTTTTTTTTTTTAATTTTTTTTTCACATGTCTTTCTTGCTGTGTGCATGTCAGTGTCCACATTTCCATTTTTTATAAGGTTACCAGTTATACATCATCTTAACTAATCACACATCCAATTAAAAAAAAACACTAATTTTTGAATTGGCGTATTTCTTGGTGAAAATGAAGTATGATATAAAATCATTTTGTTGTATTATATAAGTCTATGTGTGTCCAGAGCACCAAATTAAAGTGTAAATATCAGAGTAAATGAGTCTAGAGCTGATGACACAAAAGATCATGTTTGTTTAGTTTCCGTTAAAAAGAAATAGAATAAAAGAAAAAATGGGGCTCCACCTATAGGCAGAACCTATATGCCTATAGGTCAACCTAGATGTTACATATCTCACCAGTCTGTGACTTTCATATAAAGACACATATCTTTTCATGAGCAGATTAAGGTAGTTAGCGCTCCCTAGTAGCAACCCCACTGGCCTGATTCATGGAAATTAGCCCTCTTTACAGTGTTTCAAGTTACCCCTGACCCACTATCACCTCGAACATGTCTAAAAACCATTCTCTTAGTTGTCACTACCATAGACTGTCTTTCCACTCCTCCTCTGGCTCCTGAATGTTCATATCTATAGCTCAAGAAGTTCTTGACAAAGATCCTTTGTTGACACACCTATAAGGAGAAAACCATTTCTCATATCAAGGATGCCATGTATGGCTTCTAGATTTTTTTTGTAGGGATCCCTTTCCCCAGCTTTGCCATACCACGTCATCTGAGCTGTAAACAACCTCTGCTAGGGGCGCCTGGCTGCCTCAGTCAGTTAAATAAGTACCTGCGATCAGCTCAGGTCATGGTCCCAAGGGCCTGGGATCAAGCCCCATCTCTGTTCAGCCAGGAGCCTGCTTCTCGCTCTTCCTTTGCCCCTCCCCACTGCTCATGCACATTCTCTCTCTCTCAAATAGTCTTAATTTTTTTTTTTTAAATAAACAAACCCTGCTAGTGCCCAGAAGATCAGGAAGTGCCTCTTGATCAGTTTGTAGCTGTAATCTCTTTTCCAGATTTTCATTTCTCGTGAAATGAAGCTCCATCATTTTTTTGGTCTTCATTCCTCGACTATAAACATTTAATCTCAGGCAAGGAGTTTCACAGGGAACAGATATTAGGCTGTACTTTCACCTCTATACTTATCTGTTACCCTTAGTTCAATTTCCTCCCTCATCTCCCTTTTACAGAATAAAGGTTGTCATGCCCATGACTGATTACAAACAGAATTGGGGCTAGCTGAGTGGAGATTACTTTTTGGGCCCCAGATCTGGCAGCCAAAAATGTTCTGTTACATAAAGCATTATATTTAGCAAATGAAGATATATCTGGATCATTCTTGAGAATTGTAAAACATTGCTTATTTGGTGTATTTGAGGAACAAAAAGACCAGTGTGGTTATAGTGGTGTGAATAAGGAGAATAGTAGGGCCACTCCAGATACTCTGTGGAGTATAGACAAAGGGAGCAGTAGTACAAGCCATGGATGTTATGGGGGCCTGTGTGAAAGTGATCTACGTGACTGATAATAGTGGATCCAACTGGAGGAGAGCACTGGAGTTGGTGTGAAGAGGTCAGATGTATTGTGTAAGTAGAACCTACCGGGCTTGTTGATGGATTGGAAGTGGCATGTGAAGGAAAAGAGGTGTTAGGAATTACTGCTAGTTTTTGGCCCAAGCAACCCTGTGAATAGTGATGTCATTCACTGATATGGGGAGGCCTGGAGGGAGGAGTGGATTTAGAGACTGGAGTGAAAAATTCTATTTTGAACAGGTCAAGTTTGAGATTCATTTCTACAAGACATGCAGATAGCGATCTTGACTCTTAACCAAAAGGTCTTAACCAAAGATGGGAGAGCCAGAATGCTCTTGCAGCACAGAGCAATTTTGAAACTACTTACAGTGTAATCACGGTTCAAAGCTGCCAGATATGTGAACATCATGCATGACTTTCTTTACTCCTGACATGTATGGCAGATCTTTTATGTGTGATACACTCTTATTTTTTTTTTCCTATCTGTATATGTTTTTCTTCTTTACAAATTTTTACTCTCCAAGATTTTGCTACTTACTAATTATAAGATTTGGCTAAGCTACTTATTTTTTTAAAAAATGGTGTTCTCGATATAAATGAGGATAATATCACTTATTTCAGTGAGTTGTTCTGATTATGTTAGATAATGTTCTTGAAACTCTTAGCATAGTGCCTAGCATGCAGTTAGTATCTATTAAATACCTTCAGTTTTGGTTATTATTTTTGGAAAAGGAATATTATTTTTAAAGCTTCTTTTAAATATTTTGGAATGAGATAGGGTATAAATGAGCAAATAATAGTGGACTGTCATTTTCTATAGACATGTATAAAGCAATTTTTTCTTAAATGAGTTGCATTTTTATACCTTTTAGAATTACAAAATATTACAATCAGTATTTTGAGTTTTACAAGCACATGTGGGTTTTTTTCTTTTTTTGGCATCATAAATATGATTAGTGGTGTGAGTTAATCTTTGGTGCTTCATAAGGTTTGTAATACCTTTATGCAAATCAAAATTCCCACAGAAATAAGGAGTTAAAATGAAGCAATGGGCATTATTTAGATCACCTTTTTTTTTCTCTGCTCTACCAGGATTAACCTTACCATATGTTGTGTATCAAGACCTTTGAATATGCTCAGGTTTTCCGTTGATTTCCCCTACTCTTTGTTTTAAAACCTAAGATTACTACTTTGAGGGTACTGTTGTTATGAAAGGGTTTTGGTTTTTTTGCTTTTTTTTTTTTTTTTTTTTGAGAGCAGAGTAAATGTATGCTAGAGAATATAATGTTGAGATGCTCCCTGTTGCATTAACACAGAGATCTTTAAGGAGCAAAGGCTAGATCACTTAATAAAACCACAGTCTCTTCTTTGGCAATCGTGTTGAACCTGGAAGAAAGCCAGACATGGCCAGTATAAGGTTAGATTCCATTCCATCAGCATAATAGTTAATAATAGTTGACTGACAGGGATGTGAAGGGTGCTCTTTTTTCCTCCCCCTTCTACCCCTGTTCCAGGCTAGCCTCTCTAGGGAATATGCCATTCCTTTCTCCATTCCTAAAATTCCTTGCTTGAGCACAGCCAGGGGCTGCTGGACTGGTGTCTGATTGTAAAGGGGGTGCGGGGTGGGGGGGTATCTCCTTGAAAGAGTTGTTAGCTCTTGTGGTTCCTGCTGAGGGATCCACAAATCTCCAAACAATGGTAGAGATTTAGAAAAAAAGGTGGGTTGCCCCATTACGGCTAATGTTTATGTGTGAAAAATAAGTGGAATTAACTTAATACCACATCAAGATCACTTCTGCTTCCCCACAGCCACAGGTGACATTCTTGTCCATGGAAATTTAGTGCTATTTTAGTCTGATTTTTGTGACTTGTACATGTCATACACTATTTTGCATTGTTAAAACTATATTTTGAGAGAGTTTAGTACTGATAAATTAGTAACATTTGCAACTTTCTTGCAGCCTGTCTGTCTGTCTGTCTGTCTCTCTCTCACTCTCTCCTTTTTGGATGCAGGTATTTGCAGGATAGGAACTATTCAAACAGTTACAACATTCCAGAGATTCTTTCCCTGTATTCTACATGTCTATATTCAGAGTTATATTTAAATAGTAAGGTATTGCCGAATATTAAAGAACGTAAGATTCATTAATTAGTATAGTGTTTAGGTGAAAATTCAAAAGTTTTCCTAAGTCCAATTAATTCTTCCTCTTTACTGGGGTGGTGATTCCTGGACTAAGCAGTCTTGAATTCTATAATTTGGTAAAGTTCGTATTTGGTGTTGTCTGTAGTTTGGTTTAGCCATTATTCTTTACCCCACATCTCACCACAACAGAGCCACTTGCTAACTTTTAATCACCACCTTCTCAAGTTTAAGAACTTGGCCAGAGTGATCCCGGAAAGTCTCAACATTTTCCAGTGAGTAAAGTCCATCTCTTTGGGAGATCTTGACACCTATCATTAACAAGGGTGCAACCTCCTTAAGGATAATCAAGCATAGAGACCTGCTCTTCTGTATACATGGCAAAACGTAAAGACGTTATACATCAGAATAAGGTAATTCTTAAACAGAGTGCGTTGTATTGAGTGGCAGTGTCGCCTCCCTCATTCTACAGATTATGTTGTGGGTTTCAGATGTTTTTCTCAGGTCAGTTTCCCTGTCATTAATGCTGCAACACCTTTGCTGAGTAGATAGCTACTCTCTCATTCTTTTATTACACCACAGTGAAACTAGCACGCTGACTCTTATGGGCTGATGAATAAACTCCAGTTTTATTAGCTTTTGTAAATAAGCTTTAAAAATAGTTTCTGGTATGAGAATACAGTGAATAAAGACTTAAACCAGATTGTTTTTAAAAAACAAAGCCTCATTTAAATGAAATCATATTTAAGATGTTAATATGATGTTAATATGTTATTATACATGCCATTCAATCTGTAAAGTGTCTATGATATCACTTACCTTACTGGTGAATTTGGCTGGTAACATGAGCATGTGTCCAAAAGCCTGTCTGTTGGATAATATATATAATCTAGAAAATATTTAGTTGCTTTTTAGCACTTTTTAATAAAATAGATCTCATCTTCTTATTTAAAAAAATGCTTACTAAAAATTGCTTTTAACAACACCTGTTTTCTAAGTGTCTTTATAACAAATTAGGAAGGTAATTTGGGAAAGGATTCAATTTGTTTCAGTGAAGATTTTCTGAATATTACTATGTGCCAGCCACTGTGTTAAATCCTTGGAATGCAGAGATGAGTAAGATTGTTCTCAGGTGACAGTGCAGAGTTTAAGAGAAGTGAGTTTAAATCATATCACTCCCCTTATAACGGGTGTACTGCTCTGATGGAAGACATTAATTTTGCTAAAATAGGCCAGAAAGAGATATCCTTTGAGGAAATAACATTGGGGGTCTACCTGGCATGATGAAAGCAGGAAAATGAGGACAAAAAGGACATCTAGTGAAGAGGAATATTGCATGAGCAAAGAGCATTATATCAGTGTGATGGGGAAACAGGAAAGCACTGCAAAGTTTGCAAAATATGACTTCAACAAAGGTTACTATTATTGTTGTTTTTCAGATTAGAAAAGTCATGCTAGGGATTCCTGGGTGGCACAGCGGTTTAGCGCCTGCCTTTGGCCCAGGGCGTGATCCTGGAGACCCGGGATCGAATCCCACGTCGGGCTCCCAGTGCATGGAGCCTGCTTCTCCCTCTGCCTATGTCTCTGCCTCTCTCTCTCTCTCTCTCTCTCTCTCTCTCTTTCTCTGTGTGTGTGTGTGACTGTCGTAAATTAAAAAAAAAAAAAAAAAAAGTCATGCTAATATTTTTCCCTGTATGAAAGGCTTTTAAGTTATGCACATTCCAACAGGAGCTTGGGACTTTGTAGCAACTTAGAAAATACTTAAAGAAGAGACAGTTGAGGGAATCTGTGTTTTGTTGTTTTCACATTATATAGATTTCAATGATGCAATGAGTAAGTCATAATAAAAAGCAGAGCATAAGAAAGTCATTGATATTTTAATAGGTATATAATAGGACAGATGGCAGCTGTTCTTACAGTGAACATACCATAATGTATAAACTTGTCAAATAATTAAGTTGTACACCTGAAACTAGTGTAACATTGTCAACTATACTCAATATATTTTTAAAAATTAAAAATAAATTATATAAGGCTGCAGAGGTTTTCAAATGAGTAACAAAGAGAATTTCCCAAGATTGAAGTCTCTTAATATTTAATGGGGAAGTGAATAATATCCTTTGCACATTCATTCATTCATTTATAAGTATGACAGTATTAATGGACTATCTACTATATATCTAGTACTCTCTCTGGGTTGGGAAGACATCAGCTGATGAAGGTAGACATGAAACCTGCCATCATGGAACATTAAGGTTAGGGGAAAGCCATGATTTTTATCTTCTCAAGTATATTCTCGTTTCAGAGTGACATAGATGATTTTTTATTCATATATTTTATCATATTATGATTATTTTAAAAATACTTTCTGTATACTTCTATAAGACTTTAGATATTCATTTCTTTTCCCAAGTTATAGTAAAAATAATTACCAAGCACTTTT
Organism: Canis lupus baileyi; assembly: GCF_048164855.1. Taxonomy (NCBI): domain Eukaryota; kingdom Metazoa; phylum Chordata; class Mammalia; order Carnivora; family Canidae; genus Canis; species Canis lupus. The sequence goes on from NC_132873.1 coordinate 10,334,075, forward strand.
CTAATACTGGCTGTAGGAATTAAACTAATACTGTATGTGCAAACTGTAGGTTAGAATTCAATGGAGAAGGAACAAGGAATGGAACTAACATCTATTGAGTGCCACTATGTGCTAGGCTTTATGTGAGATGATTTCATGTACTTTTTATACCATTTAATCTTTAAAGTATCTCTGGGAAGTAGTGTTTTCTTCTTCTTCTTCTTCTTCTTCTTCTTCTTCTTCTTCTTCTTCTTCTTCTTCTTCTTCTTATTATTATTATTATTATTATTATTTAATCAGGGAAACATTCTAGGAGAGGGAAAATGAGGCCAACCAACTTGCCCTATGATACACAACTGGTAAATGACAACTTTGGAATTTGAAATGAGGATGAGCTTTTGCTCACTTTACTGTGGCTTAGACAAGGGTACTTGAATAATTGGTAAATGATAAGTGTTGTTTTGGGTATTTGAGCCAAGGCCTGACTTATTTCAAAATCTGTCCTTTACATGAGAGCTTATGCAGGTTGCTTAAACTTAAAACATTGTAAAAGCGAGTGTTTTCATTATTTAATTTTAATATTTCTTGCTTTCTGTGCTATAGGTTTTGATAGTTTTTCACCCATATGGTTCATTTTAACTGAACGCTTGAAAATTTATTATCTTGTATTAAAGGTATAAAATTACCATCATATGAGAATACACATTAAAGAAAATAAATATAAAATGCTTTTTGGGGACTTAAATGAATTGCTAATAACCCTGTAAAGCAAAGCAAAATCTCTCCTTTGAAATTGTTTTTTCAAGCATATTTCAGCATCCAAAAGGAAAATGTGAACAGTCAAACCTAGTGAAAACATCCCTATGGATATAACAACTTCTTTTTTTGAAAAACTCCTCAAAAACAATTGTCAGGAAAATTTACAAGCCTTTTAGTATTTGTGTAGAGTTGACAGCAGGTATTTCTTATTCACATACTCAACCAAACTCTGAAGAAGAATGTTTTTAATTCTTGCTTCATATCATTCAAGTCAGGTGATCTAAATATTCTTTCATGTCTCATACACTGATGGCTTTGAGTAATTTGAATGGCAGGGGATCCTGACTGTATATATAAGATCTGTACCCTATAAACTTTGAGGTTTATTTTTTATTTTTTTTTAAAGATATTATTTATTTTTTTCATGAGAGACACACACAGAGAGAGAGAGAGAGGCAGAGACATAGACAGAGGGAGAAGCAGGCTCCATGCAGGGAGCCCAATGTGGGATTCGATCCCGGGACTCCGGAATCATGCCCTGAGCTGAAGGCAGACGCTCAACCGCAGAGCCACCCAGGGATCCCAACTTTGAGTTTTAGAATTGATTTGTTCATAGATTTGCTCATTGCCACCATTAATACTGATTCCATAATCGCCTTTTGCTCCTTTTATCAGTATTTTTTATTATAAATCTTATAACTACAGCATGAATGTAACATGAAAGGTTAAGCTAGTGAAAAATTACATTGGTAAATAAAGGAAAACACTTATCTGACACATGTCCTACTTTGTATATTTGTTCATATACTTAGGTAGTTATTTTATTTCCTTAATTTGGCTGTAAGATTCTTTTTTAAATTTTTTTTTGAGATTTTATTTTTAAACAATCTCTACATGCACTGTGAAGCTCAAACTTACAACCCTGAGATCAAGAGTTGCATGTTCTACTTACTGTGGCTGTAAGTTTCTTGAGTTTAAAGATCATTCTTTATTACTTCTTTATTTCCTAAAGTTAACACAATAATCTTTATTTTTTTAAAGGTTTTTTATTTATTTACTTATTCGTGAGAGACACAGAGAGGGGGCAGAGAGAGACACAGGCAGAGGGAGAAGCAGGTTCTCTGCAAGGAGCCTGATGTGGGCCTTGATCCCAGGACCCTGGGATCATGACTGAACAAAATGCAGATGCACAACCACTGAGCCACCCAGGTGCCCTTGTACAATAATTTTCACATAGCAAGTCTTCATTATGTATTTATTGCTGCTGGAGTTCATGATAAGTTGTTTTAATGTATAGTAAACAATACTGCTGAGTAGAAAACAACTGGAAAAGTAAATTCCCATTTGCTATATTACCAGAAATCTTAGCTTTCTGCCTAATTATTGGTAACTTGCAGTCAACCTCACTTACCTTTAACTTGATCGTGTGTTTCACTAGTTCCTTACAGACCTTTATTGAGTCTGTAGTTTAGTTCTAGTTTATTTCTTATTAAAATATATTTAATGATCTGCCTGACTTTGCAGCCTGACCACTGATCTTAACAGCTAGTTATCTTTAATGGACTCAGATTCTAGGCCATTAAAAAGGGGAAATATTTCTTCATTTAAGGAGAAAATCTGGAGCTGTGTGGTGGCTCACTAGTTGAGTACAGAGTTACATTTGATCGTCCTGACTTGACCTTGGTACCTCGGTTCCTCAGGGCTTGAGTTTATGGTTTGCTCTGGGGTTTTGAATGTCTTGTGTACTCATCACACAATATTCTCATTATTTCTTGATTTTCTGTCTCTACTAGACTGAGCTCTTTATAATTCAAAAAGTATTTAAAAGAATGAATGCTTTCTGCTGCTTCATTTTGGATCATGGCCAATCACCTGTCTTTCATCTGCTTTGAGGATATTGTGGGTTTTGGAGTTAAATTGAATGTAATATTGCCATACTCATATACCTGGTCTTTTTTGCCTTCTGTTCTAGTTCAGTCTTGATTCCATTGTACCTTTGGGCCATGTTCCAGTTGGTTGATTGCTAGGATAACCACTGGCCAGCTCTGTAGGCTATGAATTTTCCTGAACTACTACCTCTTGTGCTCTCCCCTCACCTGTTATGTCTCCCCTTGAGTTTCAGGGTCAGTGGTTCTACCTTATTCATCTTTCTGGCCTCTAGGCTTATGATTCCACCTAACTTAAAGCTGAACAAATGAATAGAAACTTAAATTGTTTTTTTATCACTTTTAATAGATTTATGCTAAAAAAATTCCAGCCTAACACTTAAAAAAAATCTTTATTAAAGGCATTTTTAATGATTTGGACTAATTTAAGAATAGATCGTGACTGCCAAACATCTATTAAACAGGTTCTGGAGAGAACTTAGTAAGTGGCCTTTCCCCCCAACATGTGTGTTGCAGTTATCAAGCTTATTAGAGTTAGTTAGGATTTTGAATCAATGATGTGTTTGGTATCATAGAGTTTGTTTCATTACCAGCAAACCATTTTTTGCTAACTCATAAGCTTAATTTTGTCATTCTTTTGAAAACTAATACTGTTCCTTTAAAAATCATTAAGATTGCTGAAATTTTGCTAGATTTAAGAAATTTTTTGAAGTATTTTACAAACATTTAGTTTTCACTTATATAGTCTTAATCATTTGCATTTTACCCTTATTCTTATTGTCATGCATTGTTAAATGTTTTTTTTCTTTCTGATCACTTTTCTATTTCAACTGTTTTCAAAGTTCTCAATTATACTTGCTGCATTTTTGTAACTGTTGGCACTGGATTGATTGATTTTTTTCTTCTTTTTTTCTCTTTTAGTATGGAAAAATGTGAATATATACAGGAGTAGATTCTAAATGAACCTTCATGAATCCATTATCCAACTTCAGCTATTACTAGTTCATAGTTAGTGTTTTCTTAGCTATACCCAAGTTACTTGCCCTCAGATATTATTTTAAAGCAGGTCTCCAACTTCTTTAAGGGTTTATGAATTACTGAGTGAGCAAAAGACTCTTTCTTTCTTGGTTATCACATCAGAATTGAACAAACCAGATCAAGTCCGACAATGGGGAGCCTGCTTCTCCCTCTGCCTGTCTCTGCTTCCCTCTCTATGTCTCTCATGATTAGATAATAAAATCTCAGGAAAAAAAAGGAACTGAACATACTATATACATATATTATATTTTCCAGGGTACATAGTAGTTCAGGCTTGGTGCTTCTTACTTTTCCTCTTAAAAGTATTTTTATTCCTTTTGTTCCTTTGAACTTTCTAGTTCTTAGTTATCAGAAATGGAATTGGGGTATGTATGGTTTTTGAATGTTAATCAAGTTTTTTGCTAGAAATGGTTCATCAGTTTATCATATTAGGTAATTTGTTTCTTAAAAGCTTTTGTCACAGTTCCAAGGAATGGGTGAAATGATCAGTGAATTTTAATGGGGGCAGGTGACAGGATAGCATATACAGAGTGTTGTTCATTTAGGATATGCTATGGAAAGGACAAATTGGATGTTAAAATGGAGAGCAGAAAAACATGGGTACAAATTAGGTGAATACTTTGGAAAAAATGGAAGTAGCTAAAAAAAATAAGGAGATGGCAAACTTTGCCCATTGTATTCAAAAGTAAAGAAAAAAAGGTTTTGTTTTTTTGTTTGTTTTTTTGTTTTTTATCTTGTTGTTATTTTTTTATACAGTTTTATTTAGACTGACAAACATACTCTGCCTAATTGTGGTGGGACAGCATGAGCTTCCCCTCTAGTAATATGAAAGAAATCTATGATGGTGGTTTATGTATAGATTTTGTTACTAGTAGGTACTCCTTCAGATCACCGTTCAAAATAAAAAAGAGAAACTAAAAACCAAAAAAAAAAAAAATGCACTATTTGCGTTTTTTTAATAGAGTTAACCTCAACTATGATGGGCTTGTCCTTTCATATCAAACTGCTGATATTTTTCAGAAGTTAGTATTTACCATGTAAGATGTTGTCCTACAAAGATCATGTTCATTTGTTATTTTCATTCATTTTATTGTTCACCAGCATGCACTATAGATAAGATATAGATAAGATATAGTTAATGGCAACTTAATAAAACTTTTACACAAAGTTTAGCTTTGGAAAATTCTAGTAATTGACTTTCTGAGATGAGAAAAAACAGTACTACTTTACTTTAGCTGTGGAATACTTCAACTTAACATATGGAATGTTTGTGCTCTTCAGGAGTACATTTTAAGAAACACTAATGCAAAAAAATGACAATTAGTATACATATTTGTCTTCCATTCTGATATTCATTTTCATGTTGAAATTCTTGAAATGAAGAATTAAGTCCCTGGGAAGTCATTAAAATAAGCCCTCTCCTCGTTCGTTTCCCAGAGTTAGGAGTCTTTGTGTTCTGTCTCCCTTTCTGATATTTCCCACACATTTCTCCTCCCTTCCCTTACATATACCAGACTTGGTGAATCTCACATAGGTAAGATGGAAATTTGTGTCATTTTTAAAACAGCCTGTATAAAGATGTTCCATAGTCCTTTTGGTAGATTTGTGCTAACGTGTAACAGTATTTAATTCTGTGATAACCAGGATTTTTCTTGAAATGATTTGTACATTAGTTATATGCCTCCCGATTTTCTAAGTTCATACACTTTGTTTTTTTTATAGTGAATTGTAGAGTTTAGATACAGAAGTGGGATCTCTTTCAAGCTTTAATTTAAGATAACATACAGAAATTTTCCTGAATAATTGAAAACGAATAACCATTCCGTAGTGTTGAGTATAAGGAAGTGACAGTATCCAATTGATATATCCAATATTTAATTCCAATATATCATAATAACCATAGTTATTACATGCATTTGGCTTTTAGAGTTAAAAAGAACTTCACATACATTATCTACTTTACTTTAAATAGGGGACAAAATACAAGTGCTATATCAATATAACTACATTGCAAGCCATCATACGTAATTTTCACATAAGCATTATATGCCTGATATACATTATTTGCCTCCAAATACTTCTGTCTTGGAGCTCCAGTAGCACTTGGAGCACGTTAGTGCTCAGTACTTACATAAATACTTCTGTGTCTTATTCATATCTTGTTTATATCTTGTATTTAGGGATTTTATTATTGTTAATTTTTCAGAAATGACATTATATATTAGGAACCTTTTTCCTATTTTAGTGTTTTGGAACAAATGAAATAGCTCTAAGTAGATTTTTCTATGTAAGGGAAAAACTATGTGGTAATCCATGGGACAACTTCATCCTTGCAGAAATTTCAGGTTTTGTAATGGGGTTATAGGAGGCTTAATTTGTCATTTTTCCTGCCTGTTTACAAAAGTCCAGTTTTAGTTTAAGTGATTTGATGTATAGAAAAGGGTTAGGAAAAAACCCCATGTTATTTTTTAAAAACCATAGTTATTAGTGTGTGTGTTTTAATATCTGTATATGAGTTGCTGTGATGCCACATCCACTTTGGTCTTTGCTGCGTTCCATTAACCTAAATTTGATAGAGTCCAGTGTCTGGGTGGTGGTTCTCAGTGTTTGTTTGTGAGTATTTTATGCCCATGGGTCCTTTGATAATTTTCATCTAAAGTGAAGAAAGATCATGAATCTTATTTCCATATACTTTAGGTTGCATATCAGTACTTGAATTATACAAAGATAGAAGTCACATGAAAATGTTAATGTGCATTTTTTTCACCTAAACAAGGATGAGCAATATATATATGCTTAGTGTGTTTAGTATAAATTAGTTAATGGGTATTGTGTCAGCATATAGCATCAGTTAGTGAAAAATTAATGAAATGTTTCCCTTGAGGATAACTAGTTGTATTTTATTTATTTATTTATTTATTTGTTTGTTTGTTTGTTTGTTTATTTATTTATTTATTTATTTATTTATTTATTTATTTTTGAGAGAAAAAGAGAATTGTGGAGCTCAAACCCACGACCCTGAGATCATGACCTGAGCCAAAATTAAGAGTTGGAATCTTAACTGACTGAGCCACCCAGGTGTGCTGCTTACCTAGTTGTATTTTCTTAAGATTTTCATACTACCTCAGAAAAGCAATATTTGTACTAGAATTCTCAAATGACAAATACAAATTGATAAACATGTATTTAGATAACATCCATAGCAAATTGTGTGTCACTTAAAAAATAAATTTATACTAATGATACTATAATAATATCTACCTTTGAATTCACATATAGCATAAGATATTATATTTTTTCTACTGAGTGCAACCCAAACATACTTGACCTTTTTACCTATTTCTTGGTTAATCTTAAATATTTCTGCTGATATGCTTAAAAATTTAAATGACCATTTTGCTAATGAATATAAACACATATAGCATTTTCCAATAGATTATTTCAGTAATACATGGTACAACATTTAGAAAACTTTTCTCAGTGGGATTTTCTATTTTATATTTAATGGTGATGAATGGGAATGAAACATATGTTAAAATACTGAAAAGGCTATATGAAGCCAGCAGACTTTAACTGAACAAAATTACGGTGGTATGGACTTAAGCGTTTCTCTTTAGGTGAGACTAAGTCATGTTAATAATAGGGTTTCAGTACAGTAGATGGCTGAGAAACAGTTAATTTGTATGCCATTTTCGGATTGTTTCCTGGAAAACCATGCTCATAATTCAAATCACTAAAAGTCAGTTTTAAGAAGACAACTGCTATTTCATTGTATCTTTGTAATAGGAATAAAGTTTGTACTTGGAGTTCAAAAAAAGGGGGAGGTGTGAGTGGCTCAGTCAGGTAAATGTCCGACTCTTGATTTTGGCTCAAGTCATGATATCAGAATCCTGAGATTGAGCCACGCATCTGGCTCCTTGCTGGACAGGGAGCCTGCCTAAGATTCTCTCTCTCTCTGTCCCTCTACCCCTCCCCACCACTCTCTCACACTCTCAAAAAAAAAAAAAAAAAAAAAAAAAAAAGCCAACTAAATTAGGCTTATATTTAGAGAGAATAATTTGTAATACTTATAACTATAATTATAATAATAGTTTTCTATATCATATTAATAATGAGATTTTTGCAGACTATACAAGGGGAAGGTTTGAGGTTTTGGGGGGTAATTATAATAACTTCAGAAAATTTAGTATACTATTACTATAGCAAAACTTTGTAAATATTGATGTACAGCACAGAATCTACATTCCAAGTGAAATTTAAAACATTGCTTCTTTGCATTCATTAATGCTATGCCAGTCTTACACACACACACACACACACACACACACACACACACACGAAATTATGAAAGCATAAGTGGTCTATTGGATTTAAGAGTTTTATTTTGCTTCTGTGATTTCTATATAATGTTCAGTCTGAATTTTAATCTTTGACATAAATATTTGTATATATAATGTTTATATCAGAATAATTTTATTCCTTTAGATTTACCTTTATATTGGATTACCAGTGAAGGGAACATAGGAGAAACAAATACTGTGTTCTTGTTTCTTTGTGTGTGTCTGTGTGTGTTCTTGTTTTTAATTTCAGATGGATCTGTCTCATCAGAGTTCTTGTTTTCTTACTCTTTTGCTATGCTATTAATTAGTCTAATGTTTAGGTCAATGCTCTGGACATTTGCAACAAAATAAAGGAAAATATTGTTATGTTTTTAAGTTTAAGAGGATATAAAAATATATACATTCAAGAGACTGGGGAAATATGATTGTGGAAATTGGGTCAAATGGGTACATGTTTCTGAGGCCCAAGGATTAATAAATGAAATTGAAATTTACTTTTTCTCAATTTCCAGATTTTTAGAGATGGTTCTTTACATCTTTTTGAATTTAATTTACATTATATATGTTTGTACAGACTTTTGTTTTCTTAGATGTTAATGTGGCTTTCACTTCCCTGATTTGAACTTTACATATTTAATATGAAGTTTGTATTTTGGAAAGGTATAAGTGTACGTTGATTTTTCTGCTACTTTTCTTGTGGTATAAGATGTATACCCTTCAAGGATATAACATGCTATCAGTTACCTATCAAGCTTTGAATAATTCTCTGTCATAACTCTAAAAATTTTTATCATTATGAGAAAATATTTGTATAATACTTCCCTGGAAATGTTTTTCTGTTTGACTTTTATAGAGTTATTCTGTGATAAATATGGAGTTAGTTTATTTCCATTTTACTCATTGGGAAACTGATATATAATGTTTATTTTTACTCATTGAAGTCTATTATTAACCAAAAGAATCCAAGCATCTTCTAATTTTGTGGTTGGTTTATTGTATATCATTTCCTAGGACCACATTAATTACATTGATTTTCTTTATTAATCTTCATTTATGATGTTTCTCAAGGAATGAAAAAAATAGACTTTATTTTGGTATTTCTCCTAAATCACAAAGTGTAATGGACTTACGATGTATTGCTTAAGTAGATTTTAAGGTTTTTAAGGAAAATATTTACATCCATTCCTTTAAAACTTCTGCCTTCTTGTAGCCAGGACAATTGTGCACTTGTACCAGGTGGTAATATTATAATATTTGTTAAATATATGTATTATTAAATGGATTAATAAGTTAAAAATTGGACATTGAGAGTATAGAACAACACGAAGTAGCATAAAATTTACAGAATGGAGAATAAATTCAGGGTCCAGCTGGGTGGGTTTCATTGCCTATACTTCATCAGGCTCATGTGTCATTTGAGTTGAATTTTCATTTCATCTTCTAGGATATACTTAGTTTTTATTGGGTTGCCATGCTTAGCACTTTTCAGCAAAGGCTTAAAATAAGAACAGTAGAAATACGAAATCTCTAATCAAGTCTCTAGGCTTGATAAGATGCCCTGCAAATGAGATTTAAAAGATAAATATCACCTCTTCTCTTATTAGGCTTACTTGTGAGACTGTTGAAATTCACTAAGCCTTATAGGAATTCATAATTAAAGTCAAGATATGTAGAGTATCTTTGCCTTCTCTATTTTACAGTGAACTGCTCAGTGGCATATTCCCAACACTATGTGTTCAATACCCAATGAATGATAATCATAATCAAACCCGCAGCTGGGGTAGAAATAAATCCTTTACCACTGTATTTTGCCTTACTGACATATTTTTGACTCGTTTTACTCAATATACTTGCTGGAGACAGCTTAAAAGAAGCAGCTAACTAGTAATATTTGAAGAGATCACCAGTGGAAACAAACAAACAAACAAAAGGAATCTGAAGGCTAATCTTTTTTGACCAATTAGTGACAGAAATTTCTGAGTTACTTCTTTTTATTTTTCATTGTTAGCTGATTTGATTAGGAAAAGAGATTTTAATTTTACCCTTGTCATGCAGTGCAAGCATTCACTGTTCCAAAATGGAACTGACAAGTGAATTTCATTAAGACTGATAATATGGCAGCATAGTGAAAGCTTGCAACTATTATCATCAGCACCTAGAAATTTTAACCAAGCTATTACTTTTTGACCAAATGTTCTATTACTTGTCAGAGCAATCTTATATCTAATGATGGTGAATATAATGGGTTGAAGAGGTTGCATTTTAGAGTTTCATTCAAATTTTGTGTGTGTATATGTTTTATTTTTTTTCAGGGTTCACTCAAATGATGGAGCTACCTTCACAGTAAAAAACAAAACAAAACAAAACCCCCAAAAAACCAGCAGTTAGCTACTTTTATTTTTATTTTTGATGGAGACAATCTAGGAATTATTAGTGAGAATGTCAGCTGATACTTACATGTATATTTCCAACAGTAAATATTTTGCTCTGTTATTTACCTACAAAGAACAAAAATTCAAATTAATAAAACATTAATGAAATGAAGTTATTTCTGATAAAGGGCTATGTGGTAGGGCTACAAGTTCTTAATTATAGGAATTTTAGGGAATTGCTCTGAGCCTTTCTTGTTTCACATTCTTTGCCTTTCTACTGCCTCTTCCTTTCATACAAATAGGCTCTTGCAAGGTTGTCATCTCCCTTTGTCTCCACCAGAAATGAGCAGAATATGAAAGTAATGACTATGTCTGATTTGATTGTCACTATATCTTTATTGTTTAGTAGAGTATCTGCTACAACAGTTGTACCCCAGACATTTTTTTGGAGTGAATGAACACTCAGACTTTTGCCACCTTAAAATCAGTCATAAAGATCTAGTGGTTAGACCCATTTATTTCTTTCAGTTCCATTTCTCTGCAAATTCTTTGTACTTTTATATTTATTATGTTGCTTTTCACTCTTTTGCATGCTACTTAGTGAGTTTGTATTTTGCTTGATGTAGATCTTTATTCTGTATTACTCTGAGGTTAGTTACCAATAAATATTTGCATAGTACCTAGTAAAATATGAATGCCTTAAGATGACACCATCAGTAGAAAATGAACTTTGAATTCACATATTTGTAGAAGTTGGATTTTTTCCTCATTTGGTTTCCTTTGTAGTCAATTTATTATGAGGGTATTTGACTGGCTCAGAGTCATGGTATTATTCAGCTTTATCATGTGGTCCATATCCTCAGCTTCCTTTTTTATAAAACAAAACTGATACCTACCAGAAAAAATTGGGAATCAAATGGCTGATGTTGAAGTATATTTGATAAAATGGAAGTTCACTAAATTTTGGTACTTCTCCCTATCTTTTCACCTATTCTTTCCATTGCTAGCCATTTTAAACTGGCCCAGTTTATATAATTAATACATTCCTGTGGCCACATTGACACTGGATTTCACCTTTAAGATCCTTGATTCTTGGTTAGTGGTACTATTTTGAGAGACTAGATCCTATCATTGGTTTTCCTATCTTTTTCTTTTTCTTCCTCTAAGATTCTGTATATTGTGTCACTGAGACATGTATTCCCCGATGCTCCCTGTCAGAGAACCACCTGCATTATTGGGATCATCTCCATCTTTTTTTTTTTTCTTTTAATTTTTTTTATCATCTCCATCTTTAACCAGACTATAACCCATGCTTGTCTTGTTCACCCTTGTGTCTCCAACACTTAGCAGTGTATCCAGTGTATAGATTGCATCCTATAAATGTGTACTGAGTGAATGTGAATGGATTTGCTTATTTATCCACTTTTATGGGAAAGTGATGATGTGAAAGCAACATCATGAAAGCCAGCGAATTCTCTGATCTTGGAGTACAACCCAGTGCCTTCCCAAGCATACACTAAATATTTGATGGAAGCAGTAACAAGAGTTTTAATATCTGAAGGGAGATGCTAAGTTTTCTGTTGGTAAAAGTGATTTATCAGGATCCCTTGCCTTAATTTGTTTTTCCTTTGTATGCTCGAAGATACGCATGCCATTTAAACCTTACTTGATCTCTGCATGGCTCTTTCTTAAATAATGCACCTTTCTTTGCCAAAATTGAGCGTAGTTAAAATTATAAGTCTTATGCTTTCTATATTATCTGAAAAACTATATCAAGATTTTATTATATTCCTATTAACCTTATAAATCTGGTAATTCTGGTGTCAGCTTAGAATGTAAAGCTTCATTAGTTTAATTAAATTAATTCAAATTCTGGAGAGAGATTTTTTTCCCTCTGTGTGTATAAAAGTTGAACTAGATATTTGAAAATAAATTTAATCCTAAAATGCATGAAAATAGTAGAATGTACTGGGTAATATCTTTTTTAAAACATCATTGCATAATTACAAAAAGCTATCTTGCCACTAGGTAAATTAGTTATGCAATAGGTTTAAACTATTTAGAAATAGCACTGTGAGGAAGAAAGTAAAATTAATTCAAAAGATAGTGTCAGATAAAAAAAAAATGTAGTTTACTCTTGCCAGGCACATATTGTTAACTTTGTTAAGGTAGCAGCTTTTGTGGTTTGTTTTAGTTTCAGCTTGTCCCAGAAGGTGTTGCTACACTGTGAAGGTGTTAGGAACTATAGTAATGGAACAGGAGATAAAATGGAAGACTTATAAAATGTCTTATCATTTGGGCCTCCCTGGAAAAACCTAGCTTAAATTTCTGAGTGGTCAGCTTGACATTTTAAAACCGGGAGAAGTTGTGTCATTATTTCTAGAATACTACAGTGGTTAGAGGAAAAAGATTTAAAGTTCATTGCAGTAATTGCTGACAGCTCCCACGGAATGAAGTGCTTTTAGTAAGCATGTACTGCTTTGAAAAAAGGCAACGTACTTGGGATGTGGAAGAGGACAGTGAACTTTGAGATGAATGTGACAAAAATGTAGATTTGGGTATTCTTGTGCCTCTGAAATAATTTCATTCATTTTTTGAAGGTGGAAAAAAAGTAAAATGACTTTTAATGGTTCTTGTCTGTCTTCAAGCAAAGAAAGACTCCAGGCTTCTGAAAGTAGCAACTTGTGTTTTTGCAGTAACTTAAAGTACAAAACCTGGTGGCCAGTTGTCGCTGGGAGCAAGGTAGCTAGTATCACTGGGCTTGGCACAGTCCGTTCATGCGAAGTGCTGAGGCAGTCCCTACCCTGAGTGCGTGCATTCCCCCTCCCTGGAAACCTGCAATTTGCCTCTTACTCCCAGATGGGGAGGAAACTTGCAAACAGCCGCAAGCCATACATAATGGCAGGGTTCACATCCTGACAGGGACAAAGTAGAAAAAAGGAAAAATTCAGAAGAGTCTTCATAACATTATTTGAGTCAAGGACTTTATGCTTTTTATGAAGTTGTAGCACTCTTTTTTTTTGTTCGTTTTTTAAGTTTTGAGTATGTTCTGTTTGTTTTGCTTCCACCCCCCTCCCCATGCCAGCCAAAATTCAACTGAAGGAAACACATGAGGATGGCACATTAATCAAACTGCACTATCTTTTGCTTAAACAGCTAACATTTAATGCTTAATAAAGACCCTTCTCAACAGATACCAACTAGGTTTCCAGTGTATGTACTGTTTATATGTATAAATGTACATGAACATTTAAACATGCCCTTACCTATGACCTTCAGAAATATGTTAGGACATGGATTTAGGAATGCTGTTTTTAAGCCAGAGTTTTAAACTCTATGATCTAAAATTGATCTTTATCTGAACCCCAAACGAGGAAAAGATTTGGTATAAAAGAATTATATTCATTTTTAAGTGCTTCCTGAAGTTTTTCAGCTCTATTAGAGTATAATTGACAAATGAAATTATAAGATATTTAAAGTATACATTGTGATGATTTGATGTATACATTGTGAAAGGAATCCTCCCATCTAGTTAATTAACACATCTATCACCTCACATATTTGTCTTTTGTGTGTGAGAACATTTATGTTCTAGAACTCATTAAATTTCAGTTATACAGTCCAGAGTTAACAGTAGTCACCACATTATACGTTAGGTTCTCAAACCTTATAAATCTAGCTGAAAGTTTGTTTTAAGATTTTATTTATTTTTTTTCATGAGACATAGAGAGAGTAGAAGCAGAGACACAGGCAGAGGGAGAAGCAGGCTCCATGCAGAGAGCCTTATGCGGGACTCGATCCCAGGTCTCCAGGATCAGGCCCTGGGCCACCTAGGAGTCCCTCATAGCTGAAAGTTTGTACCCTTTTACCAGCCACTCCTTCTTTCTCTCATCCTCCAGTCCCTGGTAGCATACTTTTCTACTCCTTGTAATATGACTTTGACTTGTTCTTAGATTCCACATGTAAATGATAACTTGCAGTATTTGTCTTTCTCTTGTTGGCATACTTTAGTTAGCATAATGCCCTCAGTGTCTATCAATGTTGTTATAAACAACAGAATTTCCTTCTTTCTCATGGCTGAATAATATTCCAATGTGTGTGGCTATGTGTATATGTTTGTATGTATGTAACACATCCTTATCCATTTATTCATTGCTGGACACCTTAGGTTGTTTTCTTACCGTGGTTTTTGTACGAAAAGAAAAGGGTGGGAATAAAAGGCATCTAATTCAGAAAGGAAGTAAACTACAGACTTTAGCTGCAGATGACATATTATATGCATGATTTAGAAAAGCCTAAGGACATCCATCAAAAAACTGTTAGAACTAACCACCAAATTCAGTGTAGTTGCAGGGTACAGAATCAATATATAAAAATCAGTCATGTTTCTATATGCTGACCTCAAACTATCAGAAACATTAAGAAAACAATCTCATTTGCAGTTGCATCAAAAAGAAAAAGATACCTAGGGAAAATTTAAATTAACCAAGGAGAGAAAAAGATTTGTACATTGAAAACTGCAAGAGACTGAAGAAGACATAAATAAATGAAAAGCTATTCCATGTTGATAGTTTGGGACAATTAGTATTGTTAAAATGTTCGTTCTACCCAAAACAGTATATAGATGCAATGCAATTTCAATCCAAATTCCAGTGACGTTTTTCATGGAAATAGAAAAAACAATCCTAAATTTTGTATGGAACCACAAAAGACCCTAAATAGCCAAAACAGCCTTTGAGAAAAAAGAACAAAGTTTTGTCTTGTTCATGCTTCTTGATTTCAAACTATGTTACAAAGCTCTACTAATCAAAACTGTATGGTGTTGGCATAAAAAATAGATGTATAGATGAATATAACAGAATAGAGAACCCGGAGATCAATCCATGCATATGTGGTCTATTAATTTACATCAAAGGAGCCAAGAACACATATAGGGAAAGTATAGTCTCTTCAGTAAATGATACTGAGAAAACTGGACAGCCACATGCAAAAGAATGAAACTGAGATGAAACCCATATCTTACACCAAACACAAAAATCAACTCACAATGGGTTAAAGACTTAAATTTAAGACCTGAAACTGTAAAATTTATAGAAGAAAACTTGTAGAAAAAGGGGTAAGCTTCTTGACATCATTCTGATCAGCCAAGAAATCAGTCAGGCTTTTTGTATAAAGAAATTTCTATTGAGATACTAAGTAGCTAACAATTATTACAAATTACACAATTTTTTTAAACATGATATTTCAAGCATAGTCTGGTTACATCCTAGAATCATAGGCATCACAGACTCAAGGGACCTCAAGAGCCTTGGCCTCAGGCAGGTAGGCTTTTAATTATTTTACCTACACAAATAAGTAGTGTTTCTCCATTTCACAGTTAAGGAAGCTAGGTCTCTAGGAGGTAACACACCCAATTATAGGTGACAGATGTACGATATCAGCACTAAATCATAAGGTAATAGGAGAAATAAAACCCAATTATTATAAATTTTACTCTACTTTTGATCTGACCAGAAAATATCAAGTATTTTAAAAGAAGTATATTTAAATGAATAAGGAATTCTCTCACATTTGACGAATGTAAAAACTTACCTTTGCAAGTTTTTTTAAAAAAGCTGTTGGTATGCCTTTTATTTAGCCTGTCTCATTTGCTCTCTGTGATACATAGAACTGTGTCATCACTTTAAGAATGTTTCATATACTTTAGTTATGAGGTTTAGAAAGCTGGCTAACGGATGTTCCGGATATGGAGACAGACAACTCATTGAATAATCAAAACTTCAGTTCACAGATAGATGACATGCTTAAAGTAACTACTTACAATTCAGAAGAAGCTATCCTTTTGAAATAGTGATCTTATGAGAGTGTTTGATTATTTATGCTCTACATTTTGCACTGAGATTTTATAGTAGTGTTACATTCTGGAGGGAGGGCCTACCAGTCATTGTAATTCTCACCACAATATTTTACTGTGCATAGTTGCTCTATGTAAAAAAAGATATATACACACACACATATATATATGTACATATGTGTGTATATGTATATACATATATGCATAAATCACAAGTGCCATGATAGTAGGGACTATATCTGTCTTGTTCACTGCTGCGTTGCAGTACCTGGTACAGAACAGATGCTCAGTCATTTTGAATAGCTGAATGAATGAATTCTAAGGAGTTTTCTCTTTCATATTGTAATTGTTGAAACACAGTCTGTTAATAAGTTGACAGTACTTGTCTTTGAAATTACTGCCTTACAAACATTAATTCTCTTATGTCTCACTCCATTTTAAACTCTCTTAGAGTTTAGGATATTTCTATTTATGTTACTCATTGAATGTATGCATTTCAGAAAAAAATGGTGTCACTCAAACCAACATGTATCATGCCTTGTCTTCTCTTTATGATTGCCCCCAATGTTGAGTGCCATCTGTCTTCTCTCTTTATTATGTAAAGCATATACAACCTGTAAGTGCTATCTTAAATGGCACTTCCCTCATGAGGCCTTCTGTACCATCCTTGTGCTTCCCTATAGCACACATACTTCTATGTTTATATTTGTTTGATGTCCTACGCTTTATGATATGCTTTCATATTTTGATAAATCTATTAATAAGTAAAATAGTTCTAAGGGTATTTATATACAAGTGTATAAAATACTCAAAACAGCCCTAGAAGGCAAGTATTATCTTGATTTTATAGAAAAGAAAAATGGGACAGAGAGGTTTCTTAAGGTCATATGTCTAATAAATAAAAAAACCTGGCCTTAAACCCAAGGGCACTGAATCTAGATCCCATACTCTTAAGCACAGGCTATCCTGCCTGCTGTAAGTGACTGTGTGCTTTCCCAGTCTCAGGATTTTTACATAGAGGATGTTATCCTCACTTTACACAGTAGGAAACAGGGAGACATTAAGTGACTTAATGTTCACACATGTAAAGAACTTAAACACAAGTACTTGAATCCAGCATTTCCATTATTCACCTAGGACCTCCTATGTTGCAAAACAATTTTTTTTTTCACCTTTTAATCTGTATGACTATCTAAAGTGTCTATCCATTAGGGCATTGTTAAAAAAAATTGCTGCTGTTACATTATGGAAAATAAATATCTGGCACTGATCTGTTAAAATTTACTGGGTGGTTGTGCAGATACATTTTCCTTAATCACTGCTATGAGTTTTCTCCTCTTTGTTACTACTTGAAATATTTTATTGGTTGTGCATTTATAACTGACCAGTCCTGCCTCCCAGAGCCAAATGTTAACCTTTCTTACTTCACACATATAGTGAAGTTTTTATGGATGAGCACCAGGGAAAGAATTTCTGTAGCCTTGTATGTACCAGATTTTGGAAACCAAGGATATGTGAACCCAGAGCGTGAAGAGCTATTGAGTTCCTCTGTCACTTCAGTTCAGAGACTCAGTAAAGCTGCTAAAGTACGTCGCATGGCTTCGGTTCTTTCCTCTGTTAATGTTGCCCTGTAATAGAAACCCTGCTCCATTTCTTATCTGTTTCTCTTTAGCGTGCCGGCGGCTCTGCCTTCTGACCTGGTTTAAGCGTCCTTAGTGACCTCTGGCAATCCAGTGTGTTGGGTCCCTTCGGGAATATGCCCACTCAGCTGGATTTTATAGTAATGATTTTACTTCTTAACAGAAGTTTGGTTAAAAATTTGTACTCCCCTTATTAAAGAGATAATTTCCCAATGTAATTTGCTTCACAAACCTCCCACAGCTATGTTAAACAGATGGTTGCCAAACACCAGTTCAAAGTAGATTGCTCTTATATGAAATAAAATCCATGCTCAGAAAATCTGGCAGTATAAGCTGGTCTTCTTCCAAAACAGGCTCTCAGACAAATTTCTCTTTACTCAGAACTGGCACACTACTTACACCTGTATTAGCCATGCACAAAAAACATGTCAGATGGCACATACTGATTCAGAGCTGCTCTTCATTAACATATTAACATCCTCCCCCTTCACTGGTAACCACTTTGCTTTTGGTGACATAAGGGAAACAGCAAAAGTTTGTCATCAGTGAGTTCTGGGTTCTATTCTCAGATTTGGCTCTGAGTAGCTGTGTGACTTAGACATGTTACTTCACTCCATTGGAGCATCCTCATCTGTAAAATGAGGATAATATTAGGTACTTATCCTAATGGTGAGTGGTTGTCATGATTAAATCGGGAGGCACATATTATGCACCAACCGTCTTCCCTGTCATACAGTGGTCCTTTAATCAATGTTATATTGATAATGCTTTGTCTTTATTTTTTTATTTATTTTTTATTTTTTTAATGCTTTGTCTTTAAAACCCAATTCTGTATTGATATATTTGTCACCTGTGGTTAATTTATGCAGGGTCTCTGTAACTTAAAAAGAGGAGTGTAATATGTAAATTAGCAATAGTTCAACAATTACTAAGTGCCTGGTATATGTCAGGGTATGCTGGTTTTACAACTGTGAATAAAGATAGCACTTTTTTTCAAGGATCTTTTAATATAGGGAATGTAGAGTTAAGGCAAATACACTAATAAAATCACTAGCATGTATTTTCATGCTCAGGAAATACTTCATGTAAAAAGATAGCAAATAAGTGGTCTTGAATGGTATGCTAATATTGATAGAAATAGAGAATCTAGAAAATAGTAATAGGAGCCAGGAAGAAAAACAAGAAAGTAGAGATGTGTGGGATGTGTTCCAGGAAGAATGGCTGGAACATGATTCCAAAGAGTATAAACAACTAAGAAACTAATAGAACATATGGCTGAGAGCTATGATGGAGCTGTGCTGATGGTGTCCTTAAATTCCACACCAGCACCTTTGTATTTAATTTGTAGACAGTGGGCGGTCACTGAAGACATTTTGAAGAGAAATATGAGCTCTGCTTTAGGACGATTAATTGAACAACTGAATATAATGGGGGATGAATTGGAAGAGTGGAAAGTGGCAAAAGAGAGAAGAGAGACAAATTAGCTGTTTTGGGTGAGACAGTTACAGGTGATCTTAAACTTGTTCTAGGATGCATGAAAATGCAAAAAAGGATATGCAAGAAGTGGCAGATACTGAATCTTTAGGACTTGGCAAATGAAATCATTCATTTAAAGGATGGATAGAGGGGTTGACTGTTTTTTGCTTGTGGTATTTCTATTTAAAGTAGGCTTATTTACTCCACATTGTACATTTCTCATGAACAAGTGGTCTGCCAAAAATTGAAACTTCATCCTTGGACTACAATGATGCCACTGTGCTGGGCTATAAAGGTGTGTGGTTTGATGATGGGCATGCTATATAGGATTTCATGCATTGGGGGAGACCATCAAGGAGTCAGAAGTCTTCCCTTTTTCTATATTTTTCATGTAAAGAGGACACTTATTTTGTATTTTTTGTTTTAAGACCTTTAAATGTAAGTGAAATACTACATGAGCTGCTCATAGCTATGATTTATCTTTATAGCAATTGACACAAAACTGTCAAAATTTGACCACAAAGGAAGTCCTAAAATGCCATCCACCATAAACTGTTGGTTTAGAGATTAAAACTGATAATATGGACTTATTCCTCAAATGGCTATCTTTACCTACCACTGATAAGTCATAGCATGTCAAGGAATATAGGAAAAAAGTGGGGGGGTGGGTTAGAGGATTGTATATTGACAAATTCTTCAGGAACATGGACCAACCCCCCTTTAGTACCAGAGCAAATATAAAAATTAGGAGGTAGTTGTTTTGAATGGAGATATATATTCTAGACTTGATAGAAAATATAAATTCAACAGTTACTTTTATGGAAATATTTTATTTTATTTGGTCATCATAGACTTGAATTCCTAGTATTTTTTTAGCCAGTGGACATAGTTTCATAGTATCTGAAAGATCTTTTTGTTCTAAATATAACGCTAATATTGCTGATATTACTTAATTGGAGAGCCAATATCATGTCACAGAACAATAGCTTAGCTAAGAGCCTGAAGATCTTGTTGATAAATTTGATAAACACAAATTTACTGACTTTGTCTTCTTGGGAAAATCACTTAACCACCATGCCTCCAATTGTTTATCTGTAACTGCCCTACCTATCATTCATTGCTGAGTATCAGTTGAGATAGAGTATATATTTTAAAAATTATGAAGAATTACAATAAGTTTTCTGTTATATTACTATTAAAAGGATCCTAGATCCTTAGTGTAAAGAGACTATCCAGTCTGCAGTTTTCATGAACATCAAGTGTTATTTTTCCCATATTTCAGATGATGCAGGTTGCTGAATAAAAAAAAAAAAAAAAAAAAAATTCCAAGGTCTCACAATTAGTCAAGTAGCAGAAGGAGATAAAGACCCTGGTTTCCTGCCTCAGGTACAGGGAAACTTTCTACTACAGTATTCCTAGAATAACAGTATTTCAGATATCAGCACTGTCTTGATCTAGTTACTCTAGTAGGTTTAAGAAATACATAATGTCATATTAGAGAGAGGAGAGAGGGTGCAGAGGAAAAGGAAATGCGGTGATGTGATGTACACACTGAGAATGCTACCCACAAATGGCTCAGCTGCAGTTAGCGACACCAGTGTCTGGACTTGTCCAACCATTTATAAAACGAATACTTTAAAGATGTGAGGGAGTTGTTTTGTAAGACACATATATTTATTCACAGTTACAAGAAACAAAGAGTTCACATTGGGTGAATTTTGTTGAGGGAATTTTTACAAAATGATCGCATATACCTTAAAATAATTTTTATTGTGGTTTTACTTCAGTTTAGATGGTTGAAAAGTTCTTAGTAAATAATTGTGCTTTACATCAGAGTTTTGAAGGCGGTTTGTTTTTCTAACACATTATTTAAACAGCTGCTGGGCTGTTAACATGGATTTAATCATGTTTGGTGTTTCTGTTTCAATAGTTTAAATGAGAGAAAGTTATATTAGCTCAGAAGCAACTTCAACAGATTATTAGATAGACATATTGATTCAATTAGTGTGTATAACACCATTTCAAGTAGCTGGCATAGACTGGGAGAAATTGATGCTTATAAGCAATAACACCCCTTAAGTGTCCTCTTGAATTCTCACACAACAGAAACCAAGCATATAAAAAGTCCACTTATATATCACACCTGGAAGACTCCCCCCACCAATTTAGTAATTAAAGAATGGTTTTAGTTATCTTTTATTCATCACTGTGACACAAATATTTCTCTTAACTCTCATTATATTTACTTCCTTTAAAAATTAGAAATTGAAAAATATAATTAGAACCAAACAGATATAAATCACTAATTTGATGGTAATTAATCTAGAAATCCTACTTATAGTCCATTATTAATAAATATATCCCTCAAATACAGCAAATAAATCATAATCCCTTTGCATTACTTTCCTAGCTAGGAAATTTTCATTATGACATATATTGAATTAAAATAATTTTTAACAGCTTCACAAAATAACAATTTTCCTCATTTGGTTTTCTACCTTTTTAAAAATTTTAAAATAGTGATCTGTATCTGTTTACCTATGTAAATACTCTTATCCTTTTTTTTTTAAAAGGATTTTATTTATTTATTCATGAGAGGCAGAGACAAAGGCACAGGGAGAAGTAGGCTCCCTGTGGGGAGCCCTATGTGGGACTCCATCCCAGGACCCTGGGATCAATACCTGAGCCAAAGGCAGATGCTCAACCACTGAGCTACCCAGGTGTCCCTATTCTTATCCTTTTATCCTATATTTAATACCATCTTAGTGAATTAAAGGCAAGTCTAGTGTAACCTGATCCATTCACTATTATGTATCTCAAAAACAATGATCATTGTGAAGCCTTTGAGTGTAGAGAGCCTAGTATGGTTACTAAAGAGGCTTTTATAATTGAAAATTGCTTAGCCTGGGAGTCACTTATAAGCCCTATGTAAGTATTTTTACTTCTCTGCCTTGGTGTGATCACCTGTAAATGGAGGCAGTTAAACTATGTGTTTTTCATAACATCTATAAGCTATCTTCTAAAGTGCAGTAGTACCTTGAAAGCATGAAGCAGAGGGGGGCGAATTTTAAATTTACAAACTTGTTTGCATTTTGAAGCAACTTTTTGCTTTAAGATATGTGTGGTACTTTTTGTCCTGAAATATATTCAAAGCTTCTTCTATGTAAAATTGGCCATAAAAATCTTTTTTATTAACTATTATTTTACCTATGTTCACAAACATACAAGTCATCATTAATGCTTTAAAATTTGACTTGTCCTTGTCCTTTTTTTAAACTGTAAATCATATTATCTCCTTTAACTTAAAAAATACATAATTTAAAATCTTTATTTTGTTCATTAAAACGTTCAAATATCTATGTATTATAGTTATTTGTGACTATATTGAATAACAAAGAACAAATTGATCAATCAAAATCTTATTTCACATTCTCTTTTCATTGCTAATAATTTATTCTGACAAAATACTGTTCTAATTAAATAGTTTGTCATCATATAATAATGTGTGTAAATTCCTATAGATATGAAAAGAAGAATGTAAAATTCAGGCATATCAAGGAAACAGCTTGAAAAATAATTTCTTGGTGTTGAGATTATAATCACAAGATTTGATTCCACTCACACAAATTCTAATCTTTGTAGAAATTAGCCCATTTATGAGAATGTTTTCCTGTTACCAAACTGTAAAAGAAATATCATATAATGAAGATTAAACATTTAATTTCAGAGATTTGTTAACTATATTATACAATGACTAATGGTTATAGTAGCTTTATATATTATAGCTACAAATAATAATACAACTCTTTGATACATAAATTGTAATTTAGAGTATACTTAAGTTTACTGAATATACGTTTAACCATTAATGAGTTAAAATATAGTGTTCTGCATTATTTAGAAACCTCTTTTTTTTAAATAAAGATTACATTTATTTTTTTTGAGAGAAACAGAGATAGCAAGAGATTGCAGGAGCAGAGGGAAAAGAGAGAAGAGTAAGCTCCCCACTAAGCAGGGAGCCTGATGTGGGGCTCCATTCCAGGAGCCCTGACCTCTCAGCTCATAACCTAAACCTATAACAGACACTTAGTTGACTGAGCCACCCAAGTGCCCCTGTTTAGAGACATCTTAAATAGTGAAAATAAATTGTGAAGGAATTTATTTTATATTCTTTGAGTAAGGAAATTTTTTCTATTTAACAATTGAAATTCAAAGACTAATTGCTTTTTATCCTAAATTTCAACCTAATTTTAGTAAGGCAGACTAAAAATTCATTAGGATGGGATTTTGTTTATACATAGGCCACCATATTTATGGAAAATTTAACCTATGATATGTATATACTAAAAATGTGTTGCATTTATTGATTTACTATATCAATGAATATAAATTACTATATTTACTATAGCAATAGTGTATACATTCAAATGGGATAAACATAATTTCTTAGAGTATAATATTGTTAGAGAAAAGATTGCTAAAGTTTACCATTTCTTCTGTATTTTAATTCTCACAAATGTATACTTTTTTGGATATTCATTTCAATTATATCCCTCTGTATATGTACAGAGCTCTAACTATAATTTTAATATCCAGTAATTTTTTAAATGACATTTTACCCATGTTAGGTATTATGTTTTGATCTCCATATTATAATATTCTCACTAGGGAAAAGATGATCATTTAATATAACATCGTCATATTCTTCATAATTAAAATTTAAGAGGCCCATAGTTTCAAACTCACACCTATTCTTTTAAGATACATTTTCTTCAGTTCCTGAAATGGAATGCTGGTAGACTTTACACTCATTAAATACAGCTTATCAGATGTTGGCCAGTTCGGGAATATAAATGATGGCATTGCTGTGCAGTTTATAACCTCTAATACATCACTTATTTAATGTGTGGGACAACTTGCTCACAGATTGGTATATGAAGTCATGCTGAATAAAGTCATACTTTTCATTTGTTTTCTTAGCTTTTTCTTTGAATGAAATATGGGACTACATAGGGTAAAAATTAGGTGTTTTACTTTGATTAGAATAATCTTCATTCCCAGGGGGGAAAAACATGGAAAAATTTCTTGGAGTATAGGAAAGTTTATGGAAGCAAAATACAGAGTCTAGAAATCATAATTGAAAACTTTAAAATTCAAAATGTAAAATCAGTATACATGCTCCCAAATACCCTTGAGTAATAAGATAATTTGACATATTTGCAAAACATAACAAACATGGGGCTAAGTTCCTTAGCATATAACGCCATTTAAATACAGAGAGAAAACTGACAACCTAGTAGAAAAATGGGCAAATAGCTTTCATAGACAGCTCCCCCAAATCCCCCAAACCCCAAACATTAAATAGACATAGATACTCAATTTCACCCATAGAAAAATAGATTAAAATCCATAGTAAAATACCAGTTTTCATCTATCAGATGGAGAGAGTTCAATGTGATATTATATAATAATATCTGTAATAGCAATATATGATCATAATTCTCTATTGATAAAGCCTAGGAATAAATTATATTGATAAAATAGATTCTATGCAGCTGTTAAAAAGAAGAGTGTGGGTTTCTGTGTACCGATATGGAAAAAATTAAACAGCTATTTTTTTTTTCAGATTTTATTTATTTATTCATGAGAGACACAGAGAGAGAGACAAAGAGAGAGGCAGAGGGAGAAGCAGGCTCCATGCAGAAGCCCGATGTGGGACTCAATCCCAAGTCTCCAGGATCACGCCCTGGGCTGAAGGCAGCACTAAACTGCTGAGCCACCTGGTCTGCCCTTAAACAGATATTCTTTGTTTGTTTTTTTTTTTAAGATTTTATTTATTTATTCATGATAGACACAGAGAGAGGCAGAGACACAGGCAGAGGGAGAAGCAGGCTCCATGCCGGGAGCCCGATGCAGGACTCGATCCCGGGACTCCAGGATCGCACCCTGGGCCAAAGACAGGCACTAAACCGCTGAGCCACCCAGGGGTCCCCTTAAACAGATATTCTTAAAGAAAGCAAAGTTAAGGTCAGGTACACTACAATTTGTATAAAAAGAGAGACAGTCCATACATACATACATACATACACATACACAGTTCTGAATTTAAAAATGAGGATAATAGTTGCTTTTGAGACCAGAATTTTGGGATGATAAACTTTGGGTAGAAAAGGACTTCATTTTTTTATCCTTTAACTTTTCTCCACCATGCTCATGCATTTTTTAAACATATAAAACAATCCTAAATAAAGAAAATTCGTAATTTACTAAACCACCACTGTGAATACTACCTGAACCCCTCCTAGATGCCACACATTTTTTAGCACATTTGTGATACTAACATGGATAAAATATTGGGTCTCCTCTTCTCAAAAACCAGCAAAGTGGTATTGATTTGTAAATAGGGTAAAACTTCGCGTAGTAGGTATTCTATTAGAAATGGGGCCAAGAAGGCTGTATAATCTTTTGTAGATCTCAGAGGAGTTTACATACCATAACTCATCTTCATAAACTCTATAGAAAAAATAGAACACTGTCACCGGAAAAGCAGTAGTTAAGCCCGTTGTCTGTATTTGCTCACATCAGCCTGAGAAAATGGGTACCATTTTCATCCTCATTTTATAAAGTTCACGGGAACTTAAGTATCTTACAAAAGATGATGCTGCTTCCAGTAAATGCCAGAGCTGGTATTCAGATCCAGGCAGTCTAGTTACAGGATCCTCACTCATGATAGCTGAACTATTCTACTTAAGCTTCATCTTGTAATTTGAATTTATTTCTGCTTTGCAAACAAAAGACAAAAGAATCAGAGGTTAAATAATTAGTTCAAGATTGTACTGCTAATAAATGTGAACGCCGCAGTCTTTGGACTAAATGCAGTGATCTCATTTTGTACCGCGCTGCCTCTATTCTAAGGGGAGTTCCAGGGAGGCGATCTGGGGAAGAGCCATTTTGATAGCACTACCTGTTTAAAGTACTAATAACAAATCATAGAATGTGTGGTTTCTCTAAGAAAATTGCAATAAAGAGAACTTACTTCCTTTTTATGAATGTATTTCCTCCATTCAAGTAGTACCAAATAATTTGTTTTGCTCAGGAACTTTGATAGGATTTCTTAAGAAATTTTCAAGATCACTGGATAAAAAACTGGTATTCATTTAAAGCCTGTTTCTGCTTTGTGAAAAGACTTTGTCAGCAATCCAGAATGAGGGCTGTGCTAACAAAATTCCAACTTTTCTGTGGGATGATCCAAAAACAGCAAACAGAAGGCATTAAATTTCTTAACAGTCACAAGTGCGTGCATGCATGCTATGCCATTCCTGTCATTCACTGCTTTTTGGTGTGCATAGATTAAAGTTGGAATACTTTGATTTGCAGACTAATGTGTTCCATAGAGAATTTTTTTTCATATAAAAAAAAGAGTAGCTTAAGAGCATGTGAGGTCTGTGCCTCTGCCCTACATTTATATAGCTCTTCATTGAATATGTTTTTAATCTGATTGTAGGATATTTGCCTTGACAGTATGCCTTCATATATCTAAGACATTTGCTAGATTAAGATCCCAAGTTGTTTCTCTTGCTCAGTTCTAAAGCAGGTTTATACAAGTACTCTGATGTGAAACAGAATGTGTATTTTATATATACATATATATGTATATATAATGTGTATTTTTTAATTTTTATTTTTTAAGATTTTTATTTTTATGAGAGATATATACAGAGAGAGGCAGAGATACAGGCAGAGGGTGAAGCAGGCTCCCTGCAGAAGTCCTGGGACTTGATCTCAGGACCCCGGGATCATGACCTGAGCCAAGACTCTCAACCACTGAGCCACCCAGGTGCCCTAGTGTGTATTTTATATATGTCATACATGTGATTGTATATAATCATATATACTATATGATTGTATGTTTAATTTATATGTGTGTGTGTATAAGATTGTTAAGAAGCATGGCTCAGTGGGTTAAGCAATATCTAATCTGGTCTCAAACACAATACTGAGTTTCAGTAGTGAGAAACTCAAAAGCCAATACCAGAATTACAGATTGCTTTAAAAGTATATAACTAAGTTAAAGAAAGAAATGTACATAGAAATAAAATGTCGGGATCCCTGGGTGGCGCAGCGGTTTGGCGCCTGCCTTTGGCCCAGGGCGCGATCCTGGAGACCCGGGATCGAATCCCACGTCGGGGTCCCGGTGCATGGAGCCTGCTTCTCCCTCTGCCTGTGTCTCTGCCTCTCTCTCTCTCTCTGTGACTATCATGAATAAATAAATAAAATCTTAAAAAAAAAAAAAGGAAATAAAATGTCATTCTGTTTACCTAGAGATTTTCTGAGCCTTCTTCACTTTCATGCCAAAGTCACTAAAACGTTTTAGAGCACAGTATGTATTCACATTGCATTGCTGATGGTACATGTAGCATTCCCATCAATGTTAATAGAATGGCACTGGGTGGAGAAGAGAGCGATGTAGGTAACAACACATAACTTGCATTCAAAATGTCTTCATTTCTTTTTTAAAATTACAGCAAACTCAGTAAAGCTAGAAATGCAGAGTGATGAAGAGTGTGACAGGAAACCCCTGAGCCGTGAAGATGAGATCAGGGGCCATGATGAAGGTAGCGGCCTAGAAGAACCCCTAATTGAGAGCAGCGAGGTGGCTGACAACAGGAAAGTCCAGGAGCTTCAAGGCGAGGGAGGAATCCGGCTTCCGAATGGTAAACTGAAATGTGACGTCTGTGGCATGGTTTGCATTGGGCCCAATGTGCTTATGGTACATAAAAGGAGTCACACTGGTAAGCAGCTGAAAGAATAACCTGATGACTGCCTGTGACATCTGATGTTGATATTACCTGACATCTATTCTCTTTCCTTTTTATTCAGGGGTGGCAGTGGTGAAACTACCTTTTCAGAATTCTGCTAGTATTGGATTGCTGAAAAGCAGAGAGTAGCCTGGGTCTTGACTTCCAGCCTTCAAATCTGAATAGCATATCAGAAAAGAAGTTTGGGATTCAGTTTCCACAGTTCTTAATATAGCAATAATATGATAAGGGTTCAAAAGGTATAGGAGAATCTCATTGTGTAACTTAATCTTTGTGTATTTCTATACATATTTTACCATACCCATGGGCAGGTAATACAGTTTGCTAGCTAAGAGTTTATACTATAAAATGGTACTCATGCATTTATATAGAGGTGGATCATTTTCACCTTATCTGGTTAACTTCTTGGAATACAATTTCCAATCAATCTTTGCCTACCACGGGTCTCTGTAGTAGGCAAATACTTTCCCTAGTTTGAGGATGTTACCATCTTCCTGTAATTTTTTTTATTATTACAACTCTTGCAAAGAAATATATAGGATGCAGTATAGCCAAGGATGGTGGGTATGCTGGTAGGAATGTGTAATCATGGAATAGGGTGAGGAAAGAAACCTCAGATTAATTTAATATATACCTGTAGACACTTGAGTAACATAAAAAAAAAAAAAAAAAAAAAAAAAAACACAGCCAAATGAGAAGGCCTTATTTAAATCTCCCCAAATCCTTTGGCAAAATGAGAAAAAGTCTTTTAAATTAGAAAGAAACATAAATTAGATTATGTGTAAGAAAGAAATTTTCATATGAAAATTGATTTAAAGATGATACCTTTAACTATAATGCAAAGTAATATTATACAGCAAAATATTAATCATTAGCTATATTAATCATTATACAGCTCTCAGGGTTTTAAAATATGATTCTCTTTGGAAGAGAAATAAATCACAATAAAGAATTTGATTTAAAAGATTTCTAAATCAATTATTTAGAAAATTTATTTAGTAGGTGCTTAAAACATGAGAGATACAATGTACAGTGAAGCCTTTTTAGTCCAAATCTCTCATTTACACATGAAGAAACTGAAACCCCAGACAAGTGATGTGTCCATTATCCCTTATGTATTTAGGGGATTATGAGGCTAAAACCAAGGCTTTCTGATGCCCAGACTGGTTTTGCTCAAATATACTATGCTTGGTATCTCAGTGCACCAACATTTAATGTTGAGATATGACCATAAGACTTAAAAGTTATAACAAGAAGTTACACATTAAAATCAGCTTTGGAACCTGTACCCTTATTCCAACTCTGCAGTTACATGTTCACTTTTGGTTTTGTTTTTAATTTCCTTTTTAAACAGCATATTTAAAAAATATTTATGTTACTAGTGCAGATGTTTTTTACCTTAAAATTTTTTTTCTAGAAAACTTAAAAGATCAAGTTTGGTATTTGATAAGAAAAATAGGAAAAGACTATAAAATAATGAGTTGACTTTTCTTCTGTGCTCACTAAGTAATGTTAACGGCAGGTCTAAAAGAAGAGTTCTACAAAGTTATAATGTATTCATTATCTCACAGTGATTATATTGAGGAAGGTAACACCCATTCAAATGTGTAACTTCCCTCTTCTAGCAACATATAAACTAAAGCAGTCTAATGACTTTTCAGTTGAATTGCATATAGTGTGCAATTTTAGTGTGCATATTTTTAAGGCTAAAAATATGCTAACAACAATTTTTGTAGGATTTCTAATAAACCTTTTATGATCTGAGTTAAGAAAATGCAGAGGACCTGAGCATGCCTCTTGAATATTTAGGTTAATCAATATTTCACTGCATTTGCAGTGATTTTCATGAGGATTATTGGTTTGTAAACACAAGAGTAATTATATACCAACTCTACTACTGCTCATTTGATATTTACTACTATAAGTAGAGTTGAATTTTGATTCTGAAAAATCATCAAATTGACATGAAGAATGTTTCTAAATAGTTATACAGATTTCCACAAGTTCTATAAATATGGGATTCACTCAACTAGTAAAGGCAAGGAGATTGGACAAAATAAAATCCTCTTGCAACTCAATGACGTTTTATTGTTAATGAATGTTTATTTATGGAAAGTTTCTTTAAAGTTAATAGCCATTCATAGGGGAGCTTGGAATACCTGCCACACATTGTTGACCTTCAAATTGTGATGTATCTTTAAAGTAGCTATTTTTATATGTATTTCTGGTGACTCAGTTTATACATCTGAATGGGTCATGACCTTTTCAATTCCATTTTAGTACTCTTCAAGAATAGAAAGTCTGTTTTTTTCATTTAAACTAGATTGAAAAAATGTGGTCAGGGTCTAGTCATTAACCAAATGTTTTCTCATTAATGTCATAAACTGTCTTCATTTTAGAATTTTCCCTTCTAATTATTTATAGCTCGTATAAAAGGCACGGTTTTAAATCCATATAAAGACTTTAGGAAACATGTTTGTATGTTTAGCTCATAGAATATCTAATATATAATTGATAATAATAAAAGATACACAGCCTTACTCGGTTAAAATGTTGTGGAGTATCATATCTAATTCACTTCTTCTTCTTTCTCTTTCAAACTCTACTAAAGTACCAATTCCAGTGTCTTATAAACAGCTTGGTGTTATTTCTTGGTGTTGCTACTTTAGTAGGTAATCAGGTAATATTGTCATCGGATACTCCAGGCACTCTTCACTGCCATATAGGCAGAATAAAAGAAGTAGGGGTAGTATATCAGTTCATGCATAAACACAGATTAATGTGGACCATTATAAATATAAACTATCCTTAACTTTGCCCTTCTTTGGGTAGAGGACTCCCATCTTTGTAACTTTTTGTACATTGTAGCTTTGTGGAACCATTCTTTTGCTCCAAGGCCCCCTTAACAGGTACTTGGGATTTTTCATATTTGTAGGTAATTGTTCCATCCAACACAGGAACAGCCTCTGTCTTTGATTCACCAAAGCAAACTGATGCATATATACTTGTATTACAGTTGAATATTTAAACAGATCTAGAAATATATATTTACAAAAGTATACAAAATACTGAAATATTATTTATTTCAAAATAAGAGTAGATAACTTCATTCTGGGAATAACTATAAAAGGTCCTTGAACAGATTAGTAGTTTTAAAACAAAAACAAAAAACAGATTAAGAAAAAAAAAACAGATTAAGAATATAAATGAATGATAGCATGGCTACGTATTAATTGTTCTCTTGGATTCAGAGTTGTTAATCCAGACTTTTGTATCCACCCATGGGGGATACATAGATATCATAGATACAATAGCTTACTTGATTTTTTCAGTTGGATTACTGTACAGTGTATTTAGTGCATTTGTGGTGTTTTCCTGAAGTTTGCTTTTCTTTATATCTGAAGAACATGATTAATATTATTTTTCAGGCAAAGCCTAAACTGATTCGAAAGGGACTAGTTGACTCAGCCTATTTGGTAAAGAAAAAGCAAATTATTTAAAAAATAATTGAGATGTGTTGTTTCAAGGCACAAACACAATATAGGAATCTTTTAACTAAATATCAGATCATGTTACACGTATCTCATAGTCCCATTTCAAGACTTAATTCATGTAAAGCAAATCAGTATTTCTCAAAGTTTCATCCAACTGAAATCAAAGTGCATTGTTATCATTTCTTCTTCCTCTTAATCAAAAATGGGAGCATGACTTGTTACTTTCATCATGCCTTTATTTCCCTGGCCATGAGAATATAGTTAGCAAATGCCTCTACACTAAGACACAGTCAACAACAAATAGTGTTTCCTGATGTACCTAAGACCCCTTTTCATTTCTCCTGCCCCTTTAAGGATGATCATATATATTCAGAAGAATTCTGTTAAAAAATATTTGAAGGTATCTGGAATATTTTGTAAATGTAAAAATGAAATTACCCTGTCATTAGTCTCATAAAGTCAATTAGATGAATTTTAAAATTCTTTTTAAAGAGAGTTATCCTTATTATTTTTTCTTTTTTTGATTAGCATTACTTGGAATGACAAATTCAGTACTCTAAATTAGGAATTTTTAAATATTTCAATTGTAGGAGGCTTAATGAAAATCTAAGTTAGCATTTACAGGAGTATTTTCTAAAGGCAAATGTTTTTGTTCAGCGACCTAATTTAATTCATTTTAAAGTTATTGCATACTAATTTGTTACTTGCCTGGGAGACGCTACATAAAGAGATTTCAAAAGTAAAATCAAGTATTTGGAGTGAAAAGTATAATTTGCATTTGCTATTTTCCTATGGTATAAAAATTCTCATGAAGGAAGTGCATCCATCCTTCTTTCTTATTAGTAATTCCATGGCAGAAATGGGGAGTAGAAATTCCTGATTTTAAAAAGCTGTAGACTGTTATTTCATTAAAAAAAATGTCAACAAATTGTGTGTGTTAAGATTTACCAAATTTAGATTTTAAAACTTTGATTAGTTTTTAAGACTCATATAAGAGGTTTTTCAGATTTATCTTTTAAGCTGTATTTAGTGTTGATTTGTCAGTTTTGTCAAATGAATCAAACAAGGGAAATATAAAATTTAAGGTAACTTTAATATAAATTTTTCCACTTAATATGTACAAGGACTTTTTGTAAATGTAGTTCAGATTTTGTAAGAAAAACCTTTGCCCTTGCTACCCAAACACACAGATTACATTTTTTTGGATATGTATCTCATAAGTTCCAAATTGAGCAATTAGTGTAGAATTTGAGACAACTTGATATATCAATTTTTAATTTCTCTAGGTTTTATAGCAAATCTGTGTGATAGAATGTGCAGTGGCAACTATAAAAAAATGGCCAGTTTATCATCTTTATGATTCCTAGCTTTAATAGAATCATTGAGTTTTGCATTAATTAAAGGCCTTCCCAAAATATTGAGGTTTCATTACTCAGTATTTTCAAATGTTTCAGTTAAAGATACAAAACATGAGAATTCAGTATAAATTTTATAAGTATTAAAATTCATAATCTTTATCTTATCTCAGGTACAAAAATGGTCCAGTTAAACCAAAAGTGAATTCTTTAAAACTGTTATTTCCACTCTAAACTTTGAGCTTTACTACTTGTACTATTTATATATTAATTTATAATTTAATTCATGCATAGATATCAGCAAACTTAAAATAATAGTACTTTCTTCATGGTTTGACCCTACTTGCTCATTTTACTGCTTCCTCTACTACATGTTTTTATGTTCAGTGACAGTGGTAACAGCCAGTTGATGACAATAGACTAAACTGATAATTCTGACTTAAACAGTTTTATATAGCAGTATCTAGTAATAGGAAAAAAGAAAATATTTCTCTCAAATTATTTTCACAACAAAAAGAAAATACAGGGCAGCCTGGTGGCTCAGAGAGTTAGCGCCGCCTTTAGCACAGGGCATGATCCTGGAGTTCTAGGATCGAGGCCCATGTCTGGCTCCATGCATGGAGCCTGCTTCTCGTCTGCCTGTGTCTCTGCCTCTCTCTCTTTCTCTGTGTTGCTCATGAATAAGTAAATAAAATCTTAAAAGAAAAAAAAGAATATACAGGAAATGTCTGGATGAATAATTTTCTTTGGACTTTCCTTGTTTATATCAGGAAATTTTGCCAGAGCCTTTACTATTAGTGACTAGGGGAATGGAGAGACCTGAGTCTGGGCTAATTTTGGGAGATTTTGTGATAATTAACTATGTAACCTGGGCCCTGGTCAGAAAATTATCAGCTAAATCAGAGAATTAGACTAAAGATCCCTTCCAATCAAATTCAAAATTTATGTATTTTTAAAAGAGATAGCATGGTACAATAGAGCAAAATTTTGTAGTCCAACTGAGCAAGATTCCTATCAATGTGAGTACTTATTAGCTCTTTAACTACAATCGGATACTTTGATACTTGAACTTCAAGTTCTTCATTCAAACCTTCATTGTAAGGTTTGAAATATTCTATATGAAGCAACCAGTAAAGTCAATAAAGTGATGGTTCTTAGTTGTTCAAACAATGGTCAATGCTATTACTGATTCTTTTGAGTCAGTGACAGGAATCCTGTAAAATTTATATCAAGAGAGGAAACTGCACTTGACCTAAAGTTAAAGCTTCAGTATTAGTACATTTTAGGAAGATAAAGGTTTAGAAGTCTGAAGAGGCAGAAGAATATTCTCAGCACACAGAACTGGCTCCAGTTAATAGTGTACAGCAGATTAGTCACTTACACATAACCTACTTGATCTTTCCTGCCTCTTTTCCTTTTGGCAGGTGAACGTCCCTTCCACTGTAACCAGTGTGGAGCTTCTTTTACTCAGAAGGGCAACCTTTTGAGACACATAAAGTTACACTCTGGAGAGAAGCCCTTCAAATGTCCTTTTTGTAGCTATGCCTGTAGAAGAAGGGACGCCCTCACAGGACACCTCAGGACCCACTCTGGTAAGTGTGTCTGACTCTGAGAAGAAAGCTAAAATATAGGAATTCAGGAAAGTGTTATAGAATAATACAGAGAAACTTACATAGATAGGAATGAGCTAGACAATATTTTTATTTGTGTACATTGAATAACTGATAAATCTTGCAAGATGCAAATGCCCTTCCTTTTTATAGACTTACAGACTTGGCAGAAAGTAGTAGCACTGTCAACTGAAGAGTCTCTTGAAGTAAGGAAACAACTGTTCTGTAGATTTTCTATGGTTTTTAATTTTATAATTATTCAGTCATTATGGTGAATCCAGGATAATGGAAAATCTAGTAAAATATCATAGTTACATGCGGATATTACCACAGAGGAGATGAAACCTGTGATATTTTTCAGTTCATATAGTGTCCAGGCTGGGACCTCAGTGGGAAATCAAATACCGCTATTTTTAAACTTGAAAATATTATGTTCATTGGCTGTTAGAGTATTTTATATTTCATTTAAATGCTCCTTGTTTCTTTAACTCTCAAAATATAGTCATTGGAATTTGTCTGAAACTTTTCTTTGCTTCATAAATCATTACTTAAAAATTTAGAGTAAGTGTGATATTTTTAAAATACTGGAATATAGTACCTAAAAGAGAAAGAATGATTAGAAATCTGAATGAATCTCATTTGACTTTTAGCATGAATTGCCATAACCAAGAAGTTAAAGGTGGAAAATTAATATAGAATACTCTCAAGCCAGTTTTATATCCTCCTCCTGTCCATAATGACATATTAAAATTTAATTTTAATATGAAGATATGATGGAAGTGATATTTTCATCTACATTGACAAATTATATTAGAGAGTGCTATGGATTGTGAGGTAATGCTTATATTATCTTTTTTTTTTTTAAATTTTTCCCTATTAATCCTTAAGGTTTTACTTAGTTTTTAACATGAAAGTGAAATGTGTAAAATTGTTTTAGACATTAACTTGTAAATTTGGAGCAGTTACAGAAAAACGAATGCAATTGTTAAAATATTTTAAGTATGTGTAGTTATTTTCCTCCTTGATTCAAAGTAATTCCCTTATTTCCAACTGTGACATTTTATATTTTATTTTACATTATCCTATGAAAATTACATCTTTATTATAAAAATTATTCTTTATTGAAAGATGTTTTTAAGATGTGACAGTTACTTCCTTTAGCTAGCCATGCACTCTGGTTTATTAAAGCATTATTTAGTTGACCACTGATTTTTTTTTTTTTTTAAGATTTTATCTATTCATTCATGAGAGACAGAGAGAGAAAGAGGCAGAGACACAGGCAGAGGGAGAAGCAGGCTCCATGCAGGGAGCCCAATGCGGGACCCGATCCCAGGTCTCCAGGACAGGCCCTGGGCCGAAGGCAGGCACTAAACCACTGAGCCCTCCAGGCTGCCCCAGTTGACCACAGATTGTATAAAACATAGATTTTCATGAACATTATCTATTACATGAAGTTGAGGAAAAAATATAGCTTTAAACATCTGTATCATTCTTTACAAAATTGTGTTGCTTTAAAAATCATGGTTTAATGTATACATTTTACTTTACGTGGGATTGCTCTGTTACCCTTAGAAGGTTCAGTGCCTTCAAAGCTCAGCCTCTGTTTGTGTTGCCATGATTTCCTTTTTGTTCTTTTAACATATCCATCCCTGTTGGTGGTGTCGAAGAAGACACCTTGGTTTTTGTTTCTATTGAACTGGGCAGTTGCAATCAGCATCTTTTTTGCAAATTAGTCATGACTCATCTAGGGGTTCCTGACTGGTGGCTAATGAAATGAGGGATGAGAAAGACATTATGCCAAAAGTAGGCCATTCCCGTTGGCTTTCACCAGGTCAGACACTTGACACTACTTATATGGTTCTGTGTAATTATAAAGTTTGTATGTATAAAGTAAAGCTCTTTCTGTGAAATTGTGTATTTTATATAAATAAGTATACTACTACTTTGAGGTTCAAAAAAATAAAGACATGGACCCTAACCATAATCATGCTGATGTTGCAATTTGGTATATAAAGTCATGATTTTATAGATATATAAACAGATGGGATACTCAGACTGGCTAATTAAGGAGAATTTAATGGAACAATGAAAGACAGAGGAGGGTGTCATCCAGCTACTACATCATCAACAGGTGATATGAATTCAGTTATACTTCTAACTATAACCTAAAATGTTTGCCATCGCCAATACTTTTTGTAATAGAGTATTACATAAAATATAGCTGCTAAAGTCCACGCCTCTCTAATGGTTCAGAAAGCCTAAATTGATCATTATAGCTTTCTTCCCCTACTACCAATTCCATTTTCCCCTTACTCTTACCCTCTTTTTTAGCACCTAGCACCTGGGCTGGACAGGATTCTCCATCTGATGAGTGACCCAAACCTTAATTTCTACAAATTCTGAGTATTTGATGGTCCTGTTTTCTTTGTATTACTGCAATTTTTCAATAACCAGGATTATCTGGCACTTTAAAAAAAAAAAAGGAGGTGTTCCAAATGTAGCAACAACCCAAAAATCATCTTGGTAGTCTGGAAAAGTTACTAATCAATAACCCACTTCTCTACCTGTTAGTTTAGCATCTTGATATGCCATATGGCCAGGGAGTAGTCCACTATGACAGTTCTAGAACTCTGATCCCTGGCAGAAAGATTCTTCCCTTGAACACCTAGCACATATATCAGAGCAACATACAAACTGTCTCCTTCTTCATGATGAAAGGAGCAAGATGAAGCCATTTTATTTATTATAGAGGACCTAATTCAACATGTTTAGACCACCAAGCCCATAACATTTCATTAATGCTGCTAGTCTCTGAACTTTTTGTGGCACTTATCTCCTGTCCTCTAGCATATATCTTACTGAGGCATCTCAGGTATTTATTACTTCCTGCTCACCGTGTCCAGTCAGTACTGTGAATGTAATGTTCCAACTTGATGTTCTGTGGGATGTCAAGATGAACAAGATTTCTTTGGACTATAACAAAGAGGAGAGTTGACCTTCCCTTAAGCTAAGATAATAAAAGTATGCTGTCCCTGCAATGTGAAAGCAAAGTGCTTCAGATCTGTTGATAAGGAATTATTTTCTAAAGAAATTGTTAAGTTAGTACCTCCCTACCTGGTATCAGGGGCTATGTTAATAGGTTCCAGTAGAAATATTACAGCTAGAACTGCATGTGCAGTTGACATTTTGATGTGATTAAGACTGCATGCATCCACAGAACCATCTAGCTTGCATTAGCCTAATAAACAATATAAATGGGTGTGTAGTAGGAATCCTCCCCTTTTAACATCTTTCAGGTTTAACTTAACTATCTTTAAGTCTAGGATTGTGATCTCCAGTGTGGTAGCCACTAGCCATCTGTGGCTAGTGCCACATGTTGAAATGATATTTTTTATTAAGTAAAATCTATTGAATTTAATTCAACCTTTTTACAGTATGGCCACTAGAAAATTTAAAATTACTTGTGTAGACTCATTTGCATTGGACAACACTGTTCTTGGCTTTTGTAATAGCCATGGATCAGGGAACCAACAAAAGGATCCTTCCCATTATGAAGTTTATTTGTTCCCCCAATACTGTAAGATCAACTTGAGTAAAGTCTACATATATATCTTGACCTCCGTATGCCCCTACTTTGAACAGGTGGACTACAATGACATTTGGGTTCCAGAGATTAATGTCAATGGAGAGCTAATCCAATAGACCAATAATCTGTGGTAGGACTTAGAATTTCCCTTCCCTACCATAGAGCCTCTACCATTCTGAGATCACATATACATTTAAATCAGGGAGCCCAGATCTATTGGCAACATCTCTCATTGTTCTAACCTAGAGAAGACAGTTACCAGCTTTTTACCAGTGTAATTACCAGTGTAATTCTTTGGTGAAGGGAGTGTCCCATAGCCCTTTCCAGAAGTATATTAAGTGGTAGGCTGAAATAGGTGATTCATAATAGAGCCTTTCCATTATTCTTACTTCTTTGGGCCTTTGTTCTTATTCTCTATGCTATGCCAGGAAAATCCTGTCATTTCACCTTTTTACTAATAAGCTGTCATTGAATCAAGGATTCAATTAACCAGTCACTCTTACTTGCTCAAGGCAAAATCTTAATCCCAAATCCCAGGTGAGTGCATATCTATTGATAAATTTGGCACAATCTAGCATTTTGGTTCATATTCTTGGTATAAAACCCTTAGATACGATTCATTCCCTTATGTGCTAACTGGATTCCTGCTGATACAAATGGGCAGTGTTGCAGTTCTTTAACTATATAGGCTGTCACCTCCTGGATCAGGCCTTGATTTTGGTTATATTAAGATCTAACTTAAAAGGAGCCTAGGGGCAACGAGAGTTAATAGGAGTGAGTCCTGAAAAGAATTGGCATTTTCTGATTGGGTTCTTGCCTCAGTTGCAGCAATCAAGTCTTCCTTTTTGGGAATGCTGATTTATGGGAATATTAATTTACTTAGATGGAAAGGTGGGAAGTGAGGGGTGTCTTCCAACAAGGATGATTGGAAGTGTTTGGGAATTCAACATTCTGAGCCTTAGTATATGATCAATTAATACCAACCCATGTTTCATTAGTCCATTACCAAGACCTAGGTGTATTGGTATTGCCAATTATTAGCCTTATTTGCCCTGAGGCGATAGGATCTTTTTTTAAAGCTGACAAGAGGACCTTGATATTCCACTTCCGCTCTGACATGAAGTGAGCA
Organism: Canis lupus baileyi; assembly: GCF_048164855.1. Classification (NCBI taxonomy): domain Eukaryota; kingdom Metazoa; phylum Chordata; class Mammalia; order Carnivora; family Canidae; genus Canis; species Canis lupus. The sequence goes on from NC_132873.1 coordinate 10,373,412, forward strand.
TTTAAGGACAAACTGTCCTTTTTCCTTTGTGTAATCCTTGGGGCCATCAGAATTAGCCATATCACACTACAGTCTTCACTCTATGCAGCACCATTGTCATGTCAGCAAGTAAAGGCTACATGCTGCCAGCAGTGATAATTTGGGTAGTCATATTGCCAGCAAATACCTAGAATTAGTAGTAATCCATTAACTCCCCAGTAAGGAAGCCATCCTGTTCTCTTCAAATGGAGCAACTCAATGCCAGAATGCCATTTTGACTCTCTGAGGCCTTGGCCACTCCTGCTACCAGTGACTATCAATCAAGACCCTGACAGGAACAATGAGAGACTCAAATGAGGAAAATTTGGAGACATTCATGGTGATATCTACAAGAGAATAGTGAGGCATAAAGGAAACCAACAAGATGGTTGAAGCACTAGGAGGCTAGCAATGGCAAGAAGCCATTAGCAACCTATGTCTGGAGGGACAAGGGGATCAAGAGATCACTAGAATTAGGAGAGGCAGGAGACAGCCCTGAACACTGACCTTCAGTAGAGCAAGGTAACCCTGCTAACCTGTGACTGAGGAATGAACACGTTGATCTCAATCTTTTTACCCTCCAGTCTCTTGCTGATGCCTCACATTAACTGAACCTAAGCAGAAGCCAAGAGACAAAGGAGCCTACTGATGAAGCCAGTAGAAATTAGCTTTCTGTAGGAGCAAAGAGTGAAAATAGCTATGAAGGTGAAACAGAATATGCCACAGATTGACTAAAATTTAGGAACTAGTGCTTAAAATTACTAGTATAGGGTATTAAACATAATGTAATAATTTTAATACTAATTTCTGGTTTTTATGAATATTATTAGTACAAAGTATTTTGCTTCCTCTTCTCCCCTAAGGACTGTCGATTGCTTTAGTTACTGTGTTCCATGATATTAATATTGCATCTTTGCTTCCTGTATTTTAGATTTGAAAATTTTCCTAGGTTGGTAACAAAGAACCAGCATTGCTGTACACTTATACACTTATATGTGAAATGAAAAACACTTAGAAAACTTAGAAAGTACATTCAATAAATGCTAGCCCTGTTTTTTGTTTCTTTTTTTCCAAAGTATGATCCCATTCAAGCTGAAATTTCCTATTTGGAACTCTACTTGCATACTTTAGAGGACACCAGATAGTGTCTTGGTTTTGATTATATAGTCCCAATAGTTAGGTTATTTACAGATAATATCTGGCATTTCTTAAGTCCTCCCTAGACACCAGGCACTGCGCAGAGCACTTCTCAAGGATTATTTCTTTAATTAAAGCCCTTTTATCTGACATGAGCAAAGCTAGGTATTTTATCAATTAGCAGCAGTAAGTCTAGCAACATGAGACATTCTTTTGATAAAAGTCCTTATGTTTATATTTTTAAAACATAATGCATCATCTCTAATTCCATTTTCAGTGTAAGAACTTAAAGACCCTTGTGATGCAATCAGACTTCTATTAAATTTTTAAGATTTCTCACTAATTTTTATGAGTATCTTTGTCCACCTCCAATTCTTTAGCATATTTTAAATCAACTCACCTTTATTGAATCTTTCCAAAGTGACAAAATTAGTTTTAGAGACAATTTTCTTTTTGTGCTAATTTCCTTGAAATATGGATATTTTAAAAATTTACATAATTATAATACCAGGTACAGCTGGCATAAATAAATTTGGATAGAATCATATCCGATTCTTAGCGACTCTGTAATTCAACGACTGGAAGTGTGTGGGCATACAAAGAGGGGCCTACAAGCTCTAGGAATTCAGTGTTTCAGGAAGAGGCAAGGCAGTCAAGAGAGCTTTTGGCTCTTATTATTTTACAGGTGAAGAGACTGAGACAGAGAGGTCATACTGGCAGAAGCTAGATTTACACCAAGACCGTCAAACTCCAAAATCTATATAATAATGGGATAAATGATGCAGCCTCATATGTCTATTCTATAAAACTTTGTTAAATTAACTCAAAATGATAAAAAAAAAAAGTATCTGGAAGAGGTCAAACATCAGAGTTTGGAATAGGCTCAGTGCAAATTAGTTATATGACTTTGTCAAGTCACTTAATTTGATCTTTAAATTTCCCCATGCTCCCAATATTATGCGATGCTAAATACAATTGTATTATGTTTTCTCCCTGGACTTGGCTGCTGATTGTTCACTACAACCAAATCTTAGAGTAGGATAGTAGTCCCCACTCCACACTTTTTTTTCCCTTACAATTTGCTGTGGTTTAACTGTAAAATAGATTTGCAAAAAAAAGGAATAGGTCTTAAGTTTTTCAGATGATCTTCACAGCATCACTATTACTTCCTGCAACTATGTGCTAACCTATATTTAAGAGATAGCCTTGTTATAGACAGTTTCAGATTTTGTACTTTTACCTCCAGATAGAAGTTTATTTAAAAGAACTTTTTATAAAGCCTCCTCCATTTTGCTGAACACCAGCAAAAGTGTTAAACAATGTTGGATTTTCCTTCCTTCACTTTTGCTAATTAGTGCCTGAATATTTTTTACACTGGCATAGAAAATAGGTTTAAGTTTATACAACCCTAGTAACTTGACTTGATTGCATACTTTAAATTTTTATTACAATCATTGATAACATTTTTTAAAATTGAAAGGATGTCCAGTGTTACAGATAATTAATAAATCATAACACTATAGTGTTTACCACTATTTGTCATGGAAAAGTTTGTTTTCTAACAATAATTTTTGAATACCATAAGGTTATTATTTATGGAAATGTATCAGATTAATATGATAATTTTTCAGTAGCAGAGAATTCTAGTCAATAACTCCCATATTTTATTCCCCACTTTTTAGGATAATAACAGAAGTCATAACCTTTCTTACTTTGGTTGTAACAACGATGTGTCCTATTTCTGAAATATTGTCCATTCAGGAATAAAAGAAAAAGGTGAAATGATAGAATCTAAGTTTTGTTTGTACAGCAATCATCAGTGTTTGATGTTTTGTTTTTTAAAAGTATTTTCATTTATTATGGGTTATTTAGGGCTATTCTACTTAATGCTGGATATTTCATTAGAATTGCTTTATTTTATTGCAATATGTTGGCTAAATTTAAACATATTTAGCAATTGCAACCCTCTTTCTACTTTTGCTTTTTGTAACACTCAAAACAAAATGACTGGCTGAGAAAGTAAAAAAAAAAACTCTTTTTATATGTGAAATTTAAATGACATTCTAAGAAGGAGTGGGAGGAATGGGAAGGAGAGAGAAATAAAGAATTGGAATGTATCATCAACAATATATCAGCTGAAGATCATAGTGAAATTTTTTGGCCCAGTGAGAAAATAATCTATAGTTTAGGATACATTATATAAGGATATAGGAGAATAAAAGGTACTGGCTTATATTTAAAACTCTTATCTGACTTGCTTTATATAAATTTATAATATATTGTGTGAGTTTTAATGATGAATCAGTACTCCTGCTACAAGAATGATTTTTATTAGTTTTGTCTCTTAGATTTTTAGTTTAACAAGTAATTACAGTTCTTTCATTCCTAGAAATTTGATTAGTGTGCTTCATACGTTATATATTGCTCCTTTTAATTGTCTTTATTATACCCAATACACTGGGGAAATAGTGTTTCAATTAAGTCTTAGACCCCTATTAATCAAAATAATACTTAGCATACTTGTTATATTTTTTAATCTAGGAGGAACTAGAATTGCATATTTTTTTCTAATTAGCATTTCAGGTATATTTCTCACAGGCTGTGTCCAAATTAAATATTTAAAACAGGATAGATTATTTTTAACATATGTGAATTTATATAGTATATATGCATTATAAATTGTTTTGTATAAATTGTAAGGAGGATAAAGTAAGAATCTCTTTTACACAGTCTCAAATATCTTTAAGCCATATCTAAAATTCAGATGGCCATGAAATTATACTGGATTCAGATTATTTCAAAATTATTTATTGCTTAAAAATGGAATCTTTTTAAAAAAAAAAAGAAAATGAAAAATCCTGATGTCCCAAGGATATTGTCTCTTGTATTCTGAAAAAAAAAACAAAAAAAAAAACATTACTTAATTCTCAGATATTTTAAAGGCGTTTGCTTGTTGTAATACTAAAGTATTGTTCAGAGATATATAAATAAAATATCTTTGAGTAGGCAGATAAATGTAGGTAGGAATTGATTTTTATTTTAAAGATTTATTTACCTGAGGAGGAGGTGAGGAGTGGAGGGGCAAAGGAGGAGAGAGAGAATACTCAGATAGACTCCCTGCTGAACATGGAGCCTAATGCAGGGCTCAATCCCAGGATCCTGGGATCATGACCTGAGCTGAAATCCACATTTGGCCACATAACCTCCTGAGCCACATAACTTACTTAGGTGCCCCCTGCTTTTTTTTTTTTCCTCTTCTCATTTTTAAAAAATAATTCCTTTGGTTTTTCAGTAAGACTTATCTATAATATTCTAAGGAAAACCTTAGCTTTTATCTACACGTATAACCCTAGATATAGAGCTATTTGAGGAAACTTCCAGTGTCATGAAGTCTTCATCTTTTTACATAGGGTCAATAAGCCTGTGTTATTCTAAACAAATATCTAGCTTATTTCCAAGCACTTTAGGAATGTTGATTTTTACAATATTACTTTGTAACCTATTCAGTGTTTGACAATTTTTAGTCTAAGAAGTTTGTGCTTTATGTCTAATTGTCAGTTTAAAACTATTTTGTCCTATAAAAAGCAACTGGACCAGATGTACCATCTAAATAGCTATCTGTTAAAACAATAATAACTTTCCTCTCACTGTTCATTTTTTTTAATTCTATTATATAAGGCCTTTTTATTTTTCAAGACACTGTAATCCCAAGGACTATACTTTATCCATAAAAACAGCTCAGAAGTATTGAATACTTGTATTGGTTCCCAATATTGATTTTTTTTTTTAAAGATTTTATTTATTTATTCATGATAGTCACACAGAGAGAGACAGAGAGGCAGAGACACAGGCAGAGGGAGAAGCAGGCTCCATGCACCGGGAGCCCAACGTGGGATTCGATCCCGGGTCTCCAGGATCGTGCCCCGGGCCAAAGGCAGGCGCCAAACCGCTGCGCCACCCAGGGATCCCCAATATTGATTTTTTTGAACATTCTCAGTTAAATACTACACTGCCACAAACTCATTTACACATTTTCCATTATTTTTAACTCTGTGTTTTATTCAGTTATACTTTTAACTATTCTCTAAAATACCTATAAAATATTATGACTCTACCTGCTTTTGAATGTATTTGAACATTCACCTTTAGTAGAATGTTTAGCCAACCAACAGGCATTTTTAAGGTATAAACTACATGCTCTCAGAGAAACTGACAAGAAGAGAGAATTCCTCATCTTCAAATTCTTAAAAATAAAACTCAAAAGTACAATCTGACTTGGAGATAGAGCTAACCTTTGAGCATATTATTAAAAAAAAAAACTTAATGTCAAATGCTTTAGTTTTAAGTTTTCTCACATGGGACAGTCTGTTAATTCATCATAAGAATGAAATGCTTTCTAACATATCAATCAGGTCTTACTATGGGATTCACTGCCATAGCCACATAATTTCCTTTATGAAATTATCTTTCCCTCTTGTGTCTCCTTTTGCCTTCTACTCTGTGTCTTTTTCATAGGTTTCCCCTCCCTATCCTTCAATGTTTGTTTCAGTATTACTTCATTTTTTTGAGGTGACAGCCAGAAAAAAAATATGTAAAGTACCTTTAGTTTGTATTACATCCAAAATTATTTGTATGACATGGAATTGCTGCAGTTTATACACCTTTGAATATTAACAATTTGTTATTTGTGAAATGAGTGAAGAGTGAGAAACATCTGAAAATTAAGTTCTTGGTCAAAAAATTATTATCAGTAATTTTCATATGGACGTTATTTTGAAACCAGATCATCATGACCTTTCTGCCAGATTTGTCAAAGAGACCCACTTAAAAAATATTAATGCATGGCCCAGTATAATGACATACATATTGGATTAAATTATGCTGGTTCAGAAATTGAATCTAGTGTAGCTCATTCATAATAGTGATGGTGCATTAAGTGTAGTGTAATTTGTCCTGCAGACTTCCCATGAGAAGGAACTGTTTTCACCTGATTGTAGACCTGGCACCTGGCCTACTTTCTGGGTGATCTCCCAAGTGTGAACTTTCCCCACCCTCCACCCCTCCTTTCCTTCCTGGAGATGCTTGATAGAGGTGGATTACACCGATAATACATACACAAGCTGTGTCAGTTGCACACATGATTTGCATAACTGTGCTGTGCTGATTTCACCCAAGTCCTGATAATGATGCCCATGGTTCCCTTCTGTATGCTTTGCAATAAACACTGGAGAGAGGAGATGGGATTAGTATTCTCATTCCTGACTCTTCAAACACACCCTTAGGCCCTGCCCATTGAAATATGATCAGGAGGGAAAAACCACTTTCAGTCAAACTAGCTGGTAAGACAATCCATATGATTTCTATCCAGTAAGTAGAACACTTTTCTTTTCCAGACCAATAATCATTATATACTCTGCCTTATAGGTCCCTCGGAAATTAGTTTTTTTAAATAGCATATATGATCTCCTCTTTTTTTCAAATATCAACCATTATACTTCTTTAAATTTCAAACACATTACTAGAAGGAATTATTAAAGAGAAATCTTTCTTCCATAAGTATTGCTCACGTGATGTAGTACTTCACTTTGGCACATTCCTTAGATCAGTTTACTGCTGGAACCTTTCCTCCTTATCTTTTTTCTGTTGTTGGGAATTCTAAAGAAATAGGCAAGAATAGTGGAGCTATTTCTCATTCTTCTCAGTTTTCTACAAACATCATCCTCATCACCAAGTTGACTACCACAGTTTTGTACCTTGCATGGATGTTGGTGTGGACAAGTCTGAATTTGTGGCCATTTCACATTTTCTCTTCCATTTCCCTGAGTCTGTGGACCTGGCACTTTTGGAACTCATGGCAGAAATGGAAAGGTAGTGTGCCAACTTCATTATTCAGTGTCCAAAATGGCATATCACACTGTTGTTTTGTTTTGGTTTTTTGAGGCTTTGTTTTGTTTTGTTCTGTAAGCTAACCTCCACCCTCTCCTTTTATTTTTCCTACTTGATCTGTGTATGTGAGTCAAAAAAAAAACTTGTTCATCTACAGCCTGTACTATCTTGCCAAATCTTGTAAGAAAACTCCCAAATAGCAAAAACAAAAAACAATAGGAAAAAAAAAAACTTACAAATGAGGTATATAAAAACCAATATCATTCATTGTAATCATATAATAAATATTTAGAATATAATTAAATTTTTATCTGTATCATAAATTCTCTATCAGAGCAATAATGCCTTTAATTTGTACAGAAACATGATAAATATAAAGATAAGAATGAAAGATCCTAAGTTCATCTCAAAGAAGAGATTTTATTCTATTTTGCATCTGCATCCCTTATACTGTATCAAATGAATGAATGAATCTATGGATGCTTTCAGTCAAACATTCCTGCATTAACTCAAAAATTAGTTTAAGATTTGTAGATGTCAGTAGTGGTTATATGTATTTCCTAGTAAATGATAAATGTCAGTCCATTACAAAAATAAAAGGTAGTGGATAATACTTAATGGGCTCTTATCTTGTGACAAACACTATTTTAAGGGCCTTATTTTACAGACAAGGAAAGTCAGATTTAAAGAGGGTGAGCATAGCATAACATATAGAGAAATTGAATCATTATGTTGTATACCTGAAACTAATTTTAACATTGTATGTCAACTGTACTCAAAGACTTTTTTTAAATAAATGAGAGATGCTACCTAAAACCTCCACAATCTGTAGTTTTAAATGTTACATGTATGGTTCTTTATGTATAGCTTTACCTTATCAAGGTTATTATACTTCTAGCTAATTTCTTTATTCATATTTTGCCCTCAATGTATACTATTTGGATTAGATTTTAAACGTACCACACACATACACACATCCATGCACCAAAATACTCAGTGTAATAAAACTAAAGGATTATATCATACTGAAATAGAGATTTCCATAAGGTTTGAGGACATGTGGAAACTTAAAGTAAAATAAATCTAAGAGCAGTATAAATTATCTTTGTGAAAGTACTTTTTTTAAAAAGACTTTATTTGAATGTGAGCGAGAGAACAAGCAGCGGGGAGGGGCAGAGGGCGAAGAAAAGCAAACTCCCCACTGAGCAGGAAGCCCCATGTGGGGCTTGATCCCAGGATCTCAGGATCAGGACCAGAGCCAAAGGCAGACCTCTTAGCCAACTGAGCCACTCTGGCGTCCATGAGAGTACTTTTTTAAAAAAATATGTTCTGATATAGTAAAAATCTTACCTTTAAAATCACATAATGCATATTTTACGCAACTTTTACTCAGGAAAAGTTGGAATATAAACTGCTCTGCCTGACCCCAGAGCCTATGATCTTAGCTACCATACTCCTGCTTTCCAATCTATTCTCCATATAGCAGCCAGGATTCTTTAGAAACTCAGTTTAAATCATGTAATCTCCTTGCTTAAAATATTTTAATGGGCTTCCATTGCTTTTTCAATAAAATCAAACTGCTTATCATGGCCATTGGAAGTTATTCCCACCGCTCCTGTCTGAGCATATGCCACTCTATCCCTCACTGTTTTTTGCCACCCTAGGTTCCTTTATTCCTTTCTACTCTTGGGATTTTGCACTGATGATTCTAAAAGTCTCTCCCTTCAGCTCTTTCCCCAATTCTTGGCATGGATGCCTCACTGTCCTTCAGAGATTTGCTTAAATGGCATCTTCTTGGCGTGTCCTTGTACAAGAGCCCTATCTAGAGGATCCCTCCTAGTTATTCTCCCTCTCGCTGTCACTGTCTTAAAGTCTTGTAAAGCTTCAATCAGAATCTGCAGTTACCTTGGGTTTTTTGTTCATGCACATGTTGCCTGTCTCTCCCCACTGTCATCTGAATATAAGCTCTGTGAGATCATGGACCTCCTCTGTCTTATTTATTAATGTATCCCCATCTCTTTGAATAGTACTTGGCACATAGTAGATAACACAAAGTTTTTGTCAATTAATTGAAAAAATAATCTGAAAAAATAATATACATAAATTGAAAGGCAAAATAGCATTTTTATTTGATTTTGGAACAGCCACAGTTTTTTATTAATGGGATTGTGTACCTTGTTGAACCCCGCACAACTTCCCACATCTAGGAAGCAGGTTGAATAGCTCCACTCTCATTTCCTGCTCCACATTTATTTCAAGTAGTACGTGCTTTAGTTCCTGCAGCTCCTGAAACCTAGCTTCACAAAGATGTGACATCACTGAAAAGACCGTAATGTGATATATTGAAACTGTGAGCAAGTAGTTTGTGTGGTGTCTGAGGGATGTTGAATATTATTACTTCCCTCAAAAATGTAAAATATCTTGTGCTTATCTTGCTTTACAATATCCTTCCCAAGAGTTTGCCTCAGTGTCCCATTAACATTTAAGGATCACAGGCCTAGCACATTAGAGGATTATTATTTTAATCAGAGTTCTGGTGGAGAGTAAGGTCCAAAGGCTCTCTCATACATTAGTGGCGTGAATATGAATTGGCAAAATCTCTTTTGAGGCAGCAATAGAACAACAGGGATCAAGAATATTAAAATTGTTTATATAGAGGGCTTATAATAATAAGACAACTAATTCAGACACAGTTTAACTTATGGGTGCTAAAAACTGAAAAAAAAATTACCAATTGCACCATATTTTAGTGTTCATCTTTCTTCAGATTAATTTCTAATTCTGTAAGCAGTTGTCAAGTAAAATCAGATATCAAGTTCCCATTTTTTGTATTATAAATATTTATAGGACAGTGGGCGCTTTTAATTTTATTAAAGGAAAATGAATGTGATATATGCATCATACTATTGCTGATTTTATATGTATCGTGACAAATGGTAAATATATTTTCTGTATATAGATGTGGTTTTCTGCATGTTTCTGTATGTGTAAACATACATACATCTATATAAAGAATAAAACATTTACCACATGTATTAGTGCTATTGTAATTTGTTTTATAGGTTTCACTAGGATAACTCTTGAAGTGACATATTTCAAGAAAACATAAGTGAACAAGATTGTGCTATATACCTTCATAACACCCTATGAATTTATGGTAAACATTCCTACTTCAAAATTATTTATGGCTATTTGCTTTGCTCTTCTTTTTGGGTAGGTATGTGGGGGTTTTAGTACAGGGATAGGTATTTATCTCCAGTTTCTAATAATGAGAAATGGAGAAAATACTAGCAAATGCTAGCAAATTTTTTCTAATTGAATAGTTGTCAGGATTGTCAAATTTTCTTTACTACATCTTCATTTTTAATTTATTGCTCAGGTCAGTTCAGTAATCTCTATATCTCTGACAGGTTATACTGATACTTCTCTTTTTGTTAGTATAGGATTTTTGTGAGTGACTGTAGATCAAAGGAGACTATTAACTTTTGAGATAGTTGGGAACACTAATCCTGCTATCTTCTGTCTTAGAATCTTTATTGTGCTATATATTATTATTTATTATAATATGTATTGTAGAATTTTATATGTAAGAAACTTCAGTTACCTGAATTGTAACTGGTAACAAAACTTACAAGGTTAGACTTTTTTTTTTTATTTAAGGCAATTACATATATAGCTTTTGCTTTCAAATATGAAGTATTAGGAACCAGATTTAATCCCTGCCCTGAACAATTAGAATGCAAGACAAAAATATATTAAATGACTTTTAGGCATTGAACAATAGGCACTGCAGGACTAGGATTCCAGAGGGTAGAAAAACAAAGGTGGGGAGTCCTGTGATTATCCGAGCTTGCTCCTTCCTAGAAGCAGTTTCCAAATCATGCTTAGGAATAGGAATCCCAAACGGAATCCCTGGGTGGCTCAGTGGTTTAGCGCCTGCCTGTGGCCCAGGGTATGATCCTGGAGACCCAGGATCGAGTCCCACGTTGGGCTCCCTGCATGGAGCCTGCTTCTCTCTCTGCCTCTCTCTCTCTCTCTTTCTCTCTCTCTCCCCCCCCCCCGTGTCTCTCATGAATAAATAAATAAAATCATTTTTTTTAAAAAAGAATTTTTAAATTATCTGGAATTTAAAATGCATTTATTTTATTTTGACCTTGTTAGAAAAACATAGTTAAAATACTTTTTAATAAATCTGTTTTTCCAAGGAAAGACCATATAATTAACAAATTCTGCATATAAACACAATCTAATTAATTATTTTAATATTTAAGTTTAAAGCCTTTAAAAGGAGGGGGGGAGGATATTGGCCATATTCATACATCAAACAGCCAGTTAGTCTTGATGAATTGAGGAGACAGATCAGAAACCAAGGAGACGAATGTTCTTAGAATATATAGCAGTATCAAGAGGAAACTTCACAGAAAAAACCCTGGAGTTTCACAGAGGCCACCTGACTCTTTGGTTAAATAGTGATCTACCTATGTCTGTGGTGAAACTACCTGCATCTGGGAAAAGGAAGAAAGCAGAAGGCCAAACAATTCCTGGAGTTCATACAGCAGTGAGAATAATCAATTCTCTTCAGCCAATGTGGAAAGACTTTGTAATAGGTCACTGAGTAAAATACTCAGAAAGTTTGTCATTTTCATACTGGAGCTAAGTTAGCCGTCAGTTTAAAGCATGCTCTGGAGGTGCCTTGAAGCACAGATGCAAACATCAAAAAGGTTGAACTGATTCCAAGTAATGTAATGACATACAAGAATAAGTAAACCACAGTTTAAAGTAATGCAACAAAATTAGAACCCACTAATGTAAAATTCACAATATCTAGAATACCACTAAAAAATTAACAGATATGCATAGAAGGCAGAAAATATTACCCATAATCAGTAGAAAAATCAATCAATAGAAATAGACCCAAAAATGCCCTAATGGTGAAATTAGCAGACAGGTTGATAAAATAGCTATTATAAGTATACTCCACATGTTCAAGAATATAAAAGAAAATGAGATTATAATGAGACTAGAAGTAGTACTAGAGGAAAATGCATAGCATAAAGTGTTTATATTAAAAAAGAAGAAAGGCCTCAAACCAAGTAATTGAGCTTCCTTAAGATATTACAAAAGAAGAGTAAATTAAACCTAGAGAATGTAAAAGAAGGAAATAATTATAAAGGCAGAGATTAATGAAAGAGAAAACAAGAAAATGATACAGAAAAGTCAATGACCTCAAAGGCTGATTTTGTGAAAAGATCAATAAAATAGATAAATCTCTAGCCAATATCAATCAGTACAAAAACACAACACTAATTTAACAACATCAGAAATGAAAATAGAATGTCATTTAAACTCCTATAGCCATTGGAAGTACAATATAGGTATGTTATGAACAAGTTTATGTCAATAAATTCAAGTGCATGAAATAAATTCCTTGAAACACAGAAATTATCTAAGGTCACACTCAAAAAGAAATACTGTGATAACCTTATATTTATCCTAGAAATTGAAATCAAAGTTAAAAACCTACCCACAAAGAAAACTCCAGATTACTTCACTTGTAAATTCTGTCAAATATTCAAGGAAGAAGTAATTTAAGAAAACATTAGGGAACAAATTCTTCCAGAGAATCAAAGGGGGAAAAAAAATGCTTCCAAACAGATTATGACTTCAGCATTACCTGATACCAAAACCAAAGGAATTGTAATACGAGAAAACTGTATAGCCATATCCCTCATGAACACAGAAACAGAAATCCTTAACAAAATTTTAGCAAACAGAATCCAGAAATAAATAGAAAAGGAAAACACATCATGACCAATGGGGGTTTATCCCAAAAATTCAAAGTTGCTTTGACATTGGAAAAAATATCAGTGTAATTCCCCATGTTAACAGACCAAAAATAAAGAAAAGAAGAAGAAAACATAATTGTCTTCATAGATGTAGAAAAAGCATTTGACATAATTCAGTATTTATTAATGATAAAAAGTTCTCAGCAATAAAAAAGAAAGAACTTTCTCAATATGGTAAAAGCCATTTTTGAAAAACTTTGAGTTAACAGTATACTGCTAATAAATGAATGAAAGTTTACCTTTTAGAGTAGGAACAGGGCAAGAATGTCCTCTCCACTTCTATTCAACATTGTACTAGAAGTCTTGTCAATTCAGCGTGGCAACAGAACGAAATAAGAGACATACAAATTTCATTGGAGTAAGTAAGGCTGGGCAGTCCAGGTGGCTCAGGCAGTTTGGCGCCGCCTTCAGACCAGGGCATGATCCTGGAGACCCAGGATCGAGTCCCATGTCAGGCTCCCTGCATGGAGCCTGCTTGTCCCTCTGCCTGTGTCTTTGCCTCTCTCAGTGTCTCTCATGAATAAATAAATAAATAAAATCTTAAAAAAAAATAAGTAAGGCTATATTTTGTTTTAGATGATATAATTACCTATATAGGAAAAGCAAGGAATTGACACCACCTCCCAAAATTAAAACTTGAGTGATTTCATTAAGATTGCAAGAAGCAACATCAGTAAAAAGAAATCAAGCATTTCTATATGCTTACAATGGACAATTGGAAACAAATTTCAAAAGCATCATCATTTATTAGAGCATCCAAAATACGTGAATTACATAGAGATAAATTTATCTAATTTTGTGCAAGAAAAAAAAAATACCATCACTGAGAGAAATTAAAGACCTAAAGAAACAGCAAGATGTATTGTGACTATGGTTTAAATGATTCAATACTGTTAATAGTTAATTCTCTGGAAATTAAGACTATCAGTGTAATACAATCCCAATAAATATCCCAGCAGGCTTTTTTGTAGAAATTAACAAACTGATTATAATATTTGTTTGGAAATATGGAAGATCTAAAATAGCCAAAATAATTTTGAAAAAGCATGGGGCACCTGGGTGGTTTAGTCGGTTAAGCGTCTGACTCTTGCTTTCAGTTAGGCCATGATCTCAGGCTTGTGAGATCAAGTTCCACATCACCCTGTGGAGCCTGCTTAAGATTCTCACTCTCCCTCTGCTTGTCCTGCCCTTCTCCTTCTGTTAAAAGAAAAAAAAAAAAAAGAAAGAAAGAAAGAAAGAAAGAAAAGAAAAGGAAAAACAAAGATATATGACTTACACTACCTGATTTGAAGACTAACTGTATTAATAGTATCTATTCTTTTAGTTTTTGGCTAAACTAAAAGAGAGATCAATGGAATAGAGCAGAGAATCCAAAAATATACTCAAAACACATGATCAGGGCAGCCCGTGGCTCCGCGGTTTAGTGCCGCCTTCAGCCCAGGGTCTGATCCTGGAGACCCAGGATCGAGTTCCATGTCAGGCTCCCTGAATGGAGCCTGCTTCTCCCTCTGCCCGTGTCTCTGCCTCTCTCTCTCTCTCTCTCTCTCTCTCTCTCTCTCTCACCCTCTCTCTTTGTGTCTCTTATGAATAAATAAATAATCTTTAAAAAAAATACATGATCAATTGATTTTCAAAAGGTACTAAGATAATTTATGGAGGAAAGATAGTATTTTCTATAAATAGAACTAGAACAATTGGATATCCATATTCTAAAAAGGAATGGCTATTACTCAGCCATTAGAAACGACAAATACCCACCATTTGCTTCGATGTGGATGGAACTGGAGGGTATTATGCTGAGTGAGATAAGTCAACCGGAAAAGGACAAAAATTATATGGTCTCATTCATTTGGGGAATATAAAAAATAGTGAAAGGGAATAAAGGGGAAAGGAGAAAAAAATAAGTGGGAAATATCAGAAAGGGAGACAGAACATGAAAGACTCCTAACTCTGGGAAACGAACTAGGGGTGGTGGAAGGGGAGGTGGGCGGGGGGTGGGGGTGACTAGGTGGCGGGCACTGAGGTGGGCACTTAACGGGATGAGCACTGGGTGTTATTCTGTATGTTGACAAATTGAACACCAATAAAAAAATTTTTTTTAAAATAAATAAAATTAGAAGCTTTGAAAAAAAAAAAAAAAGAATGGTATAGGCTTTACCTTGCATATATACAAAAAGTAAGTTGAAATGAGTAATAGACCTAAGTGTAAGATTTAAAATACAATTACTAGAATAAAACAAAAGAGAAAATTATTGCAATATCTGGTTAGTCAAAGATCTTTTAGATTAAAAAAATAGCATAGAAGAAAATATTGAAATTGTACTTCATCAGAATTAAAAAACTTTTCATAAGAAACTCAAATAAAAAAGCAAGCCACATATCAGAGAAAATATTTGCAAAACATTATCTGATAAAAATCTTGTATCCAGAATATGTAAAGAACTCTTGCAACTTGATAATAAAATCACAGAGAACACAATAAAAAAATAGGCAAAAAGAGTTGAACAGATACTTCAAATAAAATTTGAAGAGTAAGTGGCAAACCAAAAAAAAAAAAAACAACAACACATACATGGCAAGGAAACACACGAAAACAATAGTCTCACGAGACAATAGAAAAAACACAAATTAAGAGCACCATGAAATATCAGTATCACTACTTAATACTAGGGTGGGTAAAATGAAAGACTAGACAACATTGTGTTGGCATGCATGTGGGGTTGTTAGAACTAGTATGTTGCTAGTGGAAATGCAAAGTGATACAGCCATTTTGGAAAAACAGTTAAATGATTTCTTATAAAGTTAATCAGATACTTAACCATATGACCCAGCAATCCCACTTCTAGACATTTAACCAGGAGAAATGAAAATTTTTATCTGCACAAAGACTTGCCTGTGTCTGTAGAAGCTTCATAAATAATAGTCATAATAATAGCCAAAAACTAGAAACAACCCTAAAACTAGTGACTAGATTAACTGTGGTACATTCATACAATGAAGTACTGCTCAGCAATAAGAAGTAATAAACTACCAATACATGTAACAACACAACTGAATCTCCAAATCATCATGCTGAATGAAAGAAGCCAGACGCAAAAAAGACTGCATGATTCGGTTTATGTGGAATCCTAAGAAAAAGGCAAAACAGTAGTGACAGATCAGGGGTTGCAAAGGGATTTAGTGCAGAGGAGCAAGATGAAATTTTTAGGGTGATAGACATGTTCTGTATTTAAATATGGCCATGGTTACACAGCCGTATATACTTTTAAACTCCTTGAATTGTATACTTAAAGTGGGTGGATTTTATTTTATGTAAGTAATACCTCAATAAAGCTGAGTTTTAAAAATAAAAATCTACATACATTATAAGTCAGAATTTAGGAGTAACAAATATTTGTGAGGAAATAGTAGCTTAAAAGAGCCAGCGTAAAACTGTTAGCATGTGATTGAGTCCTGCTTTATCAAGTCAGGAAAGTGGTAACTCAGAATACAATGGTTTTCTCTCCACCTCTCTGTCTTTTCTCCAAGACTTCTCAAAGTTATAGCTGGGGGGAGGGGGTGATTTAATGACTTTTAGCTGCTGACAGCATATTCCTTTTGGCACATTGTGATGCTGTGGAAATTGGGAAAGATAGATTCCCACAGTCAATGCCCTGGCAAAACACTTACTTTTTATTAGTGGATATGATTAATTTCCTTGCTTTTTTTTCTAACGTAAAATAGCATCATAGAGCGTTCTAAAAAGCAGCACAATTTGCACTTTGAGAAAAATGGGTCAGTATAACTATTTCTCCTTGAATTTTAGAATTCAGACACAGGTCAGTTTGAAGGAGAATTGATGCAAAGTTTGCTATAACTGTATCACTGTCCTCAAAATATGTAATCAACATACAGGAGTGAACTTCCATGTTTCTATATTTCGTTTTTTGTGTTCCTACCAGTAATAAAAAATGATGCTTCTTGCAAGGGTGTTTTAGATCATAATCTGGAAATTTCATATAGAGCAAAGTTAATTTCAACTCCTTTGATAATACAATTAAGATCAATATAGTAAGGTTAAGAAAAATATTCCTCACTTTAAAAGAAATTTCAATTCAATTCCAGATTTAGAGAACATGATGATTTATGATTTTCTATAGAACCACTGTTTCCAACTTCAGTATGTAAGCAACTACTTGGAAAGTTTGTTAAACATGCAGACCTCGAGTAACACTCCTAAAAATTCTAGGTCCAGCATGGTACCCAAGAATCTCTACTTTTAACAAACATGGCAGGGAATTCTGACATAGGTAGGCTGCAGTTCACATTTTGAGATCCACTGGAAATAGGTAAGCTGCAGTGTTTTTAAATAAGTAGGGAATTTTATGTTAGAATAGTTAAATAACAATAGAAAAGAGGAGATATGCAGTTTTACTTTCCAAAAATTCCCTGTCTTACTAATGTGTGATTACTTTTTTTGGTGGCTAAGTTTTCCTAATATATTATGCCCTTTTTCTATTAAAATGGAGAGTTATGATACATCCTTACAGAACAATACCATACCAACAAAAGTGATTGCATATTGCTATTTAAACATGATGAAATTAAACACTACATCTGTCTCTACTCCTTCTTAAAACTCCACTAAAATCACAGTAGACATTTGTAGAGGTTTATGATCATAAGATCAAAGTCAATGGGAAAGGATAGAATAGCAGCCAAGAGGAAGATGGAAAGCAGATAGAGGGAGGGGTGGTAACAGACAGTAAGACAAGAATGAAATCTTTAGTGATTATAGAAGGGAATAAGGGATGAGTAGCACGCTAATGGCACCAGAGAATCCTGAGAAGTAGAAGAAACAGGACTGTTGAAGTCAGGGATGGAGCTTTGCACTAAATGTAAAGATATTTCAAAATCTGCACACAAAACTATTAGACCACAGAGCTACTCTCATTAGACTGTAGCTACACTACAGCCAGCCCAACTAATCCTCCCCTTCCCCCTTAGAGGAAAATAAATGTTTATTCCTTGGAGAAATTGAATTGGAAACATTCAGGCTTAGAGACTCCAGGGAAAGGAAAAGATGGGGGGAAACAAAGGATTTCAAGCAAGGAGATTATGTAAAAGACCACAATCGAACATTTAGATTTGTGGCCCCATTCCTTTCCTTCTAGAATACAGATATCCAGCTTATATCACCCTTGGGCTTGGAAATTGGAGGCATCTTCTCTAAGGAAATTGAAAGAGAAGACATGGGGGTCTAACAATAAAGAGACCACTCTGCAAGTTCACAAACCTCCCCTATGTTTCCTGAATTCCAGTTAGCTTTTTAGTGCCTCACTGTTCAATATGAATGAACAATAGATATTCAAGCACATTTAAGAAACTCCTCTAATACAGAGAATAGTACAGAAAGAAAAAAGCTCAGAGAAAAGAGACAATATAAACAGGGAAGAGAATTTTAAAAGATAAAAGGCTCAGAGAGGTAAGTTTTGTGTCCAAGAAAAAAACAGAAAAATTATACTTTTTTAAAAAGAAGAAAACAGGAAAGAGCTCTTAGAAATTAAAATGCATGATAACCAGAAAACATTTAGCAGAAATACTCAAAGAAAAAGATTAATTTTTTAAAGTCAAAAGTATAAAAAGGTAGTCAATGTGAGGGGAAAAAGATGAGAAATTTAAAGGACCACTCCAGAAGTTCTAACATCAAACTAATAGAAATTCCAAAAAGAGAACAGAGAACTAGATTATGATTAGATGAGTGTGTGTATTTGTGTGTGTGTGTGTGTGTGTGTGTAGACTGTATTTCAGAAGAAACAGTGTATAAAGTGACAATTTTATAACAAAATGTGTCTTTGCATGTACAGAAAAAATACAAGAGGATAAAAATGTTAAAGACAGTTATCTCTAAACTGTGTAATTATGAATAATTTTTGGTGAATTTTCATATTTTGTATTGCTTTGAAAACTGGAAATTTAGTGAAATTGAAGGAAAAGTGGTGAGAAAAATATTTTAAAAGTTAGGAAATGAGATTATTAATGAAACCCAACCTATTCTTTCTGTGAACAAATTACCATACTAAACTTGTTGCAGGTTATAAAAATACACAAGACATTGCTCCAGTTTCTTAAGAAGGTCACAGTCTAACATGGGAGATCAAAACGAATGTATAAATAGCCATAAATACAAGATAGAATGTTATGTTTTCTAGGTGTGGAGCCAATACAGTCATGATTCTTTAATGGGAAAGATCACTTTTAGAAGGTTATTTGGGAATGGAAAGATGACTAGGATTTCAAGAAGCCCACATTGTTTAAAGCCATTCAAGAAAGAACTGAGACTCAAGTGTAAAAGTTGAAGGTGATTTTAGCCAGATCCTGGGATAGAAGATGGATGTAGACTTTGGGACCAGTTAGGAAAGGGTACTGAATGCCAGGTAAAGGGATTTGGACTTTGTTCGATAGAAACGAAGAGTCAGTAAAGGTTTTTAAGGAGGGAACCAAATAATTACACAAGAGAACACCTAATTTGAAGTATCTTATGCTAGCCCAGGCTAGTAATAATGAAGAACTGAACTTGCATATTGGTTGTGGGATTGAGAAGGAAGGATAAACTTAGAAACACTGAAGGAATATATAGAATTTAGCAACTTTTTGGATGTGGGAAAAGAGATAGGGAGGCAACAAAAAGGACTGCCTTGTTGTGAGTCTGCATTATTAAAATAGTGGTAACAGTAGCACAAAAGAACAGTCAGAATAAAGACGTAGCTTTTTGGAGAAGAGAATTTTGAATATGCTGAATTTTAGATTTCAGAGGAATATGCATGAGGCACTCCTCAAAAAGGCATTTGAAAGTATGAGTGTGAAGTGCAATCACTCAGCAAATACGTATGGAGTATCTCCTGTGTTTAATAACCACCAAAGCACAATCAGTTCAAAATTGAGTAAAACATGACCTCTGTTCTTAGGACAAAGCTCATTTTTTGGGAACTGGGCAGATGAATAGATATCATATGAATAATTACAATGAAATTATCGTAAGTAATGCATCAACATAGTATGGACAGAGTACTGTGAGAAAACAGGGAAAAGCTCCATCTTTGGGTTCACCAAGATCAGTCTAACAGATTTAAATGACTAGTAGCAGCTTACAAACATGGGAAACTATTTCAGGCATGATTTGGACATTTCACAGAAATGAGGGCTTAATCTAGAGGAAATAAGAGGGAGACTATTATAGTGAGAACAAAATCAGAAGTTACGTATCTATTTGCCAGGTAGGAAGAGGTTGAGAAGCCAGTGAAGGGCAACACAGAATCTGATCCCAGAGGCTAAAGCAAGACAATCAAGACACATAAAAGTTTGAAAGTGGCCATGAAATTAGGGCGCTTTAGAGCCAAATGTCCACTGGATTTACTGATTCAGAGGCTACTGATGACTTTATAAAAATGTCTCAGTAATATTAGAATGAAGGTGTTTCAGATGGTAAGAATGCAATAATATTTATAAAAATAGTTACAAAATAATGGTATATATATTAACTCATGGATTATAAATATTACACAAATAATCACATGTAGGGAGTAAATGTAAACAATATTTTTGCGAACTCGATTTTTAAGAAATATCAAACAACTGACAGGAAGTGGTCTTGTGGGGCTAGTAGAACCATTGGATCTGGCAAGGATGTTGCTGATGTTTGAAAATAATTTTCAAAAGAGTAGTAAGGGAATGATCTAGACTTTGAAGGAGTTGAGTACATGAAAACAAATGTAAGGATGACAGCAGTTCCTGGAAATCCTGAAACACTGCCTCTCCTCCACCCTACCCCCCACTATCTGATTCACTTACTTTTCCTTCAGTTATTAGAGGAAGTGTTCCTACCTCAAGGAGACCTTCCTGTCCAACCTTCTCAAACTAAATTAGGTTCCCCGTGTTATGCTAACAGACCATTCTTTTGCTGTATAGGATCTACCATAATTTGTAATATATTGCTTACGTATTTGTTAAATATCCATCTTCCTCACCAGACTGTCAGTTGCATGAGGATAGAACCATGAGAATGTGTTCTCCACTTTACATTCCAGCCTCATCACAGTGTTGTTGGTACCTCATAGGCTGTAGGTACCTCGTAGGCTTTTAACAAATATGTATTGGATGAGAGAGGCAGAAGGGTAAAGTGGAGCATTCCCAAAGTCCGTGCCTTGGAGATAACACAGTTCCACGATATCAAAGTCCATCATATGTTGCCTACTATGTGGATTGCTGTAGTGGAACACAGATCAAGATTTGGAAAAAATTGAGGTTATACTTCTAGAACAATTTGCTCAAATTGGGATGAAGAGGAAAAAGTGATATTTTAAAACAGATGTCAAAATGGGAGAAGCTAAAGTAATAAAGCTTTAGGAACGACAGACTTTAAAAATGAGGCTAGTAAAAAAAAAAGTTTTGAAAACAGTAAAAAGTATACAGTCTTTTCTTCCTTGGTGGGTGAGTTAGAAGTTTATTGATGGCTGTGTGCCAGGGGGGTGTGGAAGAGAACTGTTTAAATGAACTTCAGAAGGTATCAGGTTTATATAAATAAGGGGAAGAAAGCATAGGATGATACGTTTGTAGTAAAACAGGTATCCAAGACACAGCGCAACAGGACTGATAAAAAGGAAGACAGAGAGGAAGAAACAAGTTTTAAAGTGGGCTACAGACCACAGTTTATGTGCTTGTTAGTAAGTAGACCTGTTTAGTGCAAATTCACTTACTTCTAGAGAAGTAGCGCTAAAAACCTCACATTAAGTAACAGTGATGGCAAACAAAAGCTTTTTGTGATATGTAATGCCATATCTTAAAATGGAATTACGTGTAAATATATTTACACTATTTACGTGAAATGTTTTTGACTAAAAGTATTTTCGTGTAATTTTTAATGTTCTCACATAGCAATAAAGATTCTTCACAATAGACAGAGATTCCTTCGTTCAATATATAGAAATTCTTGGTTCTGAAAAAAAATAGAACTTTGCCTATTTTTAGAAATGACTAATCCTGCCTTAGCTTTTATTTAAGGCTGTTTACAAAAATCATGATCATGAAATAACTGGGCTTATGTATACGTCAAATACAATTTAAAGGTTTGGTGGGGTTTTTGTTGTTTTTAATCAGTATAGCAAAATTTCTATGCAGCTCTGAATACCTTACCTTGTTACAGTATTTCAATTCCACCTGCAACCAGTGTCATAGCTTGGAGTTTGTAAGGTGACTAGTTAGGGATACGATCTTTGACTATGAAAAAGAGTGGTCTGTTTGTCCTCTGAGCAAAACAAAGTGATTCCTATGTCAGATGAGGGCCACTGACCTGATTCACACTGTGCTTTGCTACTGAGAGCTTCGGCAAGGACCAGCTGGGGTCTTGTGTTTTTTCTGTATTCATTCAAAACTAAGAATCAGAGTGCCCTGTGATATCCTTGTGAATTGTCATACAGTAAAACATGTCTCTTTCCATACGTGGGTTTTTCTTCAATCATTTTTTAAAGTTTTATTTAATGTGAGCATTGAAGTATTTTACCAGGTATACTGAGATAGGGCTCTCTGGCTACTAGGAAATAATTCATTTCCTGGATGTGAAAGACATTAGAAAAAAAAAAAAGAAAATGTTACTATCATTATATAACTACATATGTTAGGATTTCAGTGGTTATTGTTAATAATCCTGACTCAAAGCACCTAGTAGGTTAATTCTTGGTAACACAAGAACAGTGCTGATGTTGGAGAACACAGTTATCGGCTGCAAAGTTTTGCATGTGTGAATAATTATTACCAAGGTGGAAAGAAAAGAGAAACTCCGCTTTTATCAGTACTTTTTCTCATCACTTGAATTCTTTTTAGTGGCCTTGGTACCGTGCCATGAATAATCTTTTCATTAAACAATGACATTCCATTTGTTGCATTTCAGTTTTCTTCAGTTAAAAATTCTCTGTCCTTATCAACCCCCCAAAAACACATTAAAAACAATTCTCACCATGTATCTAGGACACTCCTGATTTGTCTTTTGAGTCAAAGCTGAGAGAATTGTGTAAGAGCAAATGTTAGTGTTAGAAGTCAGATAATTTGGAGACTGATCATCAGCCCCTCAAGATCGAGGATACAGTCAGAGCATGAATTTGATTCAGTGTTTCCTCTGTCACCAAAGGTACGACCTGCCTTATCTCCTTGCTGTCTTTTTAGTCTTTGGTAGAAATTTATTAGCTTTTCTCGCCTAAATCAGAGTGTGGAGGAGGAAGAGATTTGAGTCTGAAAAGCATATAAATGCTTCCTCCACACTACCAAAAGTCAGATGTTAAATTTGCTCTGGATGAGACTGACGGCACACTAACCTGGAGCTCTCTTTGCAGTGGGTAAACCTCACAAGTGCAACTACTGTGGACGAAGCTACAAGCAGCGCAGTTCACTGGAGGAGCACAAGGAACGCTGCCACAACTATCTCCAGAATGTCAGCATGGAGGCTGCTGGGCAGGTCATGAGTCACCATGGTGGGTAAAAGTGCCGTTCACCATTTTCATTCCCCCTCACTGCTTTTGTCGTTCTCTATGGGTTAAACAGTTCTTTCTACCCTTAAACATGAAGATAAAATCTTACTCTTTTTAAAAACAATTTCAGATTACGTTAACTTTGCATGGGATTATCTTCTTCAGCACTTGAAGTGAGTTGAGCTTTGCGACCCTTGGCAAACAAGCTGTACTGGGTTTTTGTGAAATTCCAAATTATTTCTGATAACATGTCTTTGAATTAACACGATAATGACAGCCAACCTTGAATACAGCAAAGGAAGATAGTATTTATTCTTCTCTTTCATTGGCTGCACCAAATAGAAATGGTTGTAGGAATGTCTATAGAGTTCCTAAAAGAGCTGGTTGTGTATTTTCATTTCTCTTAGGTAAATGATCAGTGATATAATTGATATAATTAGAAATTTCCCTAATCTGTTCTGTGATTTATCTTGGAAATTACTCATTTTGCTTTCTACGAGTATAGGGAAGAGCCTAGACTAAAATTAGGCACCACTTCCCTCCACAAAAATCAAAACCCAAGCAAAACATCCTCTTCTCCGCAATATACAATATCAGATAGGGAAGTAGTTTCTAAGATTTAGCAATTAACAACTCTATATTACTAAAAAAATTAATGTCGGTAAATCAGCTTTAAAACGGAAAGTTATGATTTTTGACTTCTTTACATTTGGAGCATCTGTCTTGTCCTACTAATTATATTTTTACACTGATTAATTTTACCATTCATATAAGTATATACAAAAATCTTAACTTACTGTTGCATTTATATCTTTTATTTTAAAAAGACTTAGCCAATATCTAATAGTATAATTGGAGAATGCTGTAGTCATTTTCAAAATATAAATATCTATTTAACAACTTATAGACAACTCAAGAATTACTTGTGGGTTTTGTTTTATGTACTACATCCTGTGGAACTGTGTTTCTCGGACAGCAAGTGATTATTTGTTGCTGAATTGGGGATTTAATTTAAATTTACTTATTTTGTTACCCTGAATAATTGAAGCTTTTTTCCTTGGGGATAGTTTATATAATCTAAAGAATTTTTTAATTCGATTTGTTGTTGTGAATGAGTCCATATATTATTATATTATTATTAACTAATGTTTTTAAAAACTGTCTCTGTTTTATGTCTTAGTAAATTTGATATTGCAAGCTTGCATTACCTGGGCCTCTGAGGGTAGCATAGGAGCCCAGAGCAGGGAATTTAAAATGATGGGTCTAGGAGTCCAGCAAACCTGGCTTGGCCAAGTGGTGTCTGTGTCACAGACTTAGTGTGAGAATTAAATATGATTGGATGTGCAATAAATACCCAATATTACATTTCAGGGCATTAAATACTAAGATGTTAAATGTCCTATGCCCTATAAGGTTATATTACCAGCATTAACTTAGATATTTGAGGTTTCATTTGCCTACCATTTCTGTTTAAATTGTTGTTTTTCGAGGTGGCTTGAGGCAGGGTGTAACTGAGGGAGGCTCGAGGGCATGCCAAAATGTTAAAGACACCTTGTGGTACTACTATTAGTTTTTCTATATAATGTTCTCTCCTTACAGTTTTGACATTTGATTGGATTATTAATTTTATTAATTCCTTTAACATTGAGTCTTTTATGGGACTCTGTTGCACACACATCTGAATAAGAAATAGAGTCTCTCCTAAAAGACTTCATGTTGTTAGCATTTAACTATATGTTGGCAAATTAACCAGTTATAGAATAAGTGCTGACAAAAAATTAAGCAGGTTTATTTTGGGGGAAAATACTTCTAGACAACCATAACGTCGACCCTCATTTCCCAGATTGCCTGCCCTTAATAATCAAAAGCCCTTTTTACAAGTTGCTCTGAAACTGGAACAGAATGGAGAAAGTGCATAAGACACTCAGGTACTGGATAGAGCAGGGTGCAATGTCAAAGACAGGTGTATGGGGAGGGTGGGAGGAGGAGATAGGTTCTAATATCATTTGTAGACCCAAATAATTGTTCTTCAATATTGGATATAGTTTTAAACCACATAGGCTTATATTTATTACATTTCATGCTTTAATTCTTCTAGGCATGTTATAATAATAATGTGAGATTATCCTTTATCTCCTTTTCCTTCCATTAACATTCTTAATGCAGAATTGAATGTATGAAACAGGAATTGATAAATGCCCTAAGAGGGGAAAAACTGGGCAAAATGCTCCTAGAGTTTATCATTAACCTTTTCTCACATACATACCTTGGCATGTGTCTCCTTTTAAAGACAGCCATAGTGAAATTCATATTTATTTCCTTTCCTCTCTTACTATCCTACTCTATCTTGCCTATTTTTCTTAGCTTTATTTTAGTGGTAGAGGGTAGGGGTTGCCATCATTGTGGTCACCATTAGCTCTTTGCAATTGTTATTCCTTTTTTGTTCATATCTGACATAGTTATGTCTCCTAGCCTCTCTTTCCTAAAGCATGTTCTTCCCCATGTGGCTCTTCTAGAGAAGGGAATGTCTGAAGTCAAAGAGGTATTCTTTTGCTTCATTCAGAGAACAGGTATGGAGGGTTTGCTATGTGCCAATTTCTACAAAATATTCTGGGCATATAAAGATAAATGGACACAATTTCTTTCTTACATTTATGGTCTAGTAAGGAATGTGTACTTTAAAGATGAATAAAATGAAGCAAATGCTCTAATAAAGACATATACACACTTCTCCAGGAGCACAAATGCAGAGCTGACCTAACTCTGTCTAGAAAAATCAAGGAAAGCTTTTTACACATGAAGTGTTTGATTCGTACATGGAGTTGAGGAAAATTGCACAAATTAGATTCACAGAAAATGTATGTTCCAGGCAGAGCAATTGCCACAGGCTAACACTTGGAGGTATAAAAGAACATTAGCAGTTCCTGTACATTGAACATACTTGGAGTTAAAGAAATGGTAGGAAATGAGACTGACATAATTGGTTGTAATGCAAAAATGGAGCCTTTTATGCCAATCCAATGTTTGAATTCCATTGGGGTAATCCAATTTGTGTCTTATAAAGAAAAATGTCACCAGTGTACAATATAGGAGAGATGCCTGACCGAGGTGTGAGGAGAGACTGGAAGTGAGAATGCCAAGAAAAAGATGAGAAGGCAGTAGCAGAAGAAGAGAACAGAATGAAACAATTAAGACATATTTAAGAGGTAGAATAAAAAATTTTTGAGTTTGAGGGAAAAAGAAAATGCATGACTTGTAGTTTGGGAAATAAAGATAATAATAATGAATTTTATGGCAAATGATCTTATTTGAAGATATACTCCTTTTTCAAGTTTGTTTAGCTGGAAGAAAAAAGTTTAAACACCAAAGTATGTAATTAGCTTTCTCCCCCTTGCCGGAAGACAAAAATGAAAGCATGAACCAAAAGATAGCAGCTTTAAAACAAGAATATATAGTCTTAAGTTTGTGCTTTGAATTATTTGAGAAAGGGAAGTTCTTTATTGCAAGATTGGGGACACAATTGAAAACCTATAAACTCTAGTAAACTTTCTCAACTTGTTTCCATTGGGTAACATTATTTCCTTCATGAAGTCATTCAGTAAAAATACATTAAATATTATATTTGTCTCACATCATAAAAGGTACTAGAGACAAAAATAAAATGATGTTGGTAAGGTTGCTTACCACCTCCTGGAAGAAATAGACCAGTAAACCAACAGAACACTGTCGGACAAGCTTTATAGGGGCATTTGGGATAGATGTCCGAATCAGACTCTAGGGATCCAACAGGAATTTCTGGGGAAAATTATGTGAGTGGAGTTTTGAAAGGCAAGACAGCCAGCTAAATAAATGGAAGTGTCTTTTATGCAGAGAGAATAGCACTTGTGAAGAAACAGAAGCCTAAAGAGCATGGTGACCTAAGGACCTACAAGTAAATGTGTATAATTAGAGCACAGTTTGTAAGGGCAAAGGAAATTGGAAGGTAATAAGTCAGAGAATAGTCTGTGAACAGAATATCAAGGGCCATTTGTGCTAAGCAAAGAATTTTGTACTTTATCCTAAAAAATAATTGTGGATTAACATTTAATTGCTAGAGATATAGGACATCAATCAGAAGAGTAAGCCAGAGGCAAGTAGACATTGCAACAACCTCCTGGTTGGTCAAGTTGGGCTTAGTAACCTGGAATATACAGTTAAAAATTGAGGGCAACTGCACATGTAGAGCCTAAACTACATAGTACCTCCATGTGTGTATATGAGGAGGAGGCAGTAGAGAGAAGGGAAAGGAGACTGGGTGAAAGGAAGAAACCTAGCATTTGTCACAGGTATTTAGCATGGATGACCATGCAGATAGTGGTGCCATTCATGAAGATGGTAATTAGGAAAACAGGAGAAAGTTTGAGGTGGGAAATGGAGATCTCAAGTTTTTTAAGGTTTTTAAAGTTATTTATGAGAGACACACAGAGAGAGGCAGAGACATAGGCAAATGGCTCAGCAGGCTCCTCAATGTGGGACTTGATCCCATGACCCCAGGATCACAACCTCAGCCAAAGGCAGACGCTCAACTACTGAGCCACCCAGAGTTCCCAAGATTTCAGTTTTTGAACACATTATCTTTTAGGCACTTGTGAGAGACTGAACTGCCAAGTGAAACTGTCTGAGAGGAAGTTGAATATATAAATCTCAAGTTTTCAAGAGTTGTCTGGTAGGAAATATATATTTGGGAGCCATCATTATATAGGTAGAAGCCTGAAATTTTCTAAAGTTATATGGCTAACTATAGAGTGAGACATCTAGAAGGCAAGAAGATACCAGGAAGAAAAAAAGGGAAAAAAAAAGACCTATGAAGATGAGTACAAGCAGGGAATGGGAAGAGTGATCTCACAGAAGACAAAGCAAGCAAGTATTGGTACCATCAGATGTTGTCAAGAAAATAAGAGAACTGATTTTTGTTCTTATATTTGGCGACATGGAGAGAATTTATGACAATGTAGAAGACATCCATTATTTTTGCCTGCCTTATATATACCTTCTTTTGATAACAAAATTTCTGTTTTACTTTAAATAACTCTCCCATTGTATGAAGCCATGTCAGGACTGTCAGGTTAGGTTCCCAGCCCTCTCCTGGCCAGGGGGTAGACGTATGACCTAATCTAGGTCCTTCAGACCCTTATATTCTTAGATTTTGATTTCTGAGTGAACGACTTGGTAAAAATATCTGTTGGGAACACTCTTAGATGCTTCTGTCTTTAAAAGATTTATCAATGTGATGAGATAATAGAATGGGTATAAATTATTTTTATCTTGGTTATAATTTCAAAAATATGGTCAAGGAAGGTATTTGATGATGAAGTTTGCTTTAACAAGTAAAATTAGTTTATATTTTCTTAGCCTAGATAAATCTCTATATGACTGAGGTGTTATTAACTTAAAAACTTGTTTTAAGCCCAAACAAAGAAAAAAAAATTCAAATTAGTTATGTAATTGAGAAAATATATCAGATCTCTTTCCAATGGTAGACCTTAAAAATATGTCAAACTTGTTTATGAAAACTCAACACTCAAATCATGTCCCCAAAAGAATAGTGTAGCATAAAGACTAAGGGCAAAGGCTCTAGAGCCAGACCACCTAGGTTCAACTCCTATTATTCCCTACTAACTAGATATAAACCCCAAGGAATCTCTGGGGTTTTGTTGCCCTATCAGTAAAATGGAGATGGTACTTATCTCAAGGGGGGTTATTGAAAAGATTAAATGAATTATCAAACCGTGTCTTAAAACAGTACTTAGCACATGGTGTGTATCAGTTATTATTGCTGATACAGTAGAAACAGGATTAATATTTGATATGTGAAGGGCTGATATAAAATAGAAATAAGACCAAAGCTCTGACAAAGTCATTGTTTTCAGTTCACATGAGCTTCATTGAACTTGGGACAAACCATCTGAATTGAGGTGGATGTGGTGTGGGACAGTTCGCACACCCAGGTTTCGTTTTGAGTGTCAAATGTGTGCAAATATGAAAATTCAAGGTTAGACTTAGAGCAAAACTGCCAAGTTTTAGACTACTCATTTCAAAACTAATTAATATATTCAATTTGGGGGCAAACCCCGTTAACCAGTTTAGCTGTTTTTTAGCAAAATTTACAACAACAAACCTTTTTTTCTTTCCTTCTTTCATTTTAGATCCTGGTTTGTGACATATTTTCATCTCCGGTCCATATATGACCTGTTTTTTAGCTTTTAGTTAGGTTTAATAATGTAGTAAGTGCCTATAAATCCACCACCCAAAACAAAAGTTAAGATTTTGACAATAATCTAATTAATGGTTCCCAACCACATCCACTCTCCACTGGCATTCTGTCCTCCTGGCCACCCTTGTTTGAATTTTTCGTTTGGGCAGCCTTTCTTTGCTTTTCAAGTACTTGTTTTTATTTTAGTTGTTGCTGAAAGAGGACATAATGTTTTATATAATACATACATATATTTTTTTCCACTTGCTATTATCATGGATTTTTATCATTATGGAAAATGACCTGAGTGTTTTTCCTTGTTTCTGAAGCTCCTAACTTCCTTCCAGATCAACATCCAGCAATTGTAGAATCCCTTGTCAATCGTAGCCATATCTTACAGAGATTGAAAAGTAAATTTTTCTGGCCCATCCAGTAGACTCTACGTCAACCCAAGACTTAGATTGAATATCAATTTCTTTAAACATGTCCAAATTAGGAAAACATTTTTCTGTTGCCATTTTTCATTTCTTCAAAATCAGCAACCTGTATTGGTTATTAAGTAGGTCACCTGAATTGTGCACTGGATTTTTTTAACTTTCATCTCTTGCTTTCTCGTTTTATTTTAGTGTCCGCCCTTCTAGACGAGAATGTATTGTGTTGTACACAGTGAAACTATCCTTTACAAATGAAAGGTGCAGAATAAATCGTTTTACAGTATATGCTGAACAAGTAAAGATATTCTAAGATATGAAACCTTTAGGCTTCCTAGCACTACTGGTGCAGGTATTTTAGAGAAAGCAATGATAATCAAGAATAAGTTTATGGTCTTTCCTGTGAACATTGTCTTCAGTCATTGATTTCACCTGTCTCAGATGTTACTGTATCCTTAAACATCCTTTGACAGTATTTTTACTCAAAAACTTTTGTAAGTTCTTTGTTTATATTATGAATTTCAATATCTCGTGTCAATAATATCTCTGAGCTAATCTGTTAGCCCATAGCAATTTAGACAAATGGGATGAGGAGGGAGCAGCTTTGGAGAGTTTATGTCAAATGAATTAGAGCAGTAGTTTAGTGAGCAAATATGCCATTTTGGAAATGGTTTCTTTTTATCCTGCTGAAGAGCTCTTTTTAAAATAAATTACAATCATAAAGCGGCCACAGTTTACTATGTGTAGGCATGTTCAGAATTGAAGCCCCTTCATGAAGGCTGCTTTGTGCAGGTATTTATCTACTGCCAATAGGGCTAGCAGCTCACTCAGCTCATCAATAGAAAATCTGCTACAGGAAAATACACGGGTGAAAAAAAAGAAAACCTGGTTAAATATCGTGCTGTTATTCTGTGTGCCTATTTAAGCTTTCCTTCAAAACAAGTTGACTTGCTTAAATTGTTTTAGAAAAATAAACTCCAAAGCCTTGAAAATAGTGCAGTCTTAAAGTGGTATTGATTTTAATCAACGTTAAAAACACTTTCAGAGGAGTAAGATGAGAAACAAGATGAACATGTTTGCCACCAGTAGTGGCCAACAGTTTGTGTCATTGATCTGAGAATGACTCAGATAAAAACAAATCCTGTGTGTGTGTGTAAACTTAGAGAGTGTACTCTAACACTAAACATTATTCTTTTTACTTTTATTCAAGCATACTAGCTTATGTTTAATACATATTGAGTTGGCAAATCCAGCTTTGTATCTTTTAATAAAATGTTGAAGAAATTATCAGATTGCATTTTTTTGTATGGTTTTATATAGTACCTCCTATGGAAGATTGTAAGGAACAAGAGCCTATCATGGACAACAATATTTCTCTGGTGCCTTTTGAGAGACCTGCTGTCATAGAGAAGCTCACAGGGAATATGGGAAAACGTAAAAGCTCCACTCCACAAAAGTTTGTGGGTAAGCGCTACAAATGATTTTACTTCTTAAAAAGTGGTTTCAATGGGCAGAGGTATGTTCCCATGAAATACAGATGGTATATTTCAGTTCAAGAGATAGATACCCATCTCTTTGTCCATTATTCATTTCTACTTTATGCTGTTCCATATGTAACACAGTTATACACACACACACACACACACACACACACACCCTTAGGTATGTGGGCCTAGGAAACAAAAAACTGATAGAAGTTATTATCTCAAAATGAAATTATATATACAGTATATAAAATAAAATATTCATTTATTTACAAAATAAAAATACTTAGGGAAAATGGTGTCATCTATAAGCCAGCTTTGTAATCTGTTTTGCAGCTTTCATTAGTCTTTAAACTATTTTCTTTACGTGATATTAATGGTTTTGCTATTTGGTCTAGAATTAAGAGAAATCTTTTACCCCAAAATAATGCAGCAACCCTCATTAAAGGGTTTTCATTCCTGGATCTGTCTTTCATATTTGGATCTTTGTTTTCATCCGGCTTATGATTTTGAAACAAAAAGATTATATATGATGTACTTAAACTTTTATTTTTTAGACTTTTCTTTTTCATTTCCAAGCCCTTAAATATTCTTTAATACACTCAGAGTTGGCATCATTCCGTACACTGTAAATCATCAAGTGTTTCTGAGGATGCAAAAATCATCCAATTTTTAAAGAATATATAAAAATGGTGACTCCATATAAGGAATTGCCATTAATTATATATATAATATATCAGTCTTTATATAGGGTAAAAATTAGAAGAGAAAGATTTTCAAATAGATTCTCACATTCTAGTGTCAAAGAGTATTGTGGAACATCCTTCTTTGGTTGAGTGGTGACTGGGAGAAAATATTCTCTGGTTATTTCAGGGAGGGAAGGCTAATAAAATTCTTTTACTCCAGTAATCACTTAGAGAATATTTCCTTCCAATCTAAAATTGAAGAACTAACAAATCACCAAAATATCATTTTAAGACAAGCTGAAGAGATTTATTGACAGCTCATTGAAAAAAAAAGGCCAGAGAATAGCCCTAAGGGATCACCTAGTTGATCCTAGGTCGATTTAAAGCCCCAGAAAGAATACTCAAAGGCCTGCCTTGGGCCCTAAGTAACTTTTCTTTCTGTCCTTCTCTCTTCCTTTTTATAAATAACTATTTTTTAATTGCCATTTCATCTATTTTTTAAATTGAGCAATTTTGATGGGTATCCATTAAATGATTTATGTCCTTTAAACCAATACTAGTGTTGTTGTGAAAATATGTCTTTATGTCTTCTGAATCTATTTAATCTTATTCTTTGTAATATTTTTATTTTTCCTATGACTTGGGGATACTAGTCTCAATTCTTTAGTAAAGAGGGACAGATTTTCTTAAATTACATTTTGATTTTAAAAAATTTAAAAGAAAAAATAAAATAATAACATTAGATTTTTATTTGGAATTTATGGTATTTTTTATTTGAATTATCCTTTCTATTAATATGTGAAAAACACACACCATCTCTATGATGTTTTTGAAATGAAAATTTCATCATTCCATACTTACTATAAATTCCTTTTTACCATATTCCTCAAATACTGTTCTTCGACCTTATCAAGCCTTCCAGACCAATGATCACTGAACTTTCTACATATCTTTTTGTGTCCTCTTCTCTTTTTCTTATCCAGCTTAGATTCCATGGTTAATCACTTTTGACACTCTTTTGACAACATTATTGATTCTTTTACTTTGTTGCCTTTCTATCACCTTCTGATGAAATTCTACCCTCTGGTGAAAGCAGAGGAGCATCTTTCCCATGTCTACAGGACTGCTAGTACTCGCAAAGAAAATCTTGCAGCCCTAAAATTGGTGGCACTATTCATCAATGAATAAGTGATCTGAAATATCAGTTGTTCCATCCATATATGTAGCAGTCCTCCTTTACTCCATCCTTGAAAGTCCTCTCTCCCACCCAACCCTATAGCCATTTCAACATTTCTTCATTCTCCACAAACATAGTGTATCACTCCTTGATGGTATTATATCTCAGCTTCTAGGGAATAAAATCAGTTGAAATGATTTCAATATAATATAACCAATCTTATAAAGATTATGTGCATTTATATGATTTATATGAATACTTTTTTTCCCCTCTTTGTTTCAATAAAAGAATATCCCTCTTTGTAATTAAGGTTAAGTCGTCTTTTTTGTGTTCTGGAATTCTTCTATCTCAGCTTCCCAAATATCTTACATTATTATTCCTTTTTCTCACTCATTTTTTCAACCTCTCCCCTCTCTTGACATTTTCCTTTTTGTATTTAATATGATAAGTTCTCATCCCCCAAAAAATCTTCCCTCGAACCCAAGTCTCCTTCCAGCTACTGCCTGCTTTTTCCTACTCTTCAAAAATGGAGTTGTTGAAAGAGTTCTCTATGCTTGCTCTCCATACTTTCTTTCTTCCTACTCATTCCCTAGTCTATGCAACCTGGCTTTCTTCCCCATGCTCCACAGAAATTATTCTCATTGAGGTCACCACTAGTTTTCATAGTGCCACGTGCAAGTGGATCCTTTATAGACTATCTTACACAACTCCTAGAGAGCATTTGCCACTCTTGAATAATTCATTCCTTTTGAAACACTTCTTTCCTTGGTGTCCATGACATTGATCTCTCCTGCATTTCTTCCAGCTTCTCTGCCCCTTGTAAGTCTTCTAAGTCTGAAGACTTAATAGTTAACAGTTATGCAAATGGAGCAAAAGTGCTAATGAGTCCTCCATTCCTGTGCCTAAATATTTATTTTAAATCAAGCTGAAAAACTATGGTGTTCTATCTATCTAACTTAGAAAATTGAGTTCAATTACAGAATCACCAGACCTTGACAGCATGAGTAGAACTACCACCTGACCTGCAGCCCAGCCTCTCTCTTAGATCCACTTCTGGTTCTGTCTAGCACCAAAAGGGGCCTCATGCACACAACTGTAGACACTCAGCCTGCACACCAAGATCTTTTCACATTGTACCCCACAGAGCACATAGAGAGTAGTGTGTTGGTCACTCCTCAGGGCTGTGTACGTACCGAGAGCACCAATTGTGCCATTCGGCAAGGAATTCGGGGGTTCTGGGTATCCAGGGTATGGTCTAGGGAGTAATCTCCAGACGGGCACACTCCCTTGGCTAGACACAGTCCTCATTCCATGAGGAACAAAAGACTGTAAACATGGGGCCCCGTGCAGGAATCCAACTTGCCTTGGTCTCTGGGCAGGCATAAAAATCCTGGTGTTCTTTCAGTTTCTATTTTTTACTCCTCTTCTTCACACTGTACCTATGCTTGGGTCAGATCTTCAATTCTCGTGGCTTTAAAAGTTACTTTCTATCAACTGTGACTTACATACCTATATCTCAAGCCCAAGTCTCTCCGAAATTTGAGACTGTATTTTGGTAGTTCCTGGACCATGACTATTATTCCGTCTTTCCCAGCCTGAACTCATCATCTTTTATCATTGCCATCCACTAAGTTTCCCAGGCCAGAAACCTGAGTTCCATATTTAACTTCTTTCTTTTTCTCACATCTTTCTTCTTTTTATCTAGGTCTAGATAATCACCAAACTCTACAAACTATATTTTCTAAATTTCTCTCCATTCCAGCCAATTTTCTCCATTTCTGCTGCCACTATACTAATTCAGACCACCATGATATTTATATCAATAACTTCCTACACCGTCTTGATAAATAAAGATCTAGTTAAGTCACTTCCCTGTTTAACCCTTTTAATCCTTATTGCCCTCAGGATAAAATTCAAATTCCTTAGCTGTTGACTGAGCCCTGTTATTATCTTCTCCATCTTTCTCATCTATTTCCACTCTCAGCTATATACTGAAATGTAAGTAATCCCTTGAACAAGTCATGCCCTCTTGCCTCTAAGCCTTCCTACCAGCTGCTCCACCTCTGCATTCCTTTACTTGGCTAATATTTGTCATCACGTTTTTATCTCAGATGCCACTTTCTTCAAGAAGTCGTCTTTTACTCCCCTAATTATGTATTCCTTTTATTTGACCTCATAGCATATATAACACTGTAGTAATAATGATCCCTAAATCGCTACAACTCCTGCTAAAGTGTCAGCTCTTTGAGAATATAGATTAGGTTTGTCTAGCTCAACTTTTAAACTCTTAACATTGTAATATCTTAAATTGGATGCCATGCGGTAAGGTCTCATCTTTTTTTTCTTCTTACATTTTCATTACTCTGATCATTACCCTGATTCACTTTGGGGACCTCTCTTCAAACCTGAAATAATACTAGCTACTTGAAAGTGCTTTTCCAGAATGCAGTTCTGTGGATCAGCATTTTTTTAATCAACATTACAAATTAGGCATCCATCTATAACATACTAAACATTTATAGGAAGTTCACATATATTTTAAGAAGTTTTTATCTGTGAGATTTACCTCTCAAACTAACCAGGCAATTAGTAGGATACGTCATTGTTTTAGTGGCAGAATTTTAAAAAGATAAAATATGCTGTCTAAAGCTGGCAATATTTAAAAGAGAAAAATTAAAGTTACTTCTCCAGTTTTATGCACAGAATTTTTTCATGGTTAAATACTATCTTAGAGTAAAATATAAATTTGTTGAAGTAAATATTAAAGGGAAAACCACAAAAATTCTTCAATCAAGAAAAAATATAGGAAATTAACAATGGGTGTACATACCAGCACCACTACCCATATGACTGAATAAGGCAGGGCTGAGGTAAAAATGATTAATTCTCCATTTCAAGAAGCAAAACAACAAAACAGTATCTTCTAAGTTTATAAATAAACTACCTTTGGTAATAACTCCTATATTTAAACAGTCCTAAATTTCATTCCATTTATCAAACTATACAACTTTTTTGGTGGGGAAAGGGGAAGAGAGAGAGCATGCGAGTGGGTGGTGGAGGCAGGGGAGACAAGAGGGCGAGGCGGAGAGAGAATCTCAGGCAGGCTCCACACCCAGCATAGAGCCCAGCCCGGGGCTCAGTCTCACTACCCTGAGATCATGAGCTGAGCCAAAATCAAGAGTCAGATGCTTAACTGACTGAGCCACCCAGCTGCCCCAAAACAATACATCTTTTAACAGTATTTTAATGGTGATGTTTTTGAATTCTCCACGGTGACATATACCAGCTCTATATATATTTTTTTCTAATATAGCCTTTAAATCATCCAGATTAACCCTATATAACACCAAGGTGACAGATGTTATAATCAGATCACTCTTGCTTTTGTGATCTCTATAGCTTGGTCACTGATGTCTAAAATAGCAAAATAGACATAGTCTCTGACTTATTTTCACCTGGTAT
Source organism: Canis lupus baileyi (assembly GCF_048164855.1). Classification (NCBI taxonomy): domain Eukaryota; kingdom Metazoa; phylum Chordata; class Mammalia; order Carnivora; family Canidae; genus Canis; species Canis lupus. The sequence continues at coordinate 10,410,270 of NC_132873.1, forward strand.
TTCTTCTTTCGCCTATAGTCGCTAAGCTCCAGACAAGTGGAAATTTTAATTGAGAATGAAAGTAAGATAACACACTCAATCATACCTTTCAGGCTAGATGCATTTTCATGATGGCATTAAAACAAGTGCAAATGGCTTGTGAAATTCTTATTACTAATCCTCTTTGCAGGTTGAGAGTATTTGTGAGTCTCAGCAGAATTAAAGAGCCCAAATGCTTGATCTAAAGAATAAGATTATCATATTATAGAAAATGGAGACGATTAACTTTGTACATTTATATTTTAATCCAATCACTAATTTTGTTGTATTTTGTTTGTTTTTTACTTTTCTCACCCTCCCCCTTTCAGGGGAAAAGCTCATGCGATTCAGCTACCCAGACATTCACTTTGATATGAACTTAACATATGAGAAGGAGGCTGAGCTAATGCAGTCTCATATGATGGACCAAGCCATCAACAATGCAATCACCTACCTTGGAGCTGAGGCCCTTCACCCACTGATGCAGCACCCGCCAAGCACAATCGCTGAGGTGGCCCCAGTTATAAGCTCAGCTTATTCTCAGGTCTATCATCCAAATAGGATAGAAAGACCCATTAGCAGGGAAACCTCCGATAGTCATGAAAACAACATGGATGGTCCTCTCTCTCTCATCAGACCAAAGAGTCGGCCCCAGGAAAGAGAGGCCTCTCCCAGCAATAGCTGCCTGGATTCTACTGACTCAGAAAGCAGCCATGATGACCACCAGTCCTACCAAGGAAACCCTGCCTTAAATCCCAAGAGGAAACAAAGCCCAGCTTACATGAAGGAGGATGTCAAGGCTTTGGATACCACCAAGGCTCCTAAGGGCTCTCTGAAAGACATCTACAAGGTCTTCAATGGAGAAGGAGAACAGATTAGGGCCTTCAAGTGTGAGCACTGCCGAGTCCTTTTCCTAGACCATGTCATGTACACCATTCACATGGGTTGCCATGGCTACCGGGACCCACTGGAATGCAACATCTGTGGCTACAGAAGCCAGGACCGTTACGAGTTTTCATCACACATTGTTCGAGGGGAGCACACATTCCACTAGGCCTTTTCATTCCAAAGGGGACCCCTATGAAGTAACAAACTGCACATGAAGAAATACTGCACTTACAAATCCCACCTTCCCTCAGATGTTGACATACCTTTTTTTTTGTTTGTTTAATATTATTACTGTCATTAATTCTTATTTTGTGGACGCAGTGTCATTTGCTCTGCCTAATTACAATAAGGAAAAAAAACAGAAGAGCGAAGGGACAGGAGATATTATTTCTTGATAAACTTGGCTTGTTTATTTTGTGGGAATTTAAGAGCAGTTCCATTTCTGCCATGCATAAATACAAGGTATATCATGCTTTGGAAAAAAAAAAAATCACTTGATTCACCTGAGAGATTCTAATTTGCCACTGATGTTCAGGATTATGGTTGAAGGCAGGAAAGTTTAGAGTATTCTGGGTAGAACTTTCACAGTTTAAAGTGGCATAAGTAATTTTACCCTTCAAGGAAGAATTTGTTTCAAAATGTAAACTGTTTTGTTTTTTTTTTTTTTTCCCCTCTAGAGATCATGGAACACAAACATTGTTACTTTCAGTGATAACTCCTTGGATGAGTTGTTATGGGTTCTATGTTTACTTCCCCAGTGGAATTTATAATACGGTATGCTGTACACTGTACCATATAGCAAAACTTTTAAACTACAGGTAGTTAAGGACACCTACAATACATCTGAGGTCCTATGATCTTATTTTTCTAAACTTAAGCACTGTTTTCCATAGTTTTGATGACTGGCATTTTATAGACACCCTGGCAGCCTTACTTTTAACACCTTTAATGAATAGTATTTTTATCTAGTCTTAAGAATAACATATGGTCTAAGAGTGGCTAAGAGGCAGTCAGTAGTTTCCAGAAAGGACCTCTACTTTTCATAAATTTGTTTGGGAAGTTTTCTTTTAAAATTGTAATGTGATGGCAGCATAGTTTGCGTATTTGTTTCTAAAAGTATGCTTACGATTGTCACTTTATCAGCATTTAATCAGTGTTAACCAGTCAGCAGAAAAATATAATTAGGCTAACAGTGGGGGGGGGGGGGAGGGACCCACTCAGAAATCTCTTTTCTGGTATGTCTCTTTTCACTGTTTTTTTTTTCAAGCTGTGACCACCCAGTGTTCTATCCATAGTCCATCATCTTTTACTATTTAAGTGGAAGATCATAAAAATCTTGTTTGAGGTTTTTGCTTTCCAAATCTTGGAGCAATTACTAATTCAACTTGAATGGGTAACTTGAACCCCATAAGTTGTGGAATTAGGGCTATTTATTCTAGTATTTCTTCAATAATAATAATATTACCACTTTTGGTGCAAGGAAAGGGGAACTTCTTTGTAACCTGTACATTAGACTACAGATAAACAAAAAACAAAGCTTATTTTTACCCTTCTTGGAGTCTAGTAACCTAACCTCCAAGTGAAAGTCACCATGTCCTGCACATTTTTCTCTATCTTGAAAACATTCAACTATTTATAAATCCCTGTCAGAAATGAATCTCAATCCCTTAGTAAAAACTTTCTCTTCTTTATCTGTACATATGTCACCATTTTTCATGTGCAAATTTTTTATTTCATTTATAAGGGTGCTGTTTTTTCTCTGCAGTCCAGCAGCATTAGAGGGAAGGAACCAAATGAGATCTGTCATTTTGGGGAGATATACTTGGGTGCAGAACTTGCAGCTTGTGTTGAGGGAGGACAGGCCTGTCCATGCCTGGATTATCTGGTAGCCATTTATGATTACTGATTCTGTTAAGCAGTAACTGATAACTGCTCTAAAAAAGAATCATTCAATAGGATGGTACAACTATGTTTCTTAATACAGATGATGTGAGAACTAGCAAGATGAGAGACCTATGGACAGAGAAGTAAACATGGCCCCAATACTGCCCTTCACTTATTTTCTCATTTATCATCTGCTGATTTAAGCAACTTCCAAGCACTAACACAGCTAGAGCGAGGCAACAATGATTATAACTCAACTGTCCTTTACTGGCCCCTCTTGTAATTATTTTTGGAGAAATGTCCAAACTGTTCCTTTAAATCTAAGAGAATGCACCAAAACAGAAACGTGAAATATTTTAAATAGAATGTCAACTGGTTTCCCCCCCCCCACCCCCCCGCATGCTTTGGTACATCGTGAACATACAATTTATCTAAAGCATGTTTTGAGACTCCCTTAACTGCCCCTACCCTAACCACTCAAGAAGAAAATTGGAATTTTATATATTTTTTTCCTTTTTGGAGGAAGGTAAATAATTTAAGGTTACTGATTTTGTGTTTTACTGCAATTTAAGGAAACATTTGGATGGCAGATAATGTGTTCATAACTTTGGCTGTGTGTGGATTTCTGCTGGCATCACCAATGAATTTTCTTCCTGTTCACTGTTTGTTTTTTCCAGTGTATGAACAATCATGTACCCAACTGTCCTGGGATGAAGCTGAATTTTAGGTGGACCTAAAGAGTTGTGTAGTACCCCCATGAAGACAGTACTAATATACCCTCCTCTTTTCATTTCATCTCTTTGGAAATTTATTGTATTGAAGGGACTTAATATTTGTGAGAGTGTATTTGCTACAAGTGTATGCTTGTACTTTCTTAGCTTCATGATATAAGGAACAGAAAGAGGTAACGATGGCTCAGGGTGTGGCAGAGACAAATGAGGACGAGGTCAATTCAAATGTGCAGGTTAGAATGAATTCTTGTGGGCACAGTGCTTTCTGGGAAATTCTGAATGGCTATATTTGCATGCCTCCTTCTTCAAGAAAGGAAATAGGCAAGTTGTTAGGGCCTAAAAATAAATATGAGAGTCAGACACCAAATAAATCAAGTTTTACATAACAGTTATATGCCCGGTTTATTTAGGTGAGATTTCACATTACAGAGTACTTGAGGGGGCATGAAAATGGGTTAGCCTCTCTTTTCTAGTCTGGCAAAAATTCAGAAATTCATCACATTGCTTTGCCCTAATTTTGCCGAGAAAATGATCTACAGCTCCTGTTGGAGATGTGTGCTGCCTCTCTCTAATAGTGGTCAATCACTTTTAAAAAGCCATTCTAATCTGGCTTTTTAGAACAGTGAAAATAACCATTAAGCAGATTGGAAGAGATTTCAAGTTGTTAAAACATTCCGTTGAGAATTTTCTGGAGGGACAAAATTGGAGAATGAGAGACCAGGATTTAGATTCGGCTACGGAGTAGGGAATGCCTTTTCTGCATACATACAAGCAACTCTATGTGTGCAACAGTGTGTGTATGTTTGTATACACGTACACACTCTTCTAAGGAAAAGTCATGAAAAGAAGCAATTAGAGTGACCTCATGTGTTGCAAGAGCACATAAAGAGTTAAAATTATAGTTAATACCCGAGCAATTTAGGACATTTACCAGATTGTATTAAGAAATATTAAAGAAGTTATTGGCGTGTCTTTAGAACTTAGTTCAACTATTAAACTTAAACCTTGGGTCTTTACCATCTACTTTCAGAAGAAATCAAAACAAACAAAAAGGTTTTCAAGCTGATTCTGTATAACTTCCAAAGTGAAAGAAATACAAATAACTTTTGAATAGGAAGATACAGAAAAGAAAAATGATTAACTTTTACTTGTTGGCAAATGGACAAAGACCAGAATATTTTAGTGAGCTTGATGTTATTTTTATAGTTACTTTGTCTCAGTTCTACACCTCACAAAACTATGAAGTCTTTATATATGTTATAAAGGTTTGACAAAACATACATTAGTGAAGGCATTTAGATGAAAATTATGTTTTACTTACTCTCAAAATGTTATTTCATCCTGTCTCCAAAATGATTCCATAAAGTAGAAAAAGAACAGAAAAGGTTGCAAATATCAAACAAAAAACTGCATGTCCCTAGTTTTAAGACAGAACTTACAGTAAAAAGGTACTGGTTACAATTTTTTTTTTTACTTTGAAATACTCATTTTACCAAAAGGGATATGTTACATATCATCTTTAGTTATATTTTATATATTATTTAGTTAAGTACTATCTGTATACGATTACCCAAAAAAAAAAAAAAAAAAAAATTCCCCACATGCAAAAGAAAAAAAGAATAGAGGTAAATTTGAAGTTTGTATATATGAGAGTTATCTTAGAAATGTTTTTAAACCTCCAGTTTCTGCAAAATAATTAAAATATACAGCCGGGCAGGTGTCGGCGGCGGCGGGGCGCGATGAACAATCCTATACCTTCCAATTTGAAATCAGAAGCAAAAAAGGCTGCTAAAATCCTGAGAGAATTCACGGAAATAACTTCCAGAAATGGACCTGATAAGATCATTCCTGCCCACGTGATCGCTAGAGCCAAAGGTCTTGCGCTTCTGTCCGTGGTCCGGGCCGGCTTCCTTGTGACGGCCAGAGGGGGCAGCGGCGTGGTGCTGGCGCGCAGGCCCCACGGAGAATGGTCTGCGCCCTCCGCCATTGGGATAGCTGGGTTTGGTGGAGGATTTGAGATAGGAATTGAGGTATCAGATTTGGTAATAATTCTGAATTACGACAGAGCAGTTGAAGCTTTCGCAAAAGGCGGTAACCTGACGCTTGGAGGGAACTTTACTGTGGCAGTTGGGCCCCTGGGAAGGAATTTAGAAGGAAATGTGGCCCTAAGGAGTCCTGCTGCCGTCTTCACATACTGCAAGTCCAGGGGACTGTTTGCTGGCATATCTTTAGAAGGCAGCTGCTTGATTGAAAGGAAAGAAACTAATCGAAAATTTTATTGTCAAGATATCCGGGCTTACGACATTTTATTCGGAGAAGTACCGCGGCCCGCTCAAGCCGAAGATCTTTATGAAATTCTCGATTCCTTTACCGAGAAGTATGAAAACGAGGGACAACGAATCAACGCAAGGAGAGCGGCCAGGGAGCAGAGGAAGGCGGCTGCTAAAGAGTTACCCCCGAAACCACTGTCGAGACCACAGCCGTCACCTGCGCAAGTCCCGCCGAACTCTGGCTCCCAAGGTGACAGAAACAAATACAAGCTCTACCCTGAACTTTCCAGCTATCAGGAGAGAGTTGGCAATTTGAGTCAGCCCATAGAAGTGACGGCACTATATTCTTTTGAAGGACAACAGCCGGGGGATTTGAATTTTCAAGCTGGAGACAGAATCATAGTCCTATCAAAAACGGATTCACACTTTGATTGGTGGGAAGGGAAGCTGCGAGGTCAAACTGGCATTTTTCCAGCCAACTACGTTACCATGGATTAAAGTTCCTATTATTTTCTTCTTTGAGAATCATAAAACACTAATTTCACCACTGACGGGGTTTACTATCCAGTTAAGCAATGTTTAACAGGTTTTAAAATGCTGCTCTTTGCCCTATAAACTTTTATCCAATCTGTAAAAGATTTTTTTCCTCTCTGTGGATGGTTACTTTACACGTCTTTAAATGCTCTGTACTAATTTTATCACATGTGCCATGTAATAGTCAACATTCTCCAATTCCTATGGTCACAGTCCTTTCGGCTCATTTTCGGGCATCGCTAAACGGGTGACTGGCTGTGGATGCGGTAACCGCGTGTTTTACTTTGAGAGCCTGAGGGCGGGGGCGTGGGTACGTGGATTCGTGCATCTCTTACTAGAGGAGAAGAAATCAGCTTAACAAAGGTATTAAGTAATCCCTCTAGTTGTAGGTAAACCGGAGCAGGGATCCTTAAAAATGATCTTTATTTCTGCAAACGTCAACGTGCACGTAGAGCAATAGCAGAGACTCGGTGAGGAACTCGGCCCCTCGGCGTTAAACAAGACCCCGCGAACTTTTCTTCTGCGTGAGGTTGTGTGCTCATTTCTAGTAAGAGAGTCAGCTTACGGCGGCCTGGCCTCCTGTCCCTAAATAAATGCTTTTTAAATGGTAAAAAAAAAAAAAAAAAAAAAAAAAAAAAAAAAAATAATTAAAATATACAGTAACTGGTATCTTAAGATCCTGAATTTAATGTATTAAATACTTGTAAGATTTCTTTATATTGGTGCCTTTTTAAAATGCATTGAGAGAGTGTTGGTTAGCTGTTGTAGCTCTACAAACACTTTTATTATGTATTTTTAAAAACCACTTAAATTTGAGTACTATATAATACATCTTCGTGTTCTTAGGGCAAAACTGTCAGAGGAATTTCCAGTACAGAGGATTTCAGCTCATCTGTTCAAAGTAAAGGAAACTTTGAGACAAGATTTTAATCTCATTAGTTTGATAGTATTTCTGAATATCATTACAAGATCACATAAGTAAAATATGGCATAGAGGGAAATTTCATCTGTGAATTGCATTATGGTATGTGTTTTTGTTTTGTTTTAAAGGAAGAATAAGTTCTAGTATCACACAAGGCTTTATTAGTGGAATTTTTGGTCAGTAAAATACAGTATTGTTTTGGAATTCCATTTACAGACTAGTGTTGTACTAGTCTGAGAACCTGTCTCCTAATCTGTTAATGTTTTATGGAATAATGTAAAGAAGCAGGTAATTAATTCTCCTTGAACAAAACAAAACTGAACAGTCATACCACATTGCTATTCTCCAAAGCATAATCTCAAATGGTTTCCTACCATGATTGTGTATTACTTGCAATGGATGTGTTAGGATATGACAGCTTTTAAAAAAAAAAAAAATGAGCTGCTTGTTATACAAAGCAAATGTCATATGACCAAGAAGCTGTGATATGCTAGTGTTTCTTTTTATCATAGTGTGTTGCTAGGCCAAATAATGACACCTTGAATATTTTTACATTTATTGCAGAAACCTAAAATTTTGGGATTTCCATAAGGTTTTTATGTAACATTATATTTCTAGCTTTTTAGTTTTCTCTTGCTGTACTGTAAGTTTGTGGATATTTTTCACATGCACAGTTAGAAATAAGTTCCTAATTCTGTTTATGGGGTTTTTCCTCCCATAACACTGCATTTGTATATTTTCTGTATAAATTTGTTGTGAATTAACCCTTACCCCCATACAGAGAGTGGTACGTGAATGACTAGTTTTCTAAGATGTCCTTTTTATTGTGAATAAAATATAAAATTTAGAGGCCCTCTGCTAAGCCACATAAAATACAACATATAACTTCAGAAAAGTACAGATAAGCCAGTTTGCAGTTAATTGGGCCCTTCAAATTACCTCAAGTGACACACAGTAAGAAAAGCTTCTCAAACGGGTGGAGGTCACTGAATCCCCTACTATGCACTTATCAGGATTCTATTTAATTTACTGGAAATGGATTTTTAGAAAATGAATACACTGTAACAAGGGAAGGACTCTGGGTTTTGTTTTTTGTTGTTTTATTAATTTGTGTGTGTGTTTTTTAAGTAGTTCAATTTCTGAAACTGTGATAAAACATTTTGACTGTCAAGCACTCTCAGATTTTGAACACAAATCACTTCCCCTTCTGTGTAACGAAGTTCTTTATTAGCTCTTAAATTTTGTCTCCTCCTCCTAACCTCCTTTGCTCCCTGTCAATGTCCCTTCCAGCACTGCCTCTGGACATCTCTGCCTCTCTTCCCCCCACTAGTTTGAAGATTAGGTCGGCTCTTAACTTCCAACTCATCAGTCTCTTCAGTCTTAACATTTTTTTGTGTGATTTTTGTTAGCTGTATAATTTGCTGACATATTTTTATACTCAAGTGTAGTTTTATATTAAAAAAGAGAAGTAGTTGGATTAAAAATAGTAAAGTATATAACCCTTGTGCTACTTTCAAATATTGGGTACCTAAAATAGGACTTCAGAGATTATGTCATCGTAATATGGTATGTTTGCCTTCCTTTTTTTGTTGAGTTTTGTGTTCTGATTTGGTTTTCCTCCTAAAATGTATGAGAGATTAAACAATTTTTTGCAAAAATATAGGAAGATGTTAAAAATCTAAAGCAAAAAGTCTTAACTGTCTCCCAGTTGGGAGAACATGCTTTAACATTACTATAATAATATTCCAGGTTTGGAGGGGGTTCTCCAGGCTTCATATCTGCTCTTAATAGTTGGACCTTTTAGACCATGTGTTATTTGCAATCCCAGAATGATTCCTTCTGCTATTTAAAGGATATTTTTCTTTTCTTTCTGTACAAGTGCAATACTTTCCTTGAAGTCTTAAAAACTATGGTTATTTTTTTTTTTTAACTGACGTATTCTTTAATGTCAAAAAGAAACCCTTGAAAATCATGGCATGTTAGTTAAAGGACACAACAAGCAAAGGAAAAAGGCACTCCATAATCAAAAGATTAGAAAACGTCGAAACCACTAGTCTAATCTTAGGGTATTCTTTATTTGGGCTAAATTTTAATTGAAAATGGTAATCTTTTGTCTGAGAAATGTGTCCTAAAGTTGAAAAAAGTTGCAATTCTTAGACTGAATTTTCTTCTTACCCTTGTCCAATGTTTTAAATTAAGAACCTAATATTTTTTTATTTCATTTTCGTTCTTTTGGAAATGAACTTAAAAAAAAAAAAAAGCAAAGCACTTAGCTCAATTTTAAACACCTATCACCTACTGAAGACAATTTTTAAGAAATATTTGGAGCACTGTTTTCATACAAATTTAAGTAAGAAGTATTTTTCGTATCATACATATTTATATGTAGAATGCTGGTTTTCTTTTTTTATACCTGTGTCCCTGTAGTAAAACTGCTGTAATGTAAATACATGTTTTGTTAAAAGATAACATTTCTTTGGCATTTCTTTTAAAGGCAGTTACTGCATTTGTATAGTATGTGTCTTGGCCATTTTAGATTTTTTTCTTTAACAATACCAAAGGTAATTAGACTACTTTAAAAACTAATTGCTTGACAGTTTCTAGGATATTTTGAGTTTTAGAAGCAAAAGAAAAATAAGATAGGTCAAACCAGTAAACCTCATTTTTTTTCAAACTAATAATTTGGGAAAATAAAAATTGTTTTAAAAAGAAATATATATATCTATGTAAAATTAAAATTCCAGAACTTGTATGTCAGGTTTGCTCAGTGTAATGTTTTTTTAAGGCTCAAATACAATACCTCAGAAAATGAGGTTTACTATGGAAATACTGAAACAGTCTTTGCAGCTGTGTGACAAGTCACTCTGCTATATTACCAATTTGGAGACCTCTGCTAAACAGTTTTATCACTGCAGACTAAAACGTGGGACTTGTATTTTCTTTGTTTTTAATGCACACACATACATGTTCTGCGCATGTATGTGGCTATTGTGTATACGTGTATGAGTGTTGTATATGCATGTGTGAGTGTGTGTCTGTATGTGTGTACAACTAAAGAAGCTGCAGAAACTTTGTAATACTTTGTGAAAAGGATTATATTATAAAGGTTTGTACTGTCTGAGTGCACAGCTACTGGAATAAATTTAGGGAATCTCAGGAACAAGCATATAATTTGTCCAAGATTTATTTCTTCTCAGAAGTGTAAGTGCAGTTTTTAATTCTGTATATTATTTAATATTTTACCAATAAAATAAACTTCTGACATAAAAAGTTTGCTATAAAAACTTTCTGGTGAAAATTCTGTACCCAAACACATCTTCCAAATACGAAGATTAAATTATTGAATAACATCAGGCTTAAGTTATTGCCGTTGTGTACACATGTCACACTGCCTGACCCAGAGAGAGATGGGGATACATTTGAGATCAGGAATCTCCATCTTTACCATGTAGGCCCCCTGCCCCAGGGCAGAGGACAAAGTATTCCAAGTTGTTAGGGATGGTATCTCTTTACTCTTCAGACAGTTTTCATATAGGTCTTATTTCACCCTTAAATCTCAGAGGTATGTATGTCGGAGCCTATCCTCTATTTATAGAAGACACCTAAGGGCAGAAAGTTGTTGCTCCAAAGCACACAGTAAATTATGCAAGCAGTTCAACAAATGGTTCAATAACCGTATTGGAAACCACCATTTCTTAGGAGTCCAACCAGGATCAAATAAGGGTTAAATCCTAGACATTGCTCAATCACCTTGGCAAAAAGGAGATGTCTGTTCTGCTTTATGTTACATTATCACTATATGAATCATGAATTGCCTACATTTTAACAAATGCAACTTATGCTTTCCCATAAGTTTGTTCTGTTACCAATGTCTTCATAACCAGAAATGTAAAAGGGCACATATGACTGCAAACTCATTTACCTTTAGCTATTTCCTCATCCCCATGCCAGTTCAAGCCCACCATCACATCTGAGATAGTTATTAAATTTTCTTCATCAATATGTGTTTGTAGATTTTCATGGATACTTATCACATTTTAAAAGTACTATCAAATGAAATTTTTCTTCCTTGAGTGTACCTTTTAATTCAAAATACCTAACTTATAGGGGAAAAGGCAAAAAAAAGTAGCAAGGCCAAAAAAAAAAATGAGCTTAACAAATACTTCCTAGTATTACATTTATAAATACCTTGAAGATCGACAAATATGTATCAAATTCATCTATTTATAATGTTGACAAGCGCAAAATGAAAAGACTTTTTACAAAGATGCCATATGTTTTTGATTTTTCTATTCTAGTAGGATCAGAGAAATGATAAATATTTGAAATCTTGATATGATGATACGATTTTAAGATTTGATCAATATGCTCAAGACAAAGGGCTCTTTAGGGTGTGAGCCACCTGGTAAAGGAAGTTTGTTGAGCATTTTGGTAACTCTACATCTTGCTCTTAGGGGCTCTAAGATGCACCCATTAAACTTCCAGCAACACCTCATGTTTTAATAACCCAACTAAAGGTTTCCATTATGATTTTAACTTCTCACTAAAGGTACCAATGAGGATAATAACTGGTGAAATTGAATTTTGCTGCTTTTCTTCCATTTGGCACAATACTTGAGGGAGGTGCTTCCCAAAACTAACCTAATAGGTAGATGGGAGAAATTGACAAAGATGATGAAGTATCCATAACCCCATAGAAAAGTGGGCAAAAGTAGAGTAGGGGCAGATCCTGGAAAATAAAAGCATACTCATGTGAGAAAAAGAAAGGTTAATGTTTTCTTGCCCCTACTGCTGCTGCTCTATATTCCTAGAAAGTCATAGATCAGACCAACTGCTGCTAACTTGAAATTTTTTCAGGCACAGAAGTCCCTCAAAACAGTAAAAGCAGACACTGCCCTTATTGCCGTTATTTGTTCTAACCCTTAGAAGAGCTGTAAGAACCTGATGACCTGACTGATTGAAACATATGCAAAGAAGCAAGATTTTTGAGTGCTTCAGGAAGAACCAAAGGTATAAAGGAAGTACTGTAAGGGTACTGGACCTTAGGTAAACCTATAACTGAACAGGCAGGAATCACTTGTCATTTTACCTCCACTGATGGAGAGGGGTCTGTTAGCTGTCTCCGTTGGGAGCACTTCATGAAATCCATTGATGAGGAAGTAGGAGAATGTAACGAAGAGGGAAGGGAATAGAGTCCATATTACATTCATGCCCTGGGCCCACTGCATATTGCTTCAAGTTTAGTGGGTATAAAACCTTAAAAGACTTTGGCCAACACAACTTTTAAAAATGACGGAGTTTTCTTTTTTTTTTTTTATTTTTTTTTTATTTTTTTTTATTTTTATTTATAATAGTCACACAGAGAGAGAGAGGGGCAGAGACATAGGCAGAGGGAGAAGCAGGCTCCATGCACTGGGAGCCGGATGTGGGATTCGATCCCGGGTCTCCAGGATCGCGCCCTGGGCCAAAGGCAGGCGCTAAACTGCTGCGCCACCCAGGGATCCCAAAAATGACGGAGTTTTCAATGGCCAACACAACTTTTAAAAATGACGGAGTTTTCAACTCTAACATCCCCCATGCAAAATAAGGATAGGGAACCTAGGACGTTTGGTTTTTAGAGCAGTGAAACTGGATGTACATCTTGGAAATGGAATATCTGAGGTTACAGTGTGAGTGTCCCTTTCTTCCATATTTTTTTCCATTTATTTTCCTGGGGTTTTTTTTTTTTCCATGTAATTCATCTACATTTTTTTTCTAGCTCCTCTCTCACACTCATCTGTGTCCACCTCACTCTTTTCTGTCATTTCCCTCTTCTCTGCATAACCTGTGGTACCATTTGCTATCTGTTCGTCCTGTCACAACCCTGGTTAATCTGGAATACAGTCTCTTTCAGTACATGTAATTTAATGCAACCAGAATATATAGGAGTTTAAACTATGTCCTTCTCCACAAATACTTTGCAAATTCATACAACTGTTACCGACTTCATCTAATTCACTCTCAAAATTATCATGGAAAGTGTAGGGTATCTGATACTTAATATTATTGATAGGAAACAAGTTCAGGTTGGTTGTGATTTTGTTCATAAAAAACCCCAAGCAAGTGAAAAAGCTAAAACTAGACTCTAATTCCAGATATACTTAGCCCAGTATTGTACTTCCTAAATAAGCTTATTTGGCCTTTGATTGGTAAGTCCCATTAACAAAGGGGAACAGCAAGTCTATAGTGAATGTTTGTGTCCCTCTCAAAATATTTATGTTGAAATCTTAATGCCAATTTGATGGTAAAAGGAAGTGGGGCCTTTGGTAGGTGATCAGGTTATGAGGGTGGAGACGCCATGAGTAGAACTAACGCTCTTCTAAAAGAGATTCCATAGGGCTTCTAGTTCCTCGCACCATGCGGCGATGAGTGAGAAGTCACCAGCTGTGAACCAGGAAGAGGGTCTTCAGCACAATGTGTCCATGCTGGCACTCTGATCTTGGAGTTCCAGAGTCCAGAACTGTGAGAAATAAACTTCTTCTTTTTAAGCTACCCACTTTGTGGCATTTTGTTAGAACAGTCCAATTGGGCTAAGACAGCAAATATTGCAAAGTAGTGAATAAAAAAAACATTGTTTCAGCAGACATACCTTACATGTTTTGTTTATTCTAATTTTTAAACAGAATCATCCCAAATGAACAGAGAGTCAGAAAGGCTGAGAAATGCAGCATTAAGTAGAAAGGCAATAATAACTTGGAATTAAAATTTTTCTGCAGAAATTTCAAAAATGGATAAATTATCCCTAACTTGGTCTCCTAAAGACTACTTTCTTTAAAATATTTTGCTTTTTTTAAAAAATCTTATTTATTTATTCATGAGAGACACAGAGAGAGACAGAGGCAGAGACACAGCAGAGGGAGAAGCAGGCTCCATGCAGGGAGCCGGACGTGGGACTCGATACCGGTCTCCAGGATCACACCCTGGGCTGAAGGTGGCAGTAAACTGTCAAGCCACCGGGGCTGCCCCTAGAGACTACTTTTATATGTAAGTGTGGGCTTGTGATTATTTAGCAAATTTCCTTCATAATTGATGGAATTCTTTGCCCATTTCTAAAACATTGTCTATATCCCTATATTCATTTTCTTTGCTTAGTGCAGAATGTAATTTCCAGTATTTACACTTTGTTTTCTGATGTCTTCCTATGTAAAAACCATGAGTACGTCATCATGAACAATATGAAGTTATCAACTTGGAAGTTATCCGAGTGTTTGCAATGATGAGTTATCATTTTATTATATCTTCCAAATTCAGTGAGCTGCCTGGACATTATACTTCTTCTGCTTAGGTGCTAAAACCTATCTACAAACTCACCTCTTTACTGTTAATTCTGTAGTAAAGAGCATTTCCAAGATTCCGTCCCAGTCTCAACTCTATGCGTTGTGAAGTGAGTGATAAATTTAGAATAAAATCCAACCTCATGTTGTCTACCCTTAGGAATAAGACTTGTACAACCACTTGGAATTTCTTGGCTTTGACCTGACAAGTTTCTCCAGTCTTCAGGGATGGTTGCTGTAGTTACATCTACCATCATGTTCTCCTTGTTTTACTTCTACAATGTAAGTAAGTAACCTAATATTTTGGCCTTCAAACAGTCTATTCCTTGTCTCCCTACCCCACCCCACCTCCCTTCACTGTTTTATTTATTTTCATCAGATTGTAACATGCATATATATTACTATCACTTGATAATACCCAAGGGAAAAAAACTGGGACAGCAAATGACTCATGTTTTTCCAAACTCTTAGCCAAACTACTTTGTAGGCATCCTAACAAATGGCACTTTGGCTATACCATAACACTGATACATTTTCCAACCTAAACATGTAAGCCTAGAGTCTTCTGCTGTCTTATTTAATGTTTTGACAGATCTGATTACAGCTAAGTATGTGATCACCTCATCACATAATGAGTATGAGACAAAAACTGTTTCAGGCATGGGTAAGGGGAAAAAATGACACTTTACTTATAAGATCTCAAGTACCTTTCTTGGGTCTTTGAGATATGAAATGGGTTGTTGCCTAATTATTGTGAAATAAAGATGAGCTCTATGGTATTATATCTCTTCTTTGTTTTTAATAGAAACTCTTAAAAGGAGCACATAAT
Source organism: Canis lupus baileyi (assembly GCF_048164855.1). Taxonomy (NCBI): domain Eukaryota; kingdom Metazoa; phylum Chordata; class Mammalia; order Carnivora; family Canidae; genus Canis; species Canis lupus. The sequence goes on from NC_132873.1 coordinate 10,425,659, forward strand.
ATCTACTTAAACTATAATATGCTGAAAAACCTTAATTATAAAAATGTGTTTGGCTTTTTAAAAAGTTTTTATTAAATATCATCTTGAGAGACCATATTCAATATGATGTCTCTCAGCTTTAATAAAATGTCCATTTGTGCTAACGTATTTTGAATCCTTCTTAGAGTAATTTATCTTGGTTCATAGTTTTCTAACCTATAAGAAATTTAACACCAAAGAGTTTGGGTTAGTTATGTTATACTCCTGTATCTGACTCAGAAAACAAGTCAAAATTAGCCCAGTTTAAAAAAAAAAAAAAGAGTGAAAAGAAAAAAGCCTCCAGAAATGACTAAAATAATGAAGGATATGTATTTTCTTTTATGATCATGTGGCTCATATTAATATCAGTAAGACTTGCCAACTACATTTCTAATGTGTGTATAACAACTACAATTATTAGTCACCACATAGAAGTTTATAAGTAGCTTTGGGCAATTGCTAGTGCCCCATGGTAACCCAGCCCATCTAACCATCACATATCAGTAATGGCGATCTCTCAGCCTACTCTTAGACAAATGTCACCTATAATATACCAGCACAGTGAACTTACAACCAGTATAATTGATTCATGTGTTATATTTTAAAGGCTTATTTTATTTTAGAGAGAGAGCATATGTGCTGGGGAGTGGCAGACAGAGAGGGAAAGAGAAACTCAAGTAGACTCCATGCAGAGTGTGAGCCCAGCTGGGGGCTTGATCTCAAGACTCTGAGATCAACATCTAAGCTGAAAACAAGAATCATCCATTTAACCGACTGCACCACCCAGGCACCCCTCACTTATTATATTTTAAATGTGTAGATACTCTGGTTTCTGTTTATCAGCTATTTGTTCTTTAGTTCTCTAGAGGCTGAATTATAAATAACCTCTGTATTTCTCAGAAGCAAAGAATTTTTCCCATTTTACTTATTTTTAAATAAGACTTATTTTTGCTCTTTTGAGACTGTGTAAATTACAAATGCAGTAGTCTGGGACGAGAAAAAAGCTTTAGCTTCTTAATTTGTTTTGGTCTATGAGATCTGAATTTATCCCATTTGTCCAGCTATTATGACAGAACTCCATAATAAAACTAATTTGGAGAAACAAGGACAGCTACAGCATTGACCATCTGAATGACAGTTCAAGTGAATGGATTATCCCACCTAATTTATCACTATGTACAAGAGTAGTCCTGATTTATATGTAGTAACACCTAATTCATGACACAGCAAGGCCTTTTAATATTTTACTGTAAGTAAAGGAAGCTTATATTTGGGTCTAAGTGTGAAATATATCCTTATTTTATTGTGTAAAATTAAGAGTATCTAGAAGACACAGTTAAAGAACATACACATTTTAAAACTTAAATTGAAACCTGATTCTGTCAAGGTGAAGAGAAAAAAAAATATCATTTTAAAAGATGGAAAGTTTTGTTTTGTTTTGTTTTTAGGACCCTGAAGAAACTAATTCATAAGTGGTGCTAAAAGAACAGGTTTGAAGCAACATAGTCACATTTTCATTCCAGGGTCTGGCCCAGTGAACGTTATTTATTCTGGGATTCTTGAAAAGATCACTTTATGTGCTTGGAGTTCAAGGAAGTACCTATAGAATTAGCCTATAGGATGAGACTTTAAGAGGACAGAATGTGCAGAGACCTGGTTTTCAACATTAGGGTCTACTTGGAAAGTTTGAGGTCATCAGCTCTCTCCCTTTCCTTTCTGTGATTGCTTAGCGTGATTGCTCCCTGTTACAGTATTCACTAGTAAAGTCATCCAAAATTTTAAGAATTAGAATGCCTACTGCATGCTGCCATTTTTGCTAAGTACTATAGGGAGTTCATTTATTCAGTACTTCTAATGTGCCAGACTGGGTGTTTAGGACATAAATTTGACACAGTCCCTGTACTCAAGGAAATTATCTTACAGTGAGGAAAAAAAAAAACCCAATTAGGAATAAAACATGGTAGTTACTTCTACAAGTTTGAAAGTAAAATTCTATGGAAACAAATGGAAGGAGAACCTAATTTACCCTTGGAATGAAAAATGTATCTTGATAAAAGTGACATCTAAGCTGAGTCCAAAATGCAAGTAAATTTGAAGAAGACAAAGGTAGAAAGGGGAAGATGGAACATGTGTTCTAAGCATTAGGAAGATGTCTACAAAATCCTAGAAGGGAAGGTGAAGAGAGAGATAGGATAGATAGACACATAGAGGAAGGTCAAAGGAGAGTTAAAGACATTGAAATAAAGAGTAAATATGAATGGTTACCTTTAGGGGATTGCATATTCGATATGGCGAGAGCATAGGATAAGAACAGGAATATAGCAGGTGATAAAATGAGCTAAGTAGAGTCAGACATTGTTTTTTCTCATCAAGGAATTTGAATTTATACCAAGGGAAACAAGGACCAATAAAGGTTCTACCAGGGAGTGACATGATTACATCTACAATATTGCTTGGGTTTCAATAGATTAGATTGGAGGATGCCAGACTAGAGGTAGAAGCTATTGCAGTAAATCCTGGAAAAAGATAACAGTGGCTTGTGCTATGGGAGTAGTCTGGAAATGAAGAGATGTGGTTATATTCCAAAGACTTAAGAGATAGAATACGCTAGACTGGTGATTGATTGTATGCACACAGTAAGGAAGAGCGACGAATTAAGGATAATACCCTAGTTTCTGAGTTGGAAAAGCTGGTGTTTGGTGGTGCCATTTACTGACATCAAAATCACAGAGATAGATTTGAGGGGTACAAATAGGAGAAAAATATTGAACAGGTTGAGTGTGGAATACCAGTACGACATCCAATTGAAGAGGCCTAATAGGAAATTAAAGATACTGGGTTAATATCAGGAGAGAGATCAGAACCTAAGTTCTTATTGTTATTGTTTTAAGATTTGTTTATTTGAAAAAAGAGTGAGTGAAAAAGAAAGAATGCAAGCAGAGGGAGAAAGGGAGAGGGAGGGAGAATCTCCAAGCAAGAGAATCCCCAAGCAAATTCCCTGCTCAGCACAGAACCCATAGCGGGGCTCGATCCCAGGATGCCCGAGATCATGACCTGAACTGAAACCAAGAGTCAGATGCCCAACAAACTGAGCCATCCAGGCCCTCCTGGGCCCAAGTTTTTATAAATGCCACTTGGGTATCATATAGTGTGTGTTTATATACCATATGGTCTTTGAAGCCGCAGAGTGATGAGATCATCTAGGAACAGTATACAGTAAGAAAGCAAATGTTAAAAGTCAAACTCAAGGGGTTAAAGTAGAAAGTGTTAAAGATTTCCAGCAAAGAACCCACACAACAGTAGAAGGAATGAGACTTACATAAAAATAATCGTAGAGAAAAGGTGTCATCAAAGATCAAGGCAGAGGTACAAATAACCTGGGGCTCACGGTGGAAAAAGGTTTGGGAGTCAAGAATAGACTCAGAAAAAGGTGGTGGTGAAAAGAGATTTTGAAAATTTTGTTGAAAAGTTTTCAGGAAGACAATAAAATGTTAGGTCAAAATTACGTTAGAGGAATTTTAAGGGACATGTATCTCAATTTTTCACTTCCTCTGAATTTGAATGTATCTAAGAAAGAGAAACAAAGAGTAGAACCAGAGAGCTGAAACCTGCACAAAGGCAGAGCAGTGCTTGGCCAGAGAGGGAGTCCCCGTAAATTTCAGCTGTGGAGGGCAGAGAGGAGGCAAGTCTGGTCACGTATCTCTTCTCTCATCAACATTTGAGCAGTTTGTTTTTCTTTGTGATCCATATAGCGGACTCATATCTAAAATTATTCTTTTAAGATTTGTGGCATATATAAATATAAAAAAGTAGGTGTATGTTTATATTTATATTTATGTGCCATGTACTATTATCTCATTTTGATGCAGAGGTTATTGCAGATCATCCCAATTTGGAGAGACAGAAAGTGAGACCCTCTACACTGAGGTGACTGTCTCTATACACAACTCTTTTCTTCACAATCATGTACTGGGGGGGCTGGGGTTTCATCATGGCCAAGTGATCTTCAAAGTCACAATTAAGAGGCAGAATGTACAGCTGTGGAACAACCCTATATCCGGACACAGCTTTTAGACATTTCTCTTACTTTACACAGGCTTCCCTGGGACCAGTTTTTAACCACAATCTTATGGATCTGGTAAGTTGCCTGCCTTATGGCAAAAATTAACTAAGTTTTCCCATTTATTATCTCATAGATCTTCAGTTTCCCCACACAGATATAAATTAACTGGGTACATAATAAAGGTTTACTTGGGCATCATATATTTATTATTTTCACAAGCTATGTAAGGAGAATATTTGACAAATATAGGACATAAAAAGAATTTCAAATTATAATAAGTTGATCATTTAAAATATATAATCCTAAAACAGAGCATCTTCTACAGATCTTATAATAAATGGTTTCCAAGTATTTTAAATACGTATATATTGTAAGAAGTAGTAAAAGTTTATTATGAGTGACATTTCACCTGAAGTAGAATGATTTTGACAGGACTTCTAAGTAAAATTAAACCCTCTCATGAGTGTGTGCTTGTCATTTTCTGTAGCAGGGCCATGAAATAGATATGTAGCATGTGCCACAAATACAAGCAACATATGTAAAGTTTTCCTAGTAGCCACATTTAAGAAATTAAAGTTAAATTAATTTTAATATATTTTATTTAATCCAGTAAGTCTGAAATATCATTTTAACATATAAACATATGAAAACAAAAATAAATAAATAAATAAATAAATAAATAAATAAATAAATAAATAAATAAAAACATATGAAAACTTAATGAAATATTTTACCTTCTTTGTTTTCTGGAAAGTCTTTGAAAACCAGTTTACATTCTACATTTACAGCATCTCAGTTTCGACTAGCCACATATTTAAGAGCTCAATAGCAGATCTATGATCTGTCCTAAAAATGAAACTCAACTGTAAAAATATTCCTGTGCTATTATAATGTCCACAGCTACCGTTTGGTAAGTTCTTATGTAGCAGTCACTGTGGTGATTTCTGTGTCATCTTCAAAACAATCATATGATATAGATGCCATTGTCAACCCCATTAATAGTTGGAGTAACACAAGACTTAAAAGGACTTAGTGGCTTGCCTACATCTGTGGAGTCAACAAATGATGGGCCAGGGATTCAGACATGAAGATAAAGTATATTGAAGTGATATTTATATTTTTTTATATCATTTTGTATCTTATTTTCAGTGAAGATTGCCAATTTGATTTTAGGGGAAGCACATTCATGGTAAAGTAGTAGAAGTAAATTGGTACTTGGAAAAGTCAGAGACCATTGACCCATCTTGCTGTGGGTTAAGATAATTTGTAAGTAGTAAAGAAAAATAAGACATGATAATACAGAGAGAATGATATTGAAGAAAGTGACCACAGGAATATAGATCTGTGCCAAAAACACTGAAAAGGAGGAGAGGTAGGAAAGATAGAAAGTAGTGTATCCTCTACATGTTTTAATCAGATGATATGGAAAATAATTTGTGGTAAAACATACAAAAGTGAACTTCTACCTTATTAAGCATACTGAAAGAAAATAAATTATAGAAGTGTTTTAAAAAAACTAGAGAATTGATTTTAGATCGGAATTTTCTAAAATATGAAGTGACTAGTTTGAAAGCAAAGAGATTTGGCATAAGATATGTTGTCTGAAGAACTAGGAAGAGTATCAGGCAAGTCTGGTTTGGACAAAAAAGCCAGAGGTCTGGGAATATCATTAATAAAAATTTTCTACAAATTCTCCACTGCTCAACTATAACATTGCAGTAGCTCTTCACACTATACACCATCAGGATTTGCCTATTTTTTACTTTTGTCAATTCTTTTATTATCACTGGCCTTTCAACCTGCAGATTGAATCTCTTTCCAAACACTAAGCTGTATTTTTATCTATCATTCAAGATACTGGTTCAAATTAATGTACTGCAGGAATCCTTCCCAAACCACACACGGGAAATACAGTATCCTCCATGGAGGGAAAAAGGGCATGGATAATTTATACAAATGTTCTCATTCCATGGGTTAAGTAATACTGTAGGGCAAATCTATATCCTGGGGTCTGGTTTGCTTTATACAATCTCTTTCCCACCTCAACCTCCTCATTCCTCTAATTCAAACCACATACTCTTCTTTATTCCTCAGATTTGTACCCTTTTTCCTAAGCATTCTTCATCTGCCCTCCCTCCTTGATGTTTACCTATGAGTCTATTTTTTAAAAATCTAACAAAGAGAATATCAATATTCACAAATAGCTGGCAGGTAAGAAAAATTGATTGAGGCCAGGAAACGCTTTAATTCCATTCCTAGAAGAGGTTTTATTGTACTAGGTGATTGAAGGAGACATAATGGTGTTGAAAGAGAACATGAGCTTTGGGATCCACAGATCAAGAACTCAAGATTCATTTGCTTTGTAATATTACTTAAACTGTTTAATTTTTCTGGCCTCAATTTCCTCATCTAAAGTGATGACAGGAATACTCACATGGCAGAACTATTTTATTTTTGGATTAAAGAAAAATAGAAACAAAATCAAATGCTAGTAATAGTGTTTTTAAGTGGTATGTTGGGACTAAGTATACAGTACGATGAGGCAGGTAAAGGGAAGTTACACATTTTACTTTGGAGGATGGGGAGGTCAGTGAGTCAGCCTGATTAAACAATTGACATGAGCTGTAGTGGAAGAAGGATGGACTATAAGGTGTATGTATTCTACGCATTTATTAATATATTCATTCTTTCAGCAAATACATGTTTCCAGCACACGGTGAATATGATGATCAATTAAAAAGAGAGAGAGAGATAGTCCCTTTTTAAGACATGTACACCTTTCCTGTCCTCCCAGTGCCTACCGTCAATGTGAAAGACACACATCGTAGACACACACGAGGATAACAAAGCGCTCTTACCAGACCTCCACTTAACTGAGTTGGCAAATTAACTAATATTATCAATTGCCTTTGCAAAGCAAACTGATTAATATTCAGGGCTTAGTGAAAGCTCACAGGCAGTAGGCTATGCTCCAGTAACCCTACACACTTCTCTCATTGGTTGAGTTGCACGCCTGCCAAGAATTAGTTGTATTTGTGCCCAAACTATTTATGACAGTTGACTTATTATTGTAACCATGTAATATAATTAAACATTGCTTACATAATTCAGTGAAATAGAGTGTAAAATGAAAGAGTTGTTTCTTTGAAAATTAAGTTGAATATTTTCAAGAGACTCAGTAAAGAATTAGTAAAAACTTCTTTCAAAACTAGGTATAGGACAGACAACCAGAAAAATCTCAGAAAAATAAGTCTTTATAAACCTGAGAATTCTACATTCCGGTTGGTTGATACATGTCTGAGTTTTCAGTCCACTTGAAGTTATCACTCTACTTTAAATAAAGTAAAACTAGAACCTACACATGGTGCACTATGATAAAGACAACGAATTTCCAGTCAATGGACCCATATCCAAATTAAATTAAAGCCCTACATCAAAAAAACTGGTGAGTAATGGTGCATTTAAGTCTATTAGGCTAAAATAAATGTTTAATATATGTAGATAACATTTTTATAGTTCTCCAATTTGAATCTAATTATTGGCAGTCATACAGGATGAGAGCTTCTAGTAAAGAAATGTGACGCAGTGATATGGAAAGTACTGGGACCTTAGAAATCTATAGTGGGGAGATAAAGTCCATCCTAGAGAATAGGAACCCTAAAGTATGAATAAGCCAGGCAAAGGGAGGGAATAGAGAGAGGAGAGCATCTAATGCAGGCAAAACAGAGACAAAGAGAGATAGGAAGGACTGAAAAAGTTCAATGGAGCTGGACCCTGTTAGCATGAGAATGGAGTTGGCAAGTAGTCTGGGCTGGTAGGCAGGGCCAGAGCCAGGTCTTGGGAAATTTTATCAATCATATTAAATCTTTGAACTGTATCTTGAATTAAGCTAGGATGTTATATTATCAGATGTGGATTGAGGTAAAATAACTAGGTGAGTGTGAAGAATGGGTTGGTGAGGAACTAAGTTGGAGGAAAGAGATTAATCTAAATAAGAAGCAATGGCAGCCTGCATTAAGGTGGTAGCAATGAATTTGGAGATATATGGCAGATTTTAGAGATATTTGTGAGGCATAATCAACAAAAAACAGTAACTGGTTGAAATGCGGGGGTCAAAAAAGATTGGGAGAGGTTAAATATATATTCTTATGGATTTCTGGCCTAAGAAATTGGGTGAATGAGCAGTACCATTTATAAAGGTATGTAATAAATGTAATGAAGAAAATGTACTGGTTAGGGAAGGTCTGGGCATGATGAAGTCCCTTCTGGAAACACTGTGCTTATTATGTCGCTTATAAGACCATCAGGTGGGCATTGCATACAAATGGTATTTGAAACTGGAACAGAGATGATCTCCCATAGATGATTAATAGAAGAGGAAGAACAGAAGGACAGAGAAGAGAAAACTGCATAGGAAAGAGTCCTGGAGGGAGAATACTGAAGTATGGGCAGGAAAAACGAATCACCAATAATGTGATTAATAAAGGACTAGCCAACAAATTAGGAGAAAGGGGAGTATTCAAAGTGCCCGTTGCTGCTGAATCGAAAAATACCCAGTACCTTTAGCAGGATATAGGTTGTGGGTGCCCAGGATGAAAGGCACAGTCGAGGGAACATCTGAAGCCTAAAGCAGCCTAGAGTGGGATGAGGAGTAAGGGGGGATGGGGATGAGGAAAGGGATGACAGATGCCATTATCGTGCTGTTTTAAGAGTCCACAAGCAAGGTAAACTGCAGAGAGAAAGAAAGCCTGAAGCAGCTAAAAAGGGCCAGGTCTGGAGGCCTCTGTGTGCCAAACTAAAGGGGGTTGAATTTCATCCCCTAGAAAATGCAGAGCACCCAGTAAAGTCTACATAATAGAAACTAGTGCACTGTGGCAATAGTGTGGAGGACGGGAGTAGTGTGGGGCTAGAGAACTGGTAAAGGAACCTGGTTAACACAAAGCTCTGGACCATGATATAGCAGCATACAGAGGTGCCACAAGAAGTTTGCTACTAAAAGTATAGGACTCAGATTTGCACAAGGTTTAAAAAAAAGAAAAAAATTGGAACAGATTCAACTTAAACTCTTTAATGACGTTAGTCTTTCTTTTATTCCAATGTGTTTTCTCATGGCATGGGAAAGAAAGGGTGGAGTTACAGCCTCCACTCCTAGAATTGTACTTAACATTGACTCTGCCTGAGTCACATCCCACATGTGAACATCACCCAACCTGTTCGTTGATGCCAGGAGAAAAGGTTGAGGACCACCACATTAGAGAAAACTGCAACACCGAGGCAAAGATGACGAGATCCTAATTTGGCGTTTATTAGCAGGGGTGATAAAGAGAAATGATTGTTGGAGTGAAGTTACGGAGTTAGAAACCACAGGATTCAGAAACTGATTGGACGTGAGTGATGAGATATTATCCCCAAAGAAGCAATATTCTTTATTAAGTGCTTTTAGTGTATCAGGAACTCTAAAAAAGAACACATGTAACATACATCATCCTATTTCATCTTCTCAACAGCCTTGCAAGGATGTTCTTTTATCCTCCTTTTATAGATAATAAAACTGGAGTTCAGAGAGTTTAGGGCAACTTGTCCAAGGTCAGCCAGATTTTAAGTCTCATAGGTAAGGTTCAAACCCAGCTTTACCTAATTCAAAGTCATTGCTATTTGTCATTACTCTATATGGCATCCAAAATCTAGAATGAGTCTCACGTTATGTGTTTAGCTGTATGATGGTAAACATGAGATGAGAAGCAGGTTTAGGGAGAAAATGGTTAAGTCTAATTTTAAACATATTCTCTTTTAAAAGCCTGGAGAATATCCCTGGTGAAGACGTCTAATGGATAGTTACATATGTAAGTCTAGAATTTACGGGAGATGTCTGGGAAGAGATAAAGATTTGTGAGGCATTAGCATTTAAATTGTTAAAGTCATGGGAATGGATGAGATTTCCCAGGGAGACTGCAACATGAGAAGAGAATCAAGTGGAGAGCTAAGAAACACTAAAATTAAAAAGGAGGTCAGAGAGAAGTATCAGTGAAGGGACAGAGAAGGAATGTTAATACAAGTTGAAGGGAGTAGTAGACGTGATAGCACACTGAAGCAGGGGAGAGGGGAGAGGTGCATGAGAAGGGAGTGAGCAAATATTATCAAAAGCAGTGGAGGAAGAGGACTGAGAAAAGTCCACTAGATTAAGACGATTGTGAAGGAGAAATACAAGCCAAAGCAGCATGCAATTTAACTTTAAATTATAACACCCAGTATGGTCTATAGTCTGCAAATCTACAGCTGTGGGAAAGAAAAGTATCAGCCTTTTGAAGGTCAACTGCCAATGCATTTGAAAAGCCAGAATTCTCATTTTAGGGATTTCTCTATGGAAAAAGAAGAAATAGGACATTCAGTGCAGCACTGTTTATGAGAGAAACCTTACCGCAGGAGTTAAGAACACTCACTCTAGAGCCAGACAACCTGAGGTAAGATCTGCCACTCACTAGCTCTGGGACCACGGGGAATTTACTTAGCTATTCTGTGCCTCAGTTTCTTTATCTGTAAAATAGTCAAAGGGTTGCCATTATCAGTAAGGTTGTTGCAGCCTAATTGGCTACTATAAGAATTAAGTGAGTAAATATCATAAGGTGTTTATATTGTTTGTTAAACCAATACAGATAAAAATAACCAAAATACTCAATGGTAAGATTGATTTTAAAAAATGTTTATATCCATATCTTTTGATAACTACATAATTTTTCATGGTTGCAAGTTAACTTTAACATTATGGAAAGCTATCAATGGATTATTAGAAAAAAATTATAAACCAAATGTTTAAAACGATTTCATTTGTGAATAAATAATGTACATACATATATATATGAAAGACATTTAGAAAATTAGAAAGTGCTTATGTGTGGGTAGTTGGAGTATGATTTTAGATTTTAACTTCTACACATTTATAAATTATATATATATAAAACATCTTTTAAAGTTATTTATTTATTTATTTATTTATTTATTTATTTATTTATTTATTTGAGAGAGAGACAGACGCTAACACGGACTCCACACTGAGCTCAGGGCCGGAGGTAGGGCTTGATCCCACAGCCACGAGATCATGATGCACTCTTGCAAAAGCAAGAGTCGGGATGCTTAACCGACTGAGCCACCCCGATACCTCTAAACATTATTTTTATAAGAAAAAACAAATACAAGCATCCTGGAGGCCAAGATATAGAATAGCAAGTTGTTATGATTCCTCAGCAAAACTTGCCTGTGAAGGGAAGTAGAGTAAGGGCCTGGTAGCTAGGGCATATTCATATAACCACTGGAGAACCAGTGTATGTAAAATACAGAGTCCTACCACCGGGAAGGTCTCCTATAAATAAGGGCTGCTACCATCATCATCATCATCATCATCATCATCATCAACATTTCTCCAAGCCTTAAACTTTCAGTACCAGTACAACTCTGAGTAGCCCATGGCAAAAGGTAATAGAAGAAAAAAATTTAAGTAGAGAATATTTTACTTTATTTTATTTTTTACAGAGAGGTTCGAAAGAGCAGGAGCGGGCGTGGTGGGGGGCAGAGAGAGAGAGAGGTACTAGACAATCTGGAAAGCAGCCAAGATAACTAAGAATACCTTGTTTTAGGACCGCTCCTCTGACCTGTCATATATACAAACTTGTTTTAATATCTAAGCATTCGGACTACAAATGTTCTGCTTTGTCTCTCGCACAGTAGAGATACAAGCCCCGACACACTTATGGATTATATCTATTCTGGGATGCTTTCCCCTGTGCTAATCACCTTACATATTCAATACATTCTATATGAACAATGAATGGCATGAGCAGTACAAACCCAGCAGCCTTAAAATAATTTCAGGTAGTTACTAAATAATTGTGAAGGTCTATTGTAAAAAAACAAAACTCATTTCATTTTGGATTTCTGAGTTCTATGATGGACTGAGATACTAAAAGTAATAGCAAATAAGATCCCAGGAATACGTGCAACCCTGGCTCTCATCCAAGAACACTGAGAACAAAACGTGGTGACCTTAGAACTCTGTCAATTTTAATAATTTTAAAAACCACTTCTGAACCAGTTATGTCATCAGATTAGAACACTATCAAAGTAGAAGCCCCTCTAATTGTAATCTGTCTTTAAAAAGGACTTGAAGTGAAATGAAAACACCATTTAAAAAAGAAATTCAGAGCATATTGTGCATATCTTCAGAATAAAGAGAAACACACCATTTAAAGAGGAATTAAATTCAGGTGTCACTTTCTTCAAATTTTGAGTCAGTGGCCTAACCGGTTAGCCACAGTTTTAAACTTTCAGACTATGATAATAAACCTGTTCAGTTCACCTAAACTTTCTGGATATTTTTAAGTCTTCACATTTGAAAGGAACACAGCCATGTTATCTAAACAGACAAGTCTAACAATTTCAAAGTTCAGGTAGACGTATAACACAAAAGAGGGACTTATCGGTACATTCGTGGTTTGCCACAACTCCATAGCTAAGCCCCTGACTTCCCTGTCTCCCTTCTTCAGCCCCACCACCCCATCCTAGTCTATGGACAAACAAGCTCTCCCATCTACTTCTTATCAAGATGGAAACAAGGCCAGACCTGCTCTTCTAGATAAAATGCTTTGGCTTCTAACTGCCTGGCTGCTTATCTTTCATCTTGCAGTGTTAACCATAACCCCTTTCCTGACCTGCTCTACTTCTTGTTTTCAGATGAGCAGTAAGGACTGGGGGGAAAACGTGCTTAAATGGACAAGTTCACACTCTTACATCCCTCTCCTTTCCTTTTCAAGTCTCTTCAGAACCTCTTTGTGTTCAAATTCTCTTCTAAAATCATCAGAAACCTCATTGCATGCACATTTATAAGTCTCTCCTTTTCAACTTTTACTCTTCTTACTCTACACAATGACTTGTTTTTGTTTTTGTTTTTGTTTTTAATTGAAGTTTACTGTTGATTTTTGAAGGAAGAGGGATTTGGTTTCCTGAGGAATAGGAGAGCTCCCCACCTCCTTCCTCTTCTTTTTTCCCATTTCCCGGCCCATGTCCTAATAAGCTGAATCATCGTCTTGGCTAAGCTGTTTGATTTGGCTTACCTGAATTCTTGTGTTTTCATCCAAACAAAGCATTGCACTTTCCTGCTCTTTCTCGAACACATAAAAAGTTGGGGTAATACAGACCTGGAGTACTCAAGCAATGTTTGAGCAAGCTTGTTATGTGAGTTAACTGGGGCACTACCCGGCTCTTAGACCCTTATTCCTCTTAAATGAAGAAGATGAAACATAAGCTAGTTTCCTTCTAGTCATGAGAGTTCTAGGAAACTCACTATTCTCCTATATTTTGAAGCAACTACAAAGTTGCATTATGTGAGATTATACAGGGCCCCAGTGTTGTAAACACCATGTTCTAGTTATGACATCTTTACTCCCCCACACACTCATGTACTTGAACTTGTATGTCCTTGAAAACATGAAGTCTTTCAAAAAAAGAACTTGTGCTCCTTGGGGGGAAAAAAAAATCATCCCACGTATATCATGTGCTAGGCTTTTTTTTTTCCTCCTTAGCTTTTACTTCTTGGCATTTGTAAATAAATTTACGTAACACATCAGAAAATTTTATCCTTAAGTGCCCTGCTCTGATTCAGGTCTTCCATTTTATTTTTTTAGCCTACACAAGATTCAATCTGGAATTACACTGCTTCTTTTCATTTTTCATTTTCTTACTGCAAATTAGGAATCTAATTGATCCCTTGAAGTTGGTTGTCTAACTATGTTGGTATTATTACCACTGGGGAAATAGGAGCACTGAATTCAATTTTTAAATACATATTGTAACACTTACTATATATAAGGCATTTTGTTAGGGTCTAATTGGAAAAAGATAAATACCTGCCTTTAGAGAATAATTTTATGCCAGAATAATCAACTGTGATATTTTTCCCTAACTGTGGTACTTTCATAATATTAATAATTCCATTCAAGATACCACATTCTTGAAAACCAACAGAAGATACATTTCCTAGTTCATGTCCCTCTGTATCCATAAACAAGGCTCTAATGCTTCTTTTATTTTCAAAACAATTGATCTCAAATATTGTTTTCCTTTAAAGGAGAATCAAACTTATTAGAAAATGTTTTCTTTCTTACCTCTTCTACAAAATATAATAAGGAAGCAAACTTTTAAAGTTTGTTACAGTTATGATAAATGTTACTTTCCCATGACTTTCAATTAGGGCTGGGAAATCTGAAGAGTATTTGGGCATTTACCTAAGTTGATTTCAACTACATGTACTGAACTTTTCTTTGAAGAGGGGATCTTTAGTAACCTGTCACTTCTGAAAATTCTCCTTTAGTTACCTATAGTCAAAGGAATTTGTCCCCTTCACTATCAAACACTAGTCCAGCTGGTCCACTTCTTGTCTTAGAGACTTTTCACTAGACCTCATTTTTGTTTTGTTGTGGTTTAACCTACAGTAAGTTCTTGTATGACCATAGAACAAGGGACAAGTTTAAATAAAATTATTCACTGTCAGATGATTCTGTCTTCCAATTCACTGAAAACTCTAAAAGTACAGTTTAAATAGGGTAGCAGGGGGGTGCCTGGGTGGTGTAGTCAGTTAAGCATCTGACTCTTGGTTTCAGCTCAGGTCCTCATCTCAGAGTCTTGGGATGGAGTCCCGCCTCCTAGGGCTTAAGATTTTTTTCTTTCTACCTTTTCCCTCAGCACCAACTCCCACCCTCTGCTTAGGCACACATGTGCATTCTCTCTCTCTCCTCCCACCTTAAATAAATAAAGTAGTAGGACTGGGAACAAAATTTTGTTAGTTCCTGGATATCACAGTCTTTCTACAAAGTCTTTAAATAAATGTAACTTAAAATCCCCTCCTTAGAAAATACTTTTTAGAAAACTAGCCAGTTTCATAAGTAAAATGAGAGTTTAAAAAACCAAAACAAAACAGCTATACTGGAGCAAGTTAGAAGATGAGTTAGAAGGAAACAAAGCTAGAAAGGAAAACTTCTAGATGGGGTCTGGGGATAAATTTGCTTTAAGAAATAAAAAAAAAAAAAAACCTGAGGAAATAGTTTAGGCAAGGAGACTCTGGAAGTGGGATGATCAGTTGGACTTTCACTCAGCCACTTGGGCATGAGAAAGTGAGCATATGGATTAACAATGAGAATAGAGAAGAGAAACATACTTGAAAGGTATTCTGAGTGAAAAAAAAAACCCGGCCAGTTTATGGTGATTTATTGGATAAGGGGAAGTAAGATGGGCTTATGTCAAAGATGAAGTTCAAGTCTGAGCAACAATGAGAAGAATGGTGGAAGTGACATAATGTAGCTGGGAATGGAAAGGTAATAGGGAATGTCACAGAAGTACAAAAAGTTCAAATCTTGAAGAAATGGAATTTCCAAATATCTGTCTCTTGGCAGAGCTAGAGGCCTGGCACTCAAAGGAGAAGCTGGGGCTAGTGGTTCTCCTTTTTTATTAAGAGACTTTAGCAAAAAAGTGTTTATGGAAGTCATGAAAATGTATCTAGAACTAAAGCCAGTCATGTTTAGAGAGAAAAGCTCATGTGAATAGTAGTACTTACAGGAATAGGCACGGTTGGGGAATTTAAAAATGAAGAACAACAACAAAGTTGGAAGGCTAACACTGCCTAATGTCAAGATTTATTATAAAGCTACAGTAATGAAAACAGAGATGTTGGTATAGCAATAGACAACCCAATGGAATGAAATTTTAAAAAGCCAAACACATATGAACAACTGACTTTTGACACAGTTTTCAAGGGCAATTCAATGGTGGAAGGCTAGTCTTTTCAACAAATTATGGTAAAACTACTGGATATCCAAATACCATAACGTGAAAATGGATTCATATTTCATAATATATACAGAAATTAATTTAAAATAGATCACAGCCTAAATGTAAGACTTAAAACTAAATTTCTAAAGTGAAATGTAAAATTTTTGTGATCTTGGGTAAGGCAAAGATTTCTTAGATATGACCACAAAAACAAAGATAAAATTGTTGGATTTTGTCAAAATTTAAAACTTTTTGAAAGATACTGTTAAAAAGAAAGTCACAGACTGGATGAAAAAATACTTGAAAATCATATCTGCTAAAGGACCTGTACCCAAAATAAATAAAGAATTCTCAAAGTCAACAAAGGAAACATCCAATTTAAAAATTGGCAAAAAAGATGGAAGACACTTCACCAAAGAAAATATACAGATGGGAAACACATTTTTAAAATGTTCAGTATCATTAGATATTAGATAAATACAAATTAAAGCCATAATAAGAAAAAATTGAACATCTATTAGAATAACTAAAATTAAAATACTGAACATACCCAGCATTAGGAAGGATTTGGAAGAACTGAAACTCTCATACATGTTGGTGAGAATGTAAAGTGTACAGCGTCTTGGAAATCAGTTTACCAGTTTTTTAAAAAGCTAAATATACTACTGTGTGACTTATGCATTTTACTCTTATTTATCCCATAGAAATGAAAGCATATGTTCAGAAGAAAAGCTATATACAAATGTTCATAGAAACTTTATATGCAATAGCCAAAAACTGGAAATAATTCAAATGTCTATCAAAGAGTAAATAGAACTGAAACGAGTAGACAAATTCTAGTGTATTTATACAACGAATTCAAACTTGACAATAAAAAGAAATAAACTACTGATATGTGTAATAGCAGTTCAGAGTCACTGTGCAAAGTGATAAAAGCCAGACCAAAAAACAATGAATAGTGAGTCGTTTGATTTATAAAAATTCTAGAAAATGAAAACTAATCGATAGTGGCAGAAACCAGATTAGTGGTTGCTTGGGGATGAAGTGGGAGGCAGTTGGAGAGGGAGGAAAGTGTGATTACAAAGGGTCATGGGGAAGCATTTGGGGTGATGGTTTATTATCTTGATTGTAGTGATGGTTTCACGGTGTTTAGGAGTATCAAAACGTCAAGCTGTGTGCTTTAAATATGGTTCATTTATTATATGTCAATTACATCTCAAGAAAGCTGCTAAGTAAGATGAATAAACTCATTAAGTCACTATTACATAGAAGCCCTAAACCAGGAGAAAATAAATAAAAGTACAAAGGGAAAACTAGGAACAGAAGCTACTGAAAGTTGTAGGAAGAGACTAAGAATGAAACCAATGTTTCAAGGAGTGGAGTAGTTAAAATAATATGGCACAGAGATACCCAGAGGGAAGCCTGTCCAATATATTTGGCAAAAAACAAAACAAAACAAAACACTGAACCTCCACGAAAAGGTAGTGGGGTGGGAGCCGGAATGTTGGAGGCTTCAGGGAGATTGTCTGAAACAAAGGTGAGGCAGCACATGGAATCCACTTGTTTCAAAAGATTGGCAATGAGAATGAGAGAAGTAAGATGGTAGCTAGAGGGGACAGGAGAACAAACTAAAGGTTTTTGGGTGAAGTTTGAAGGCAGAAAAAAATAAAAGTGGAATGAAGAAGAAACTGAAGATTCTAGAGATGAAGATAAAACATGTAGAAACAAGTTTCTTGAGGAATTTGGAAGTGATGGGATCTAAGGCCCAGGTGCCAGAATGAGCCCTGGAAAGGAGAAATCTGTAATTGTTAATTCCTAGACTGTCTCCCAAGACCATATGGGCTACAGAGTACCTAAGTGGGTTACTTCAAACTTTGAGAAAAGTTATTCTTTTGTCAGAAGTTTTTTTTTTTAGAAAACTTGGATGACTAGACATTCTGACATTTCTTAAAACTGATCTTGATACAAGACGACATCATATTAATCATCACCTCTGACCCCCAAATTGTGACCTTTCCAGGCTGTAATCAGCTGACCACAGCCCATAGGTCGTTGTCCCAAATGACATAATAGCACTTCTGCTTCATTAACCTCAGTGTCTTGCTGCTTCAGGAAGATTATTCTGAGTCAGATGCTTAAGATGGAACAAAGGGCAGGAGAAGAGTTGGGGGTAAGCTGTGGATTGTGTGTCCAAGATAATAGGGAAATCCTCGTAGAGAAAAAACAACCGGAACTGGAAGGCTGAAAGGCACTGCCAAGGTTTCCAGAATAGTAGAAAGGATATAAGCTTCAGAACTAGACAGACTTGGTCTCAGTCCAGGCTCTTCCTCCTGTCTATGCTGTGAGGCCGGGGGTAAATGTGTCTACTTCCATTAGTGTCTGTTGCTTCATGTATGAAGTGGGTATTTTGTTTACCTCACATCCTAGTTCAAAGAATTAAATAACTTGATGTTTTAAATATGTAGTAGAAAATAGGCAAACACTACAGGGTCACTATGTTTCCTATTATTATATAGTAAGTGTTCTTAACCCATAAAAAAATGCCCCAAGTGGTCTTATTTTCATCATTTGTTTACCATGGATGGTTAATTAATGCCTGTTGGAACTGAAGTGATGATGTAGCAGTCCTCTCTGCACAAGAGTGGTAAACTGTCTAAAGGTAAAATAACACATCGGCATGCAAGGATGAAGTAAAAATGCAAAAAACTGCCCTTTCTCCATGTCACCATGTTGCTTTCTTTCTTGGTACAAACTGGGACTTAATACAACCATTCTCTTCCTCTTATCACAACTGAAGGCCTGCAATGAGGAGACAGTGAGTGACTTTGAGAGGTCTCATGAGTCTAGAAAACTGATCCCCACAGAGGAGTAGAATCCGTGAAGATCTTGATGTGTTGGAAGTCCACGAAATATGGCCCACGTTCCAACAGATGTGCAGACTTTTGAATTTTTGAGTATAGATCCTTATCCAGAAGTGAAGCAAAGGAACTCAACTATCCACTGGGATGAAAGCAATATTTCTTTAAAGCAAGTTAATTCTTTAAATGCATACCGCATCGTACCTTGAACCTACTCTAATTATAGTATCAAGCCCACTGCTGAATTACAGCTTTTTGATAGAATTAAACTGTGCCTTTTTAGAACAACTTGTAGTGTATTTCAGGCATTCCCTGGCAATTTAAAGGATCTAGAATTTGTAGACTAAATGTATACTCCATTTATCAAGGCAAAAGAAACATTTTTTTTTAATGATAAATGCTTAGAACAAATGCATACACACTCAGTAACGAATCTTTACTGGAAGTGCAAATATGTGGAACTAACACATCATGATGACCTTAATCATTGGCGTTTAAGGGCAGGTCAGCTTGTCTCCAGTTTTAAGGCACAATCAGGAATTAGTTCAAGTATAAAAATGGAATGTGGTCTTGGTGATCAGGATACATTTGCTAAAATTAGCACACCCCTTGCCCATCTGATCCCGCTGGTGGCAGTTCCCTGCATACTGAGTCCTATGACTTAAGAGCTATAAAGGGTCTGGCATGAGCTTTTCCCTCCTCTATATCATGGCTGGAATTAGTTGATAACCCAATCCTGGGCTTTGGGTTTGGCTCTAAGCACCATTAAGTCAAGTCATATCACTGCTAGAAGATCTGCCACAATTTTTTTTTTTTTTTCCAATTTGCTGGGTCTTTGGAAATCACATGATTGGACAGACTACCACTGAAGCACATATTTTGAGTTAAATCCTGCATGAGTCAAAACCTACAAAAACTGTCCTGACTTGAACTGTACTAATTGTGTGAAGTTAACATTGCAAAGGTAGTTTTACGGATTTGACACGTTTAATGATATACATTACAGTGCTACATGGTAATTAGGCATAAATGGTAAATAATTAAATAAATGGTAAATAATTAATATATATGGCAGAAATTAGTAGATGTTTTACACAGCCAAGTCAAGTTCAAATCCGTCTTTTTCTTCTTGCTTCGCTACTTTCCGATTTTCTATGAACATCATTGACAGCTTTTCTAACACCTTGCCTTAGGAATCAGAATATTATTGTGGTTTTTTTCCAAATGCAGTGCAAATCATTCATTCATCAATGGTTTGCACTGTTCAACCAACATACACAGACTGCAGAGATGCTTATGATAAAGTTTTAAGGCGGCACTGAATAGCGTCACCTCTGCATCTATGCTCCATCCTCTGCTGCTCCGTGGCCCCGGGTGGCTGAGGTGTGTGGATGCCATCAGTGAGCCTACTCACTCTGACTTTTGGGCAAGCATAAGAGGGAGTGCTGGCGAGTGGTGGCAGGGGGGATCTCAAAGTGGAATGATGCTGGAGACTCAGTGCCACGGATCTCAAAGGTTTCAGCTCTGTCCAGCTACTTCTTCACAAGCATCTTTTGTCTCCAGAATCCCCAATAACCCCTCTTTCTCCGCTGCCTCTGCAGACCTGAGGATTGTGCACAACCTGCTTTGACACTGGTGCACCACACTGGCCCTAAGGTTTCCTTCCACCCAGATCATAAAAGGGATGTTGTGCTGTTCTCAAGCTTTCCTAATATGAATGTGCCATCTGTTTCCTGCTTGGACCCTGACTGATTGAAAAGGTAGGACTTTACCTGTAAGCATAAATTTTGTCATCGGTAACAAAAAACAAAAAAAAAAAAAAAATCAAGGTTCTCATAACAGGCCAGTATTTGATTTACTTCTGTTGTATTTTATCAGTCCTGGCATGTGGAATGTAGTAGGTACTGAATATCTACTTGTTGATTGATTAAATGAAGCTATGTAATATAGAATATTTCCTGAATTATAGTTTCTAACCTCAGTATTATTCCGTAAGACCATTCATGATCAAACTACATGTTGTATATAGTGTAGATAAAAAATTATTTTGCCACATTTCCGGAGAAACCAATAAATAACAACAAGCTCTAGTTTGCTGTCATCCTTATGAATTTAGAAACAATGCATACATTGGACTAAAACTTTGTTTTCCTTCCTCCCTTCTTTCTTTCCTCCCTTCTTTCCTTCCTTTCTTTTGTAGGCTCGATGCCCAGCATGGAGCCCAGTGCAGGGCTTGAACTTACAACTGTGAGAATAAGACCTTAGCTGAGATCAAGAGTCAGACACTTAGACTGAGACACCCACACACCCTAAAACCTTGTCTTCTAAGTTGAGTTTCTTATACTTTAAATTGCCAAAGTTTTACCTTTTCACTTACAGCATAACATTGATATAATTGCTTGGATCACCAAGGTAGCTTTTTCCTTGCACAAAATATATGCTTAATGAATTCAATTAACTGATTATTGAGTACCTTAACATAAGATCATTTGAGCAGTTGTGTGGAGAATGGATTGGACAGGAGAGATTGGAGGCAAGAAGATTAGTTAGGAATCTATTGCAATAGTCCGAGACAAGCTAAATATTTACTGAGCTTTGTTATGGCTTTGCTTTGGACATTTCAGTCCTGCTTAGTTTTGGGGTGGGGCTTATGGAGCAAAGCTGATATTTGAGTTGTTCTGGCAAATTCCTCTGAGTTTCAATGTTTGCATTTCTTTTTCTGTATTACCTTTCCTTTTCTTTGGTCAGCTAAAAAAGAAAAAGTCACCTTCCAGAAATTTCAAGTTCCTCGTAATCTATTTGGGAAGCAAAACATTAACACAGGAAAAGTAATAACCCAATATTAATAAAACAGCAGAGGAGTTTTCAGAGGGTGGCTCGGAAATAATATCTAAGTGAAGGGAATGACAATAAATGTCAGAACTTTATGAGAGTAAGAGGTGACTGTGGGCTGGGTATCTTGGGATATTTTCATGAAGATTTTGGTTTTGAATGATAGAGAGCTAGAGAGAGAAAAGACGACATTCGTGGAAAGCAAAATTCTCAGAAAGGCAGAGTTGCAAGAGAACTCTTATTTTTCTTATCTTTCCTTTAATCCCTCTCCTCTTCAAAGTACAGATCTGAGTTATGAGAGGGTGGGGAAGTATTATGTCTGAATGGGGAAGGCTTTTCTACTTCCTTTTTTTCCCATTCCTCAAGGCTTAGCCAGGCCTGAAATGCTTGTCCAACATGTTGAGTTACTACAGCTTTTCAAGTCTGGCCTAAGTTCATGTTAAAGACCCACATAAACTTCAAACAAGAATGAAAACATATTTTAATTCTAAACCTCACAGGGATGCTACTTCTTTCAGAAATATTGAAAATGGAAGATATCTCACTATTCTTTATATTAGTCTAAAAGTCATGGAGGAAAATTAAAATGCCTCACTTTGAAGGAGAGTTAAAGAAGTTGTCATTTGTTGATCAGTGACAAGTATGGGTTTGAGAGATATGTATGAGTAGAATTCATTTATCCCTTGCAACAACTTTATGAAGTAGTAGTACAAAAGCACCCCAATTCTATAGACATAAAACTATGGCAAAGAGAGGTAAAGTAACTTGCTTGATGCCCCACAACTGGAAAATACTGGAGCCAGTTATCCAACTGAAGTAGTCTGACTCCCAAGCTTTTGCCACTAACTGCCTTGAAAAGTTATGTAACTGAGCTGGTTCTTTGTGAAATCTGGGAGGTTGAATGAGATAATTTTGACATTTGCCCTCATGTTAAAAATTAAGTATTGGGTTCACGTCGTCAATTCCTAGTCTTCTCATATGACTCAAGTTTGAAACTCTCTGTCCTCACTTCCAAAGGAATTAATTCTCCCTTCATAGAAATTCTGACATTAATTGTTCTGAATGTCTTAAAGAGGATCAGATTCCAGGTCAGTGATGAACAACTCCTAACTCAGTTTTGTAATCTTCCTGACTTTTCCTTGTGATAGAGGACCTGTTTTCAGGATGCCATTAGAAAATCACCCTGCATTATGACAAATCTCAACATGTTAGTAATTAAGAAGCGGCTCCAGTTTTTTCCACTGACGTTAAATGGGTAATCTAAGTTGAGTGAGTCTACTTATTCTCACAAAAGACCAAATGAAGCTATACTCAATGTTGAATTCTTTTAAGTGGCTTATACATTTTTCCAAATTGCTCTAAATGAAAAGGAAAATGGTTCTCCCTTGCACTGGCTCATGACCCGTGCACTGCTACCCTTGTAGGACCAATGCATATTCCACATGTTCCCAGCTGCTTCTATCTGAAGGACGATGGGCACTGTGACAGAGAGAAGAGGGGAGCCCTGGTTTAAAGCAGAATAAACTCCTGCTTGTTCACCAGGAGTTCTGTGTTCCAGTTTTGACTAGAAAAATATCAAGCTACCCTTAAGTCCCATTAGTATCTATACCTCCTGGAAACGGGTGTGCAACAGCCTCTGCATTACCCCCAGTGTGAAAAAGAGCATGGTGATGAGCACAGAATCCTGCCACTCCGTCCATCATAAATGTAAAGAAGGAAGTTTATTCTCAGACCCTATCTCTCAAGTAAAACATAGTATAATAACTGAAATGTCTTAGGAACGAAGCTTGACGTTCCAGAGTTGGATGCAAGTGTTTAAATGCAAAACCTTGGAAGAAAGTAGCACAGGGACAGGAGCACGGCTCACAGAAAAGTGTAAGGGAGAGAAGAAGGGACAGAGACTTTTTAGTTGAGGATCCCAGAAAGAGAAAAGGATAAAACTGGGGATGAGATTTAAAGACAAAGGTTGTGTCCTTAATTATTTTTGTTTACTGAACTAAAAAGATTCCACAAATTTAGTATTTTTGGTCTTAAATAATAAAAGGAGTCACTGATGGAATCCCTAAGAAGCCCAGGGATTATTCTTCACTGCAGAGTCCAGGTTCCCAACAATAAATATGAAGCACCTAAATTTGGAGAAAAGGTCTCAATATGTTCTCCATTTTATGATATACAATAAATCCTACAACAGTCTACTGGCAAGAACCCTTGAGATGGGGGTGCTTGGAGAACAGGAGGCTCTACCTTCAGGATTTAGCCCCTCAGTATGTTCAAGCAACAGTGCTAACATTATAACCTAGCAGCCTCCAAATATTCTAAACCACTTCCATCCCCTTTATACTTTCAGGTATATGATTTAGCCTTTAGTATTTAAAAGCATTTAAAGGTGGTTCTTTTCCATTATGTCAGCTCTGAAAAAAATATTTTTGCCCTCCTCCACCTCCAGTTTAGTTAAATATCAATTTAGATGTAAACTCTTTACCACTGCACGGTGCCTGTGGCTCTGCTGGCAGAGGAGCTGCTTGCAGTTGTATTTTGGAAGGTGGCAGGGTACTTCAGCCAGTTTGAAAAACTGACAGTTGTTAGTCTAGAGACTTCTAGGCCATGGATGAATACATTTGGCAGCAATTTTTGACCTTGACCAAAAGACCAAGAAGCACAGTAGGAATATATTGGTAAAATGTAAATTAGTGCTTAATGCTCTTGGAGGAGAGTAGTTTCATCTCTGATAAAGGGGAAACAAACAAAGCAGTATTTAAATTTATTTCATTCAAGGTTGCCACTGGAGGAGAATTCAAGTTCCAACCCAACTAATCAATGAGGATGGATTTAGTTCTCATACCCATATATACTGTTCTAAGTATTTTAAATTGCAGCTAAACAAACAAACAAACAAACAAACAAACAATAAATTGCAGCCAGACTACTAGCGACCTCTAAGGAATTAAATCAGAAATAAAAAATACTTCTGTGCCCACCCTGCAGATGTGGTCTTTCAGCTAATGTTACACGATGAGTATCTTTCTGTTCATCCATTAGCATACTCTAAAGTTCCACTGTGGTCTTCCCTCCAGGAGCTTACTTTCTAGAGATAAAATATAAATAGAGGTCATAGTTGTTTATTTGGCTTTTTTGTTGTTGTTGTCTCTTCAAAGAGAGGACATGTGTTTCTAGTTTTCTAAATTGCTAATAGTTCCATCTTGGTGAAAATTCTGCATATTATTCACCAAACAGACCCAAATGGATAACTGAAGAAGAGTTTCCAGTTCAGGGGAAAGAACTTGTTTGCAGTATATATATCACTGGAGAGTCCATCCTCTGTCCTCAGTTAAGACTGGAAAGATTCAGAGTCTAACATACCACCTTTCCCAGTAGTAATGTCAAGCACAAAGAAATTGAGTTAAACTTAAGCATCACATGGATTAGGACAAATACATGTGTGAGGAGTCTAAGGGCAATTCTGTCTTCTACAGAGAAGACATGTTTTTACCCTAACGTTGAAGTTAGTTTTAGTCAATCTGCATGGGGTGGTACTGACATGAATCAACTTTTTCTGAATCTTGAATGATGAGGAAAATGAACAAGTTGGGTGGAGCTCAGATAGGAACAGAAAATACATAGCAGGTACAAGCATGACTTAGACGGGTATCCGTTAATATGAGCTTTAAGGGAGGAGGGGACATATTTGCAACAATTTGTCAACAATTTGCAAATAATGCAGAACAAAAGGTGTAAGTGTACAAATAAGCTGTGTAGAATTAACATTTTTTGTGTTAAGAGAAAAAGAAAGCAGAACTGCTTAATTTCCTGAGACTTCTCAGTTCTTTCTCATCTCTAGAGTAGTTGTCTATCCACCCCAGAATTCTGTATACTAAGGGTGGAGTGTGGGCTTTCTGCTTTGCAGAATCCTGTACTGGGCTTTCTTCTTGACATAGTATTTTGACTCACTATGTGAATTCTGACTAATTGCTAGTATCTCCAGGCCACTGGTTTCCCCCAGCAGCATGGCAAAAGCTCACACACAAAAAATGTTCATGTATGAAAATTTGCGTGAAAGATCGTTCTGAAATGTATTTATGATTTATCAGAATTCTCTATATTAAGAAATGCATTTAGAAGTTTCAGTTTTCACATGGACTTGAAGTCTCTTCATGGCCCTCCTCTGGCCTTTGTTTCCTGCTCTCCTTCCTGGGGGTTAAATTTATGATAATTACATGGAGTGTTGCATTCAGAATTTGAATAGATTTCTGCAAACTCTCCACTGGTTCCTACAGGATAAGCTCATGCTCACATTAACACTATGATGTTTTCACTGATCTGTTTGGTGATTCCAGATTTATTACCCTAATTACGAGCTAATGAGCACAGAGTTTTGCAGGGAAATTTGCATGACTTGCTTAAGTAGGACAAATTATCAGCTTATCCAAGATAAAGCATCTCTTGTATTTTGAGACCCTTTAAACTCACTAATAGAGATGCTTATCCTCTAGCCAAGTTAAATCAGCTTCAGAGAAAGACACTGACTGCTACCTTGAAGACAATGGACCTCTACTGCAGTTTTAAGGAGTTTGCTTGGCAGAGTCCAAAAGCCTTTGGAATCCCTTTCAATTAGTGTTCTCTCTTAGTCACTTCTACACACGTTTCCTAATTTCTAAGTCAGAGCAACATGAAGGAAGCTACTGACAAGTCTACTTCCAACCAAAACAGGAGTTTGGGAATAATTTAATGTAAAGAAAATACAGCACACATGCAGACCTTGAAAGATCTGCATTAGATATTAAGCTTCCTTTCTCTTAAAAAAAAAAATAAATAAAGTGCAAATTACCACATGTTAATGTGTTCTTTTGGAACCAGAAAAACAGAGCTGCAGACTTTACTTTCATTTGTATTTTCTCACACAGAAAAATAACTTTGGGATTTGTTTAGGAGTTAGATGGTTATCATTTTAATAAATAAGTTAAAGGCCTTATTTTTAACACCTCCTTCTTTTTTTCCCCAAGGGTATCTTTCTAGTATTAACTGTTATTTTGAGGATTCTCTGTGAAATGATACAAAGTGTAATAGAAGGGGACCACCACAGTGTTCCTAAGAGATTAAGTAGAAAAGGTGAGTAAGCAAATTAGTCAGCTAAATTAACTAGTTGTTTTAGAAGACATGAGATCTTTAGTGCCATCGCGTTATGCCTCATTAAATCCATTACTTGCTTGACATTGTCATTATTCTACCCACTTCTTTCTGCGCAGTTTTACCGTGTCAGCTTTCATTTTCCCTGTACTTATTTTTTTCCAGCTTAAAGCTATTATATCACCTTCTAGAAGCATTGATTTTTAGTCAGGTGTCACAGATTTCCCCACTCATCATTTCCTTGCAAGCATAACACTGACTGTTGCTGCTCCTGCTGCACCCTTTCATTATTTCAAAATTAATCACTTATTCTTATTGGCCAGTTCTAGCATATTCCTTCCATTAAACTCAATGTTTAATTTTTAAATGTTTTAATCGACAAACACTGAAATAACTTCCCATGAGTGTGCATTGGCAAACATAAACCATTAAGAAGGCAAGGAAGAGGTAAAGGATACAAGCATTTGTTTTTTAAACAATCAGACATTTGTAGAGCTTCTATTACTGGTCTGGAATTGTAATAGATGATATTGGAGGGGTGACAAAAATATAAGATGTCACCACCCCTACCACTTCAAGTACTTAAAATCTTGCTATGGAAAATAATTTTGAAAGGAGATTTAGAACCTCAACTATAAAGTTCATTGTCTTTATGTTTAGCTTAGTTTTAACTTACCTGGGTTACTTTAAAATTTAGAAAAATTTAGTAACTTAGTAACTGGTGAAGGACGGTTTTTGTTTGTTTGAACAATTTAAGTAGCAATAATTTTCCAAACTTAAACAAGGAATTGACATTTTAGAAACAAATCAAAAGCGTGGCCAATTGAAATTTTAGTATAACTCTCACTAGAGGAGCTTATATGCCCATACCCAAAATACAGCATCTCTCTTAAAAATTGGTAAGATAAAAAAAAAAATTGGTAGTGCAGTAGTGTAAGTTTGTTTATATTTTTTAGTAATCTCTACACTCAACGTGGGGCTCATACGTATAGCCCTCGGATCAAGAGTCACATGCTCTTCTCATTGAGCCAGCCAGGTGCCCTTGCCTCACTAATTTTTAGGTTATTATTATTTATGAACAAGCTATTTATTTCCTCTATAGAAATAAAAGCTAAGATGACCTTTGGAAAATTCCTAGAAAAAGAACTCTTTTACTATAGTATCTGTCTTAACTGGCATTATGGTCATTGCTTTTTAAGAAACAGTAGTATAAATTCACATGACACAGCCACACAAAAGTCATGGCATACACTGGCAATATTTCTAAGAAGGACATAGGAGATATTATAAATATAGCCACCTCATTTTATCACATGTTATACACCTCCAGGTTGAAAGTGATAAAAATGGTAATTTTAGGGAAAAAGAACAGAGGTAAGGGTCAGGATTGTATCATAATCCATCACAACTCAAATATTTTAAAGCTTCTTTTTGACATATGTGATAAAGAATACTTTCAAAAAAAAAGAATACTTTTGAAAGCATATAATATCTATTAAAAATACTGTAAGAGAAAATGTTATTTCTCTAAAGCATCAGTGAGGGGGGTAAGATTACAGATGCTAATCAAACCAACCCAAAGGATTATGAAACTGCATGATCCTCACTTGTCAAATCACTTGTCTCTCTTTTTAAAATAATTTCTTCTTTTCAGGGTCATTGCCAAATTTTGGTTGAAGTCCACCCTGCTTCCACTTCTCAAAGGCAGGAAGCCTTACTGGAAAGAACGTGAAGGTGATAAGAGTTGTAGTCTGAATACAAATCCTGTATTACTCTCCTTGGGCAGGTAGCAAGCTCATTTCCCACAGTAAAATGTGAATAATTCTAAAGGCCAAATTACCCATATCCTAGGAATGTTGTTAAAATAAAACAAGGTAATGGATTTGAAAGTACACCGAGGGAAAACATTTCATCTAAATGCCAACTGATATTCTATTCTCTCTACAATTTGTGAACTTCTGCTTCCCTGCATTTCCAAATCATGAATTATATGCTTACATATGGTATATTTAAGCTCAATTAAACTTGAAGGCACTATGGGAAATATCATTGAAAAGGTAATAAGATTCTTTATAGTAAAGAAAAACTTAAAGGACTTTTCATCCAACTGCTAAGCATTAATAATGCTTGATCAGATTTTTCAGAAATTTTCTGGAGAGCCATTTTCCTGTTTCAGATGCCATTTGTAGTCTTGCGTATTCTCAACTTCGGGTTTTATTTTTGACTGCATTATATTGGTTGCAGAAATATGCCCTGAAATTCTCAACAGTATATCATTTGATGTTTCCAGACATAACTACAAAGTTTCCATATGTTTTTTCCCCACTGATTGTAACACATAATATAGAATATTTCTGTAAACACCTATTCCTCTGCAGCCCTCCTTTCAGGGAACTTCCAGCTTACACACTTATTACCATCTTATGGATTCTGTTATTTAAATGACAGGCAGTGTATAAAACCTGCTCTACAGGGGCGCCTGGGTGGCTCAGGCGGTTAGGCATCTGCCTTCAGCGCTGGTTGTGATCCCAGGACCCTGGGTCCAGCCCCACAGTTGGGCTCTCAGCTCAGCGGGGGTACCTGCTTCTCCCATCTCCCTCTGTCTGCCTCTCTGCCTGCTTGTGCTCTCTCTTCCTCATTCTCTGTCAAATAAATAAATAAAAGCTTTAAAAGCAAAATGATACAAAACCCTGCTCTACAAATAGTAAAATACCAGAACACCACATACATAGAGACTAGGTTTTTCTCTTATCCTTTTTTAAAATAATTTCACTTAGCAATCTTAGAAATTCTAATTCAGTTTGCTCAATCACTGAAGACAGAATGTAATATTGGACAGAAATTGATATATTCTTTTTTTCTTTTCTTTTTTTTTTTCAGCTACAATACCTGACAGTGTTTGGCAAATGTAGCTCAAATTTAATTTGAAAAATAGCAAACATTTCTTACTCACTTAGCACAACTTGGAATTACTGTCTTATCTAATTCTAGATGCTGCATAAACAGATCCCACGTAAAGGGCTAGAAAAAAGGGTAATTAGTACACTGGCATTTCTCTTCTGGGGTAACAATCTTTAATCTTAATGCAAAGCATCTTAAAGAAAATGCATTTTCGAGTTTTCAATTTGATGCACCTTTGGGAATGTGCATAGTGACCTACACACTTAATATGTGTTTGTGGACTCGAAATTCCTTTATAACTAGTGAAACTTCCATTCAAGATATCTTAAGATAAAGACCTAGTTTTTCCAGTTATGTACAGAAATTTGAGTCTTAAGATTATCTTACATCTATGCTAAAATTGCTCAAGATTCCTAATCGTCCACAATATTTGCTTATCACCCCCTTGGAAATAGGATTAGATAAAAATTGCAGTAATGTCTTAGAACTGTAGCAAATGATTCAAAATACGAGCTTTTCTGTTCTAATATTTCTTCTAAAATCCAACCATGTATGTTTATAGAACTTTCTAGTTACAACAGTATGAGGCTCTTCTTTTGTTAAGTCCTTTCTTTTTTTGTTGTTCTTCAATAACATTGCTAGTCAGATATCTACTTATAGAGCTTAATGATGAACTTGTATAAAAAAAAATCCCTAGATTTCGTAATTTTTCTTAAGACCTCCATCCTCATGTCCCTGCCATTTCACACTGGATTTTGTCCTAAATCATTCCTTCAATAAGTGGATGAATATTATATATATAATATGCAGTATTTATTCAAAACAGAAAGGAATGAACTAGAATATCTATATAGGAACAATAACAACTAAATATATAGGAAGGTATATGTAAAGCCCCTTGCCTGGTACCCAACACTGAAGATGCCTAATCATTATTCTGTACTCTCCCTCCTCATCTGTTATAGTTTTTAATAATAAGAGGCATTGCAAGAAATTGAAGTTCCTCTTGAATCAGAAAAAAATAGGATATATTCCATATCATTATTTTGTATGTCATACTTTACTTTTCAAAAATCAGAATAAAATCTGTTCCCAAATATGTAGGGGAGAAGAAAAAGAGGGGAAGAATGCTTCATTTAGTTAACTGTAGACAGAGCCAGCCTTTGACCCCTAGCAGCAGTCTTTTCCTGGTCCCAGAATATTCAGAGATGTCAGGTTTCAGTAAATTCCATTCCCTCATAACATCAGGATTATTGTATGTACTATATTTTGTTATTTTATACCGATTTGGGGCTTACCTACTGTTTTTTGGTTCACCATTCATATTCAAGATCCTCTTCTCTGTAGATATGTTCATCTAAATGCTACTAACTGGTTTCCATTGCTGGAATCCTGTAATTCTCTGAAAATCCTTCAAGTGCCTGAATTGGGTTTTCAGATCATCTATCAACATTCCTATTGCCATACCTAGCAACTGCTCTATTTCTCCCTGTTTCTCCTTTAGCCACATCCTCAACTATATGCATTTCTAAACTTTCTTCAATAGTCAGCTCAAAATCCACTAAGCTTTTCTCATCTTAGTAAAGGCAAATGGAGCCTCTGGGCCATTTTCAGAGATAACATTGCTCACTTGGTTGCAATTAAACCAATGCACCTTTTTACCCTACCTAAATGGAGCTGAGATAGGCTACAAACATGTGAATATAATCACATGTATTTAATTTGACTTTTATCGGATTATCTCAAACATACAGACTTCCCCATAATACATACACTTTAGGCTTCTCCCCACAGCTCAAATGCATGGCTATAAGCCATAAACACTTAGACATATTGTATGTGGGTCATAAATATACCTATATTGACCAGGTACATAGATCCATAGTCAAGATGGCAAACACTGACCTTCTTCTGTTGGTCTACAACTCTCTGATCATCACCACAACTCGCATTAATTTGGTCTTCTATCTTTTGAACAGACTGGTATGGATTGCCAAATGTAGAGAATATGATACTCCGCATTATCGTGTGTACTATATTTTGTTATCCTATGTTGTAGTAGGGGCATTTCTCATCTGGGTTCTGATTATCTTTGGCAAGTGGGGCACTGAAATACAATCCTTGGGAGAATTGCTTTTTATGGTTTTGGCGGGGGGAGGTTATCCTTTTAGTTGCTATTTCTGTACTACGTGGTAGCATTATAGCTTGTAATATTTGGTTTACTTTCTTCATAGCCTTCTCAATCTTTGGTAATAAAGTCAGATCTGCTTGATCACCAGCTTATTAGTTTAGTCAAAGGCATCTTGGCACCAGAGACCAACTTAGGATAAAATTGTAAGTCTAAAGTCTTATTAGAAGATATCACTCAATTCATAGAGAGGCATGTTAGTCACAAGCCACTAATAGAGATGACATCTTGTTACCAGTTTGTCTTTGCACACAAGGCAGTCTCTATATCCGTTGCACACCACAAGAGAAGTGCTTTGAATTCCTGGTTAATTTGTCTAGGTGAGAAGTAATTTGAAATAAGGCGACCTCAAGTGTTCAAATAAACCAACCAAGATGACTGTAGAATTGGGAAATAGACTGCAAAAATGGAGTAATTTTAATGGCATGAAATCCTTGGATAAGATCAAAGAAAGTTCCCTTTTCAGTTGATATCGCTTCTGGGGTGGGAAATGGCACCTTGCTGTGGCCAGTATTTAGTCTGTGCAAGCTTAAGACAATTCTTATCTCTGGTTCCGCAGCATGAAAGCCTTTGAAACAGACTTGGGTTACCCAAGAGAGTGCTGGAACAGAGCAGATGGCAGAGAATAGTGGCAGCCTGGCAGTTGGATAGCTCTAATTAGGAGTATTTCAAGATTATGTATAGATGGCATTAGTCTATAGTAGGAAAGGTGGTTGCAGTTCATGCTTCGGAATTGCAAAATTATTTCTAATATTCTTTAATTATGAAGCCAGAGAATGGTTTATTATTCTTTTTTTTTTAATTTTATTTATTTATTCATGAGAGACACACAGAGAGAGGCAGAGACACACGCAGAGGGAGAAGCAGGCTCCCTGTGGGGAACCCCGATGTGGGACTCGATCCTGGGACTCCAGGATCACGACCTGAGCCCAAGGCAGATGCTCAACCACTGAGCCACCTGGGTGCCCCGGTTTATTATTCTTTGATATAAAATGGGTCCCAATGATTTAGCAAAGTCTCCCTCTCGCCAAATGTAATTCAGAGGTTCACGAATACAAACTTTTTCATTCATTCAGCCAATCGTAGTTCCTAAAAATGTAATTCCTTTACTTTGCAGATTTTACATGCAGTGTCCTAACTACAAAAACAAACAACAACAACAACAACAACAAAAACAAAACCACTCTCCTCCTTGTCTCCATCATAGGTCCATTTTATGCTTTGCAAACTTTTCATATAACTCCAAAATTTTCTGTCCTATTCTTATGTCTTTATTCTTTAAAAATAGACACTGAGCAAACAAATACACACTGATGGCAACTAAGTACCTCTCGCCTGTAAAGATAAAGAACTATATGCAAGAAATTGGAGACACAGAGCTTTAATGAGAGAAGATAATGTCTTCCTTAAAAAAAAAAAAAAAAAAAAAGAATAGAAAAAAAGACAATGTGATGTTCATAAAAAATCCACACAATATTAACAAATAATATGGGTGATGTCCATGTCATGGACTTCGATTTCATAAAAGCCTAATGTGTCTTACTTAGATTTCAGAGCTAAAAACGACCTTGGATATCGAGTAGACCCATTTCTTTTTTTTTTTTTTTAATACTTTATTTATTCATGAGAGACACAGAGAGAGAGAGGCAGAGACACAGGCAGTGAGAGAACCAGGCTCCATGCAGGGAGCCCGATGTTGGGACTAGATCCTAGGATCACATCCTGGATCAAAGGCAGGCGCTAAACTGCTGAGCCACCCAGGGATCCCCTCCATTTCTTGACTTTACAAATGAGAGAACTGAGGCTTAGAAATGCCAAGGGATTATCCCCAGGCTACCCAGCTAGTGAGATCTGCCTCCTTATTCTGCTCTCACTTTAGTTTTCTTTCTAAACAACCACAGTATCTTCCGTAGAATAGTGAAAGACTGCAAAGAAATAGTTGTGCTGCAAAGCTATACATATAAGCTGGTCATTTAGGAATGAAAAAGACAAGGATAGGGGCAGCCAGGATGGCTCAGCTGTCTAGTGCCACCTCCAGCCCAGGACCTGATCCTGGAGACCCAGGATCGAGTCCCACGTCAGGCTCCCTGAATGAGCCTGCTTCTCCCTCTGCCTGTGTCTCTGCCTCCTCTCTCTGTCTCTCATGAATAAATAAATAAAAATCTTTAAAAAAAAAAAAAAGACAAGGATAAAAACAGTAAAATAGAAATTTAGAGGATGTGGATCAGATTTAATAATTTGACCTACATTCTTATTATACCAATCATTTCACTTTTTAAAAGATTATTGTAGAATGTTTTAAAATAAGTAAAACAGACCCATTGTTCTGATTGACCACAATCCTATACAATCAGTTAAAACTCCCTAGGAATGCAGTAGAGAGGCTATGTAGCCAGTTTTCCAATATGATATATATATATATATTTTTACATACGATTGCCCCCAAATGATTATTTTTTTACTGCTTATAACCTACTTTAATTCTAGGCCATTTGAAACTTAGGGCTTCATTCTTTACTTTGTAAAGATAATTACACTGTAATCTGTTTTGGGAATCAAGATGGGATACTTAGGAAACAGATGTGTCTCACAGAAAAACTTTTTCACAGCATCTGATAAGGAGGCCACCAATCGCTTTCTTAAGACGTGAAGTAGCTTGGAATCTCTCAATATCACTTAACCATTGACAAATAACCAGGGTAAGGAACACTGGCACATTCCTTATTAACCAACCAGGGCCATGTGGTAATTGGGCTATCATCTGGAAGGGATAGGCATCGAGGATGCCTGAAATGCATGGTCAGGCTTGCTTGCCTGAACAAAACCCCAGTGGAAGAAAATGTGTAGTACAGTCCCTTGGATGCCGTGTAAGAAGTTATTAGCCAGCTGAGCAGAGTAAGTGACGTTTGTTTGAGGCAGGGTATGGGCACAGTACCCCAGGCAGTCTGGCTTTCATCTCCTCTAGTACTTGATAAATTCAGCCATCATTTCTCACTACTCCCTTTCATATCTGAAGCAGTCATCTTGAGATAAAATGATTTATTATAAATTTTACATAGTGTTACTTAAAGAGCTTTCCAAAGGAAACAGATCCTCCTGGAAAACTTGGCTAGGTGAAAGGAGGATAACAGCACCAACTCTGCCCTGGCCTGATTGACCTCAACCAGTTGTGGCTTATTTGTGTTTCTGAGACCTTCCTTTGTCCTTTTACATGAGCCCTAATCAAGCTGCAATCTCTTTAGGCAGGACAGAGAGGACACATGGGGAGGCATTTTCCTTACTAAGCTGAGGAAGCTCCAAGGGCAACAAGGAAGAGGCATTGAGCCACCTTCTTTATCCAGAGATCCTAGTCTCCTAGGTAGGGGAAGGTTGAGGTTTCCTCATCCCTGAGAAACGGTGGTAAGGAGAGCGCCCTGGTTCCCAAATGGCTCTGGTTTTTAAATCGCTTGGTTTCTCCCACATCTGGCTGCTTATTCAGGTCAAAATTAGGGAATCAATTGTAAGGAATCATCTAGTGCAATGGAGTCTAGAGGAGGAATGATACATGCATACACCAACAAGTGAGGGCTGTTTGGTCCCTCAGGGTCAGTCAGCCTTTTGATTTCCTTTGTGCTTTACTCAGGAACATAAGTAGGGCATGTGACTAGGACAAGGAGGTTACCGTTTGAAGGTGGTAATGGAATGGGTTACATTTGTTCCATTTCCTATGCTCTTTACATTCATGAGATGATTATCATGCAAACGGATTTGTGCTGTTCCATTTCCTGTTCTTGTTACAACCTTTATCACGACAAGAAGGTACAAGGTCTTCACGCCTGGTGTTATATTTAACTGTTTTCAATAACTGCTGTGTAGTGTGACTTTTCTTCCCACATCATATTGTCTGTGCAGAAAATAAAGGTAGTGCTGCCCAGGTATTTGAAGGATGTATACACCAGGCTGTCTCGAGGCTCTGAAATATCAGGGTAGGGAAACACATCCTCTTCATTCGGTATCACCCACCTCACCAATGGGGAACTCTCACAAGAGGCTCTGACTTGCTACAGGACCCTCCACATTGACTTCAGATGCCCACTTTTCCTATCTTTGGCTCTTTATAGCCCAAATGACACTCCTAGTGACAGTCAGTATGTATAACTTAAGGGGCAAGGCAGTGCAGTTTCCAATTATCATCAAAGAATTTTCTCAGCATTACCATGCTGAGACTTCAGGCTGTTGATAGGGATTAGATCAAAAATAGAACATGGTATAATAAGAACCTTTGCTTCCTGGCATGGACTAGAATCAGAATAGCTAATGGTACAACACTTTCAAGCTCTTTTCTCTTTCTTGCTCTTTTTTAAAGCAGGTGTAGTTCTTGTGAAGCTGCTGAATTGACAGCCCAGGATACTATGGATAGAAAAATGATAAGCTTTCCTTTTCTGCTTTTCCCAGTATACCTTCGGCCTGCCCTGGAGGGAATGTCTCAAGGAGGGAGAAGTTAGTTCATTTTCCAGATACTTTTAATCTTTGAATTCAGGGGTAGGAGTATTATCCAAGCTGCTTATTATGAAGAAAGTATCAGATGTGGCTATGTTTTCCCTAAGACCAAAGCTGGAATCGACAAATGATTTCAGAGGCAACAGCAAAACCACCCAGCTAGAGACAGTTTTGAAATCATTTGTGTCTTCTCATAAGTGAACTCCTGAGTGTTCCAAGTGAGTTTTGCAATGCATTGTTTGTGGTTGAAGTTTCAAGAACTCAACATTTAGAGAAAGATAGGGTAGAGCATTTGCTTTCTAACCAGCACATATGAAGAATGTAGTCATTACTACTGATGACCTGGCTGTTATTTCTTGATGGCAGGGTTCAGAGCAATGAAGCTCAGTAGGAACACCCAAAGACTTCAGCCATAGGTTGAGGTATGGTGGGGTATCCAAAGTCTTCCAAAACTTGATCGAATAGAGGGAAGACCTTCTACCCCTGTATTATCCAGGACTTATATTCATAACCTTTGTGGTGAGGGTCAGTCGATGCATGTTAAGGGAGTGCTAAAATTCCCAAGATTCTATATAATTTTTTAGGAGCATGGAATTTTTTTTCTTCACAGTGTATCTTCCTAGTTTTTATTTTCACAGAGATCTGTGACATCTCGCATATTAAGAGCCACCACTTTAGATGATCAGGTTTAATTCCTCACTTTTCTCCAGTTCTGGAGAAACTGAACTGTCATCAGTCCAACTCAGAAAACACTTAGAGAGAAAAGGCAATAGATCACTAATACAATAGTGTCTTCTTAAAAGTAAACTTCTAGGGCACATCCACAATAACATACATATTTGTGTACAATCACCACTCATTTTAAGGAAAGAAAGGATTTGCTTAATGAACATTTTCATTTTAAAAAACATAAAACTAAGAAAAATATCATCCAACTTATAAAGAATGAAAGTCTATTATCGAATATAATGATTCCCTCTGAGAAATAATCTATGAGTGCCAATACAAACATAACTACATTGCTTGCTCTAATTAAGAGAGAGAGAGAAGCTAAAGAGAGCAGCTCCTCCTTTTCCACCTAATATTGTTCTGAGGAGTTCATAAGGTCAGGAACTTGACACTGGTTTCGAGTGGAAGCCAGTCAAGCAGGATTTCTTTGCCCTCTGGACAAATGGTTGGCCTACTTCAGGAATTCTGAATAATTATTGCTGTTCTCTTCAGCCAGGAGAAGTTTACCTTTCACAAAAAGAGTTTGTGGTATTAATTTAACCTGTTGCCTGAATGCACGGGATCAGTTTTGCTCTGCAGAGTTATTGTTTCTAATTTACCAGTCTGAGACCTATTTTCTCTTTCCTTGGGTCTTCATGTAAATGAAGCACTCATGGTGTTGCTGAGAGCTTGACATAATGCCCAGCCCCCTGTATTTTCTGGAAGGAAATCTCCTCACAAATATAAAGTAGTTAAAGGAGCATATTGCTGATCCAAGTGTGTGCAATGTCAATTGCACAGAGGTAGCACTTCTGTGCCTGCAACCGTGACACCTAAGAGTTTTTTGGCCCTATTTCCTCCCCTAAAACTACTTCTAGTAATTCCCATACAGATAGCCTGGTAGTAGCTGAACAAACTATAGTCATCTGTATTGTGATCATTATTGTGTTAAAAAACAAACAACAAAAAAAACAAAACAACAAGCAGTTGAATAAAATCTTCCATAGTCAGGCTCTTAAAATTATCATGTATTTGGTTTGAAGAGGACATGATACTGGCAACCACTGGCCAAGACTGCCAACAGCTCTCTTGTCATCAGAAAAGCAAGGTTCCCTTCATTTTTAACTCCCTCTTATTATTCCTTGGTGATTTCTCTTGTTTTGGAATCATTCTCTGCCATACATAACAAGTACTATTAATCATATGGGATTAACCATCTAAATTCCCAGGGAACAGAGTGGCTGTGAATATTTTTGTATAGCTGCTATATTATTGCTTATAAAAGCATAAGCTGCCTCAGATTACTAATTTTTGCCAAGAATCCACAAGCAAATGATACCTCAAGAATTACTTCTAATGGGAAGCCCATTATCTCTGAGAGAGAATAGATAATATTATTTCACAAGAACTATATGGACTTAAAAATGTATATATGTGTATATATACTTTGATCTAATATAGAAAAATCTTGTCTGTCTTTTGGTAATCTGAAGGTCTTTCAATTTTGATATGTGTGTCTCATAACATCAGTTCAAGGCACTTCGTTTTTCAGCCCAATAAAAAAACACATAGTACAAATCCCTAACTTTTTTCTTTTTTTTTTTTTTTTTTTTTTTTTTTTTTTTTTTTTTTTTTTTGCAGCCTATGCCATTGACCTTGTATCCAATCAGTTAGGCAGGCAACAAGATTAGTGCTTTGCACGGAATTAGTCTCAATTTGTTTGACTTTTATTTGAGTGCTTTATCATTTTAGTATCAAAATGGGTTTTCTATATTTTTTTAATAACAATTAAGTTGAGTGACCTCTTACACAATTTGCCTTGGTGTCTGGTCATTGAAACTTTTCAGTTGCACCTTTATATCATCATCTCACAGACACAGAGAGAAAAAAAAGCTTTTGATGACATTTACTTATTTACCAATTGTTTTTGCACTCCTTAGATAAATTTAAAATACAAGAAACACCAAGTTAATATTTGATTAGGTGATTTGGCTAGATGTTTGAGATGTGATAATTAAGTTTGTGGGTATGTTCTACCTCAGAATTTTGTTTCTCATAGCCTGTGTGTTAGGCCACATGGATTCAGGTGAGGAAAGCTGATTTATACACCTTCAATCTGCTTGTTCAAGAGTATCCAGAATTTTTAAAAATACTTTTAACCTGTAGAAACAACACTTAATATGAACTCTGCCCTCTTAAGTATCATATAGTTTTGTTGACTATAGATCCTATACTGTACAGATCTCCAGATATTTGTTTTATGTAATAGACACTTTATACCCACTGAAAAGCAATTCCTTTTTTCTTCTTCTTTCCTGCCCCTGGCAGCCACTGTTCTACTCTGTTTCTATAAGTTTGACTATTAAGGATTTCTCATATAAGTGGAATCATAAAGTATTTAACCTTCTGTGACTGGATTATTTCATTTAGAATAATGTCCTCAAGTTCACCTGTGTTGTCCCATGTGGCAGGATTTCCTTCTTTAAGGCTGAATAATATTCCAATGTATAAACTACCTTTTGTCAACTCATCTGTTGATGGTCATTTAGGTTATTTTTGCAGATTGACTATCATGAATAATGCTGCAATGCATACAGGAGTACAAATATCTTTTGGAGATTTTTATTTTCACTATTTTGGAGAACTGAGTTTTAATTTTTCGAAGAAACTCCATACTGTTTTCCACAGTAGCTGCACCATTTTTACATTCCTACCAATAGTATACAAGGGTTCCAATTTCTCCACATCTTTGTCAACACTTTTATTTTTGATAATAGCCATTCTAACAAGTATGTGGTAATATCTCATTGTGGCTTTGATTTGCATTCCCTAATTAGTGATACTGAACATATTTTACACACTTGTTGGCCATTTATATCTTTTTTGGAGGACTACATTCAGGTCCTTTAACCTCCCCCCGTCCCCTTTTTTTTTTTTTTTTTGCTATTGAGTTGTAGGAGTTGAATGCCCAGATTTGATATTCAATGAGGTATCGCCTAGGATAAAAGTAATTAAAAATACTTTTAGTGGTACCATTTAAATGCTGGGATAGACTGCTTTTGTACAAGATGTTAGCATTAGAGGCATCAACAAGACAAAGTTCAGTCGCATTCTACCTTATAAATTGTAAGTTGTTGTGTTATCTGTTCTACTTTGATTCCCATCAGCATACAAATATTACAAGCCTATATACAAAACAGATAACTCTAATGTCATGGCCATGGAGGTTTGCCACTAAGGTCTGTCTTTTAAAAAGGTCTTACTGAAAAAAAAAATGTCTTACTGATCAGCTATAAACAGCTCAGTTAGCTGACAGCCTCCAGCCACAGCACCTTTTGGGATCCACTACAACACTTTGCCAAGGCAAGGCTCTTCCCAGATAACCCTACCCAATGACTAAGCATGACAAGCTCCTAAATCCTTGTCATTCTGTCTCATGAAGAACTCTGTGGGCAACTTTCTGACTGAGCTCCACAACTAGGCTAGCTGAGGCTTCCTCAGAGCTGCACCACAGTCTCTTCCCACCTAATCCTGCTTTTCTTTCCCTCTTCTTCCACAGGAATGGGAACTGTATCAGTATTTAGAGGCTTTCCCCACCTATCTGTTCCCTCCCCATTATCCTTTAGAGACCTTAATCCGGATAAACCTCTAGCACTTCTATCTTCACCTTGTGGTCTGCGTCCCAGACCACCTAACCACCTCCCCTGTGTCCCAAATCCCTTTCTAGCTGAAGCCTTTCTGCTTTGCAATAGAACTTTGCATAAGAAACATCTAACACTGTGGTTTCTGCTTCCTACTTCCTGCTTTCTGGTTAAGCCCCATCTATTCGTCTTCTATTACCAATGTTCCACTGAACAAGCTATCTCCACTGAAACAACTTAACTCCACTTTACAAATTCAAAGTATACTTTCCTGTCATCTTGTCTCCCAGTGACATCTGACATATACATATTTAAAGAGGGTAGAAAGCTACTTTTCATTTGTAAGTCAGAGAGTCAATATCAGGTCCTAGTTAAGAATATGGTCTTTTTTGAATTAGATAGCTTTGAGTCCTAAATCTATGACTTATGAGCTGTATGAACTTGGGTAAAATGATAACTTACTGTGCCTCGGTTTCCCTGTCTATAAATAGGTAATAACAGCACCTATCTCTTGAAATTGAGGATTAAATTAGGTTAAGGCAATTAAAGCAGTATTTGGCACAGGAATTGCTAGTAGTCATTCTTATTTAAAGACACTCTTCTTGTTTTTCCCCCTACTTATGAGTGCTCCTCCATTCTTTGCTAGTTCCCTCTTTGAATGAGACCTCTAAATGTTGGAGTACTCCATACCCACTTTTCTAGCTATACTTTGTCCTAGCCCAGTAAATTTACATTCTACCTCAATGCCAATAGCTCCTAAATATGTCTTTATCCTTGACCTGTATTCAACAATATATTTTACATTTCTACCTGTATATTATAAACAAGCATATTAAAAACAGAACTCTGATAACTTCTCATCTTGTCAAAACCTGTGCTTACTTTCCCACCTCCACCAATTTCTCATTTGCTCAAGTTGGAAATCTAGGAGCCTAGGCTCTCTCCCTTTATCTCTGCTATACCACTATGGTGAAACTACCATTACCTCTAGCCTAGATTATGGAAATAGTCACCAATGTGGGCTCCTAGCTTTCACTTTTGTTCTCCTCTGCAGCAGATTAAGCACACTATTACCAAATTTATCATTTTAATATGTAGTAAAGGTGTGTCACTCCTCTCCTTCTTAAAACCCTTGACTTCTGATTGAATTTTAACAAAATCTAAATATTCTCCTTTGGATTACATAATATGTATGTAATACATATGATCTGGTCCCGGCATACTCACTCACAATTTCCTCCCAGATTATCTATTATACTCCCAACTCTGCAGGTCTACTCATTGGCCTTTGTATGTGCTAAACTCCTTATCTACCATCAGGTACCTTAGGTTTGTTCCTCCCCATCAACATCTTACTTTTCCTTGCTTTTTACATAGCTGGTTACTTCAGTTCAAATTTTGGGTAGCT
The DNA here is from genome assembly GCF_048164855.1 of Canis lupus baileyi. Classification (NCBI taxonomy): domain Eukaryota; kingdom Metazoa; phylum Chordata; class Mammalia; order Carnivora; family Canidae; genus Canis; species Canis lupus. Next base: position 10,467,693 of record NC_132873.1, read on the forward strand.
GGTTAGGGGATGCTAGTAATCATTCTTAACCCCTGACCAGCTATCTAAAGGAATATATACTACCCTTGTTTATTATTCTTTTTTTTTTTTAAGATTTTATTTATTTATTCATGAGAGATACAGAGAGAGAGAGAGAGGCAGAGACACAAGCAGGCTCCATTCAGGGAGCCCGATGTGGGACTCGATCCTGGGTCTCCAGGATCACACCCAGGCTGCAGGCGGCACTAAACCACTGCGTCTTGAAAATCTGAAATTGTTTTGGTTGTTTGTATGCTTATTATCTTTCATTCCACACTAGAATTTAATTTGTTTGAGGGGAGAGACTTTATCTGTCTTATTTATTTCTATATATACCCACTACCTAGAGCAGTACCTGGTACACAGGAGGCAATTATTAATATTGCCCCAATTAATAAATGACTGAATCTTGGCAAATAATGAACATTTATTTTAGCAAAAGAGTGATAGTACAGTGATTAATAATTTAATTACTACTGTGATAACATTACCACTGTGGATAACAGAATATAGGTAATCACAGCTCTTATTGTCTGCACTAGAAATTGTAGAAGTCAGGCAAATGAATGAGGTGATAATGTTAAAAGTCGAAACTAATATTTAAAAAGTTAAAGTGAAAAAAAAAAATAAAAAAAATAAAAAAATAAAATAAAAAAAATAAAATAAAAAGTTAAAGTGAAAAAAAATAAAAAGTTAAAGTGTTAACATTTTTGTCATGGACTTTATTTTATCTTAAAGTTTATGTAGATATTGGGATGAGGTAAAAATAACATTTCTTAAACATCAGTATGCCTAGAACTTAGCTAGGCTCTTTACTTACAAATATATATTTGTCAGAACATGTTCACTTTCTATTTTCATATTAGGTTGATAAAAATAAACTACAATATTTAAGGGTAAAGTAGAATTTTTATACTCTAATATTTCCTTTTATAAAATAATACTTGCTAAATTTCCTATGTAATATGAAAATTGGTACTTTAAAATAAGAGCTTAGAGACCTATAAAGCCCTTTTCCATTTGGGAGATAGTATGTTTTACTTTTTTTTTTTTTAATTAAAACATTTTTTTTGAATATTTTATTTATTTATTCATGAGAGACAGAGAAAAAGAGAGAGAGATGCAGAAACACAGGCAGAGGGAGAAGCAGGCTCCATGCAGGGGATTTGACGTGGGATTTGATCCTGGGTCTCCAGGATCAGGCCCTGGGCTGAAGGCGGCGCTAAACTGCTGAGCCACCTGGGCTGCCCTGTTTTACATTTTAATACATTATAAATTAGAGAGAAAAATTATGGCAGAATACTTTCCTGAATATTTTCAGTGATTATATAAGATAAAGGGAGGTATTTAAAAGATAAAAATGAAAAAAATAAATAAATAAATAAAAGATAAAAATGTACACTTGCTCTATAGACACAATTTTCTATGAGTACTGTACCAATAGGACTTTAAGTAAGGTAGTTGATTATCCATTTTACAGATTTAGAAAACTGAGACTTAGAAAAATTAAGTAACTTGCCTAAATGCTGTTGGCTAGTAATTATCCAGATTACTGGCTTCAAATCTCTTAAGCATAGTTATGAGCTAAATGTTAGTAACCACTCCCCCTCATTCATATACTGAAGCCCTAATCCCCCATGTGATGGATTTGGAGGTAGGTAGGGCCTTGGCAAGTAATTAGGTTTAGATTTGGTCATGAGTGTGGGACCTTATGATGAGATTAGTGCTTTTTAAGAAGACAGATCTCTCTATCTCTCTCTCCATGGGCATGCAGTGAGGAAGGGCCCTCTGAACACACAGCTAGAGCATGACTATCTACATGCCAGTAGTAGGCTCTCTCTAGGAACTAAATCTGTGGGCACTTTGATCTTGGACTACCTAGGCTCTAGAACAGTGAGAAATACATTTCTCTTTTTTACACCACCCAACCTATGGTACATGTAATAGTCGCCTGAGCAGACTAAAACCACCAACATTGTTAGGCAATCATATTGGCTCTAAAGCACAAAGTCACATTAATGAGAAAAAGCTGAGTTCTTTACTGCTCAAGCTCTCACAGTAAAACTTACAAGAGATTTTTCTCTTGGTTCAAATAATATTTTATTAGAAATTAAGTTGTAAAGGTGTATGGTGAGCTTCGTCACCAGAGAGACCTAGTTCTCTCTCTGCAGGGTTGTGGTTGAAGCTCTGTGGGAATCCTTCAGTGTATTTGAAGCAAACCCTCTGGGGTGCCTCACTTTCATGAGCACTAAAAAATCCATGTGAGTATTGAAGGGAAGACTTGAAAGGCCCTATGAGCTGACCCAGAGTCAGAATGTTCCTTGCCTACACTCCCTCATAGGGGATTCTGGCTTGATCAATCTCAGATTTTCACTCATAGCCAGCAGCAACAGTACATGCTGCATAGGCAGTATCTTAAGCTCCCAGAGGGATGAAATGCCTCATCACTCAGCAACCACTTTGGCAGACTAAAGGGTGACATTGATTGGCTCTGAATGAGTAAGAGAAACAGTGTCCAAATCTCCAGAGGAAGCTGGGGGGGGAGGGAGGGAGGGAGAGAGAGAGAGAGAGAGAGAGAGAGAGAGAGAGAGAGAAAGTAAATCCATTTTAACCCAATCTTAAAATCTTCCAGACTCATAAAATAAATGCAAATCCATCTGCAGTGGGAAATCCAGCCATTCAAATGGGGGTCCCAACAAACTGTCATCCTTAGAAAGTGATACATTATTTTATTCATTTATTCAATTGTTTACTGAGCCCCTATCATGTGCCAAATACTGTTCTAGGCCCTGGGGATACAGCCTGTACAAAAAGTCCTAGATCTTACAGAGAAAGACAAATAGATAATATACTGGGTGTTGATAAGTGCAAAGGAGAAAAGGAAAGTGAACTAAGCAACAGCATGTACCAGGAGGAGAGAAATGAATGCTGTTTCCACATTGGGGTCAGGGGAGGCAGGCCTATTTGATAAGAGACCTGAAGGGAATAAAGTGGCCAGCTATCCTGATATTTGTCAGAAGAGAGTCTAGCAAGAGTAGGATGTAGAGGAGCCACTTGAAGAAATCAAAGTGGCTGGAGCAGAGTGAAAAGGCAAAAGAAGAGATGCAAGGGGTAATGTGGGGCCCATCAGGTAGCACCGGCCAACAGGCAGTGCTAGGACTTAAGCATAAGTTGGAGAAGATGGAAAATGATTGGATGGTCTTCAGCAAAGAGGAAACAGGATAAGGATCACAGTTTTAAGGGACCACTCTGGACAAAGAATATAGGAAGTAAAGAGGAAGGAAGCTGAGAAATCAATAGTAAGCTACTCCAGTTGTTCGAGAAAGAGCTGATAGTTTGAACCAGAGTAAATACAGTGGAGTTTATGAGAAATGGTCATATTTTGAATATACTTTGATGGTAGAACTGATAGGTTTTACCAACAGCTTGAATATGGAGTGTGATAGACCAAGATAGTGATTTAAAGGATGATCCTGGACCATTTATGGAGACTGGGAAAATTAGAAGAGGATCAGTTTGACTAATGGTAAAAAAAAATGTTGAGAATTCTTTTATAGATCTGTTCATTTTTTTTTTTGTTAAAATTTTTATTTATTTATGATAGTCACACATTGAGAGAGAGAGAGAGAGGCGGAGACATAGGCAGAGAGAGAAGCAGGCTCCATGCACCGGGAGCCCGATGTGGGATTCGATCTCGGGTCTCCAGGATCACACCCTGGGCCAAAGGCAGGCGCTAAACCACTGCGCCACCCAGGGATCCCCAGATCTGTTCATTTTGAGATACCTTTAGATATTGAAGGGAGTAAACAGTTGGATATAGACATCTGGGTTTCAGAGAAAAGGCCGCAGCTGAACATATAATTTTGAAAGTTGTCCCAAATAAGAGATATAGTTAAACACATGGCCCTAGCGAGAAAGAAGGCACAAGATAGTAAGGAAGTAAAACACAATGGTAAGAGCTAACAGTTGAGTGTGGTTAGTATGTGCCAGACATTATTCTAAATGTTTTACTTATATTAAATTCACTTAACCCTCGTAACACTAGAGGTAGATACCATTATTCACCACTTGAGGAAAGTAAGTCTCAGAGAATCTGTCCCAGATGGCACAGCTAGATAGGTGTAAGAGGAAAGGTTCAAACACAGGCACATAAGTTCCAGAGTCTTCCACAGAGAAGGCGCAGGTACACATTACCATTTTCAGATCTTATTTCTGCTTCAGTGCGTGCACTCCCCAGTGATGGTCAGAACAAAGAATAAAAATAAAGGTCAGAGTTTTGCACCATTTAAATTCTAGGCTCATACAAGCATTAAACACTAGCAAGTAGAAGACTCATAAACAAGTTCTTAAAAACAGAGCCCCCAAGAAGCCAAACAAAAAATATCAAACAAACCTTCCCTTAAAAAGGAAGGCAAACAACCCCAGGAAAGAAACAAAAATAATTTATTTTATTCTATTTACCCAATTTCATCCATAGATTATAAGATACCCTTTGATTTTAGAGATCTAAAAGTTCTCAAGAAAGAGGCATGTGTCTTAGAATTGACAAAGTATTTTTAACTTCTACAACAGCCTGGCTTGTTTGGTTCGCTGGGTTCTAAGCATTGTTTTGGCAGAAATACATTGTTCTTAATATACTCTCCATTCTATTAAGGCACAATGCTTCCTCTTTAATAAAAATGACTTTCTTCTCTAGGAATAATATTCACTGAAATCACCAGTAAAACCTTTATTTTTAACCTTCAGTTATCTTTCTGCATATATCACCTCAGAGTGGGGTACCGAAGGATGGCTGGCAATAGGTAGAAGAACACAAATTTACACATTATCCTTATTGATGATGGGAGTTTTAGCTCATTCCTTTGATAGCTCTGATGTGATAGGGAATTGCTAAGTCTTTGTTAACTCATCAATAAAATTTAAATTTAATATTTGTTCCTAGTGTCAAAATACTGCCATGTACATATATTGCAGAATGCACCCACAAAATTCTTTGTCCTTTTGGATTTTGCTGATCTGCTCAAGGGCCAATGTTTATGAAAAAAATACATTATTCTTGCTTGGTTAATCTGCATATTTATCAAGTTTCCCCATCTCCGTTATCCCTGGACAGGACCGAATAGTGAGCATTTCACCCTAAAGTTGCTTCAATTTTCCAGTGGCAGCAAAGAGGAGCTTAACAGTAGCACAAACCTTGAGGACGTTATGCAAAGTAAAACAAGCCTAACATGAAGGGACAAATTCTGTAGGATTTCACTTTATGAGCCAGAATGTGGAAAAGGGTGATTAGGAACTGACAGGTGAGGGGATGGAAAGTTATTTTTTAATCAGTATGATATTTCAGTCTGGGGGATGAAAAAATTCTAGATAGCTAGTGGTGTTGGTTATACAACAATGTGGATGTATGTAATGTCACTGAGTTGTACATTCAAAAATGGCTGAAAGGGTGAATTTTATGTTATGTATATTTTACCAGAAAACACTTATACACAAACAGCTGGACAGCTACAATGCTACATTTCTCCATTCTTGCTTAAGTGGTTTTCTGGAAGCCTGGCAGGATGAGTGGACTTGTCTGTCATTGACTTAAAGATGCATGTGTGTACACGTTTACCACCAGACCATGCCCCTACTCTCAAAATAAATTACACTTTCACCTCTTCCAAATCTATCAATCCAAAATACTATTTTTCAGTTTATTTCAAATATTCAATTTTCCAATTGACTTTAGGATCTTTCTTAACACAGTACTAATTGACAGACTCCTGAAATCTATGCCTGAATTTGTCCCAGGTTGGGCAGGGAGGGGCTTTTTAAGACACAGGATATTTGCCCCTGGGCAATTTACCATGAGACCTTATCATAGGCTGGGAGAATCTGAGAAGCTGAGAAAGACTGGAAACCAAGTTCCCTAGAACGGAAGGGTCAAATACTTGGGAAACTACAGTTTAACATCTTTTTTCTCCTAGTACTGGGACATTATAGGAGGGCACATATCTTTGCTGGCCAGAAAGTCTGGGTCTAGTCCATGGTCTTGCCTCCGATACCCATGTGATTTTCTAGAAGTTATTTCTCTCATCTCAGCCTCCTTATATAATATTGGAAACACCAGTACCTATTTTGCTCAGCTTTTGTGACTCTAGCATGCTGGCACAGAGCAGATACATAAGAAATTCTAAGTTTCCTTCCCTTTCCTAATTAGAGTATCTTGGCATGACCAGTAAGAGTTCGGATCTTGAGATTATAATTATGGGCAACCCATAACTGGTCCACAAGCCAATCTATATGAAAAGGGTTTTGTCTGTGATCCTCTGGCAGAAAAAAAAAAAACGAAATTTCTAAAACTGAGGACCATCTATAAAATGGAGAAAAAAACCCACAGATGGTTATTTAAAGCCCAAACTATAACTACTTTGGCTCAAATGGGGAATGACAAAACTAGAAATTAATCAATACCGTTCCCTTTCCTGAAGAGTCCACTGGGGTTGGGAAGGGAATGTAGAATAAAGCCAAGTCTAGAACTTTAATGAATTTCTGTGGTACCACTCAAAGGAAAGAGCAACAGTAGACAGCCCATTGCACAGGCTGGCATACTGATGTGGTTTTAGTGATACAAGAGTGGAGAGTATAGCTGCTCTCCATAATCACATGAGGGCAATAGTAATTTGGGGCAAGTTTAGAAAAGGAGATACGATAGGGCTAACTATATCAATCTCCTAGTTATCTTCAAACCTTTAATAACAAGTTCTACATACATGACAAGTGAGAATGCTATTTTAGGGGAGAATGTTCTATATTTTGAGTCAGGGGTTATATGGGACAGTACAGATACACCTTATAACAAATTTTTAATAAGCAGTTCAGAGCCAGGATTGACCAAGAAAAGCACACACCATCCTTACCCTCTTCTTTCTTTCTCTTGCCAGAATTTCTGGAAAAACTGTGAGGAAAGTGAGGTTCTTGCCATTTGTGGGATAAGGTTCAAATGCATCCCATTTGAACAGAAAAAGCACACCTCAACTATACCTGGGATATTCCAGCAGTAAAAAGCTGGAAGAGAAGTAGGAAGGGTGCCCATGGAAGGTCAGAGAAGGTCCTATTTCCCTGAGCAAAACTCAGGGATGAGAAAGCCGAGATCACATTCTGCAGTTGACTTCTCACAAAGGAAGTATCAAGTCATCTCTGGAGAAAAGATATTCTATAGAATCTGTTATGTACTTACACATAAAACATAATTCTAGTTTCTTAAAGGGAAGTGGCTTTGCTAGAGAAAATTCATAAAAATTTCCTTTTAAAGTATTTGTCAACTGCCAAGATGTGTACTTTAGACTCTGGATAAGAAGAGAGATACAGAACTACATTAAAGATGGGGTCTTATTTCATGGAGACAAAGAAAAGATATGCAAGGAGACATGCTTTCTTTCAGGTAGAGTTTCAAAGTAAATACAGTATACCTACTCATTGTGTTCTCTTCCACAGTTTACTTTTTGAACTGCCTAGAAGCTTGCTCCTATGCTACAATTTAATCACTAACTTAATGCTAATAGACATCCCCCATGGGATATCTGGTTTAGATACTATTTTTTTCTAGAATTATTTTTTTCTTCAAATTTTTATTTAAATTTTAGTTAGTTAACATATAGTGCTATCTTCGTTTCAGGAGGTGAATTCAGTGATTCATCATTTACATACAACACCCAGTGCTCAGCACAAGTGCCCTCCTTAATGCCCATCACCCATCTAGTCCATCCCCCACCCACTTTCCTCCATCAACCCTCAGTTTGTTCTCTATCTTTAAGAGTCTCTTATGGTGCAGGTGTCCCGGCGTTTCATTGCATCTGTATCTTTGGGGTAAATCCCCAGCAGTGTAATTGCTGGGTCGTAGGGCAGATCTATTTTTAACTCTTTGAGGAACCTCCACACAGCACCCCGATGTTTATAGCGGCAATGTCCACAATAGCCAAACCGTGGAAGGAGCCTCGGTGTCCATCGAAAGACGAATGGATAAAGAAGATGTGGTCTATGTATACAATGGAATATTCCTCAGCCATTAGAAACAACAAATACCCACCATTTGCTTCGACGTGGTTGGAACTGGAGGGTATTATGCTGAGTGAAGTAAGTCAATCGGAGAAGGACAAACATTATATGGTCTCATTCATTTGGGGAATATAAAAAATAGTGAAAGGGAATAAAGGGGAAAGGAGAAAAATGAGTGGAAATATCAGAAAGGGAGACAGAATATGAGAGACTCCTAACTCTGGGAAACGAACTAGGGGTGGTGGAAGGGGAGGTGGGGGTGACTGGGTGGTGGGCACTGAGGGGGGCACAGGATGGGATGAGCACTGGGTGTTATTCTATATGTTGGCAAATTGAATACCAATAAAAAATAAATTTATTAAAAAGATTGAATAAAAAAAGAGTCTCTTATGGTTTATTTCCCTTTCTTTTCTCCCCCTTTCATATGCTCATCTATTTTATTCCTTAAATTCCACATGAGTGAAATCATATGGTATTTCTCTTTATCTGACTTATTTTGCTTGGCATAATACACTCTGGCTCCATCCACATCATTGCAAATGGCAAAATTTCATTCTTTTTGATGGCTGAGTAATATTTCATTGTGTGTATATACCACTTCTTCTTTATCCATTCTTCGGTCTCCAGTATTTTTTTTAAACAGGCTACTATTTTGATATTAGTGAAAAAAACTCAAGTATACTTATTTCCTCTACAGAATTATAGGAACTAACTTTCTGGCTTGTTAGTATTTCAAAGGAGACTAGTTGTGCTAAAGACAATGCTTAAAACATAGTAGGTTCTCAGTATACTTTAAATAAAGATTGAATGAAATCAAGTGAACCAATAAATGAATGAACTAATGAACACATCAAGACTTGGCCATATTTCAGAGAAACTGGCCACTTTCAATTTACATAGGTGAAAATTTCACTCTGCCTACCTTTTGTATCACCTCCCCATCAACAGCATCACAGACAACAGGATGCAGGATGCATTCACACACATACACAATGGCATCAGTATGTTTATATGTTTGTCTGGGTATGTGGGTAACTAAAAAAAGCTTTTTTTTTTTTTTTTTTTTTTTTTTAGGTGTCTAGTCTTCGATTTATAGGTTGAAGTCCAAGCAAGAGAAAGGAAATGCTTTTACCCTTCAAGTGCCTTCCTCTTTAGTGAGTATTGGTTAATTAAATGAAAGAATAAGTGGATACTCAACTCAGACTAATATTCTTTCATCTGAGCTCTCTTGACTTTTGTAAATGAGTATAAAATAGAAGTTTTGATTTTTAACAAGACCTGTGCATTTAATGATGTTATTGTTTTTTCCACAGAATGTGAAAGATTATATGAAACTTTATTAGAGACCAAATGGAAGTTTTCTGTCCTCTCTCCCCTTTTTCAACAATTTTCTTCATGGGTCTGTGTTTCAGATTAGATAATTACGGCACTGCATCCAAATCCTGAATTTACATTGCATTGTGAATGTGTAATATTTCTTCATTCTTGTGATTAAATAAAGATGCTATGCATAGTACTAATGGAATAATACTTAATATACACTGTATTATCTGAGTAAATTGTTAAGGTTTCTAATACCTGCAGATTATGGAGATTTTTGACAAGGTTTATACTTTCAACTCTTGGCAGCTTTGCCCTTTTTCTTTGAATCTATTGGTACAATAGAAATCTATGCAATTAGACCGTTTACCATCGAGGTACATAACAGCAGAGGAGTGCAGAAGCTGCAGCTGGCATGGGCACATGAGAAGCCTGTAATATATAGGACCACAGTGAAAAAAAATATAAGCTGGAAATTGATCATTTCAAGAACCAAGTTAAACAAAAATCCTAAATATTTGTGTTAACCTAAAAAGATTCAACCTAGCCATGATCAAATGACTAGTACGGATTAACAGAAAGGAGAACAAAGGTGTTGGCATTTGTAGGTTGGCTCCAGTAAGTTCCAAGGGCCAGCAACTAAATGTGAACTCTGATTCTTTCCTGGCTTCTCTGCATTGTTTGGAATTAGAATTGCCTAAATACCATGAGTAATATGGAAGTTCTCCGAAGGGTAAGTTAGTGCTCTGATTAGCACTTTCTGATAATTCAGCTGGAAACATAATTGAGAAACTTTGTCCTAACAGTTTCTCAGTGATGGGAGCGATATGCAGAGTCACTCTGCTTGGAACTTTATCAGTTTATCCCTAAATCCTGGCAGAACAAATTCAACACTTGCTTGGTCATTGCTGTTGCCTTTTTCATGCTTAAGAAAAAAGGCCTGGTCCTTAAATAGCCACAGTCATGGTCCTTAACACCACAATACACCTTCTTCTTTCTCTGCTTCTCATTTCAAACCCTACAGAATATGCTCCCACAATATTTCTGAAACATAAGTATATAGTATGCTGTGCTTTTCCCTGAAACTTGCTCTTGCAGTGTTGGGTTTGTAGCTTATAAAGTTTCCGTTGATATTTCTGTACATTCCATCTCTTAAGAAGTTAGTGTTTGGATTAGGTTTTATCCTTTGGTAATTAACAGTCAAATTACATTGATGTAACACTTGCTATTTATCAGATTCCTCTTCAGAGGAGTTTAAAATGCCTTAGACATTTCATGTCGAAATGCTTTCATGCACTACACTGGCTTATTTTCAACTAGTTTGATTATTCAAATACCTAGATAGTCATATAAAATTAATTTCTCTTATAACAAGAAAATCATGAGAATGAAAAGAACAGGGTTCATCATGTCTTTCATACATTCTCTTCGTAGTCATTTAATAGAGTGCTTAATTTTTGGGCCCCAGGTAATTCTACTATGGCTATATATCACCACATTGGCTGGCCAAGTGGAGATTGTGTTTTAATCTAAGGCCAAGATAAATCAAATGTAGATAACAACAACATGAAGAAACTGTAGTTAAAAAGGGCGCCAAATTATAACCATGTGTTAACATGATCTAGAACTAATTTTATGATTCTTTAGTTTCTTGAATTAGGATTCACATGTTTTAAAAGTACATCTTAATCGCTCTTGCTGTATCTGGAGCATCGAAAATAGTAGTTACTGTAAAAGGGTTTTAATACTACAAATTTCAAGAAAATAACATCTGCGATAATGACGTAAAGTGAATTTTGATTGTACAGAACAGACACCTTTTGGATACTTCAGCAAGTTCCAATTTTCCTGATTGTATAATAAATCCCAATAAATGAAATTCCTTAATAAGCTGTGGAAAACTTCCTAGAAGTTCTTACTTGCTTTTGTAGATTGTGATATTAAAAAACCTTGGAAAAGGTTTTATTTGAGTTTTAAAAAAATATTAACAATAAAGTCAAGGTGTCCTTTCTTTTTTACTGGTTTTTAGACCTTCAGTTCTTTAAAGTTCATGGGGATATTAGAATCTAATAATCTGCCTAGCTTAAAATTTGTTCTCAATTTATAGCTAGAAATAATTAGAAGTCATCATTTTAAAATCAGTCAAGTTATGGACAAATTGTTAAATGACATTTCTAAGAGCTTTCTATTAAATAAGAGGAACCGTATAGATCATTTTCTTGATATTTGTAATGGTAAAACCCCTGTACTATATATATATATTTTTTTGTCTGTCATGCTTGTCACCATAAGCATGGTGACAGAAAGAATGAATAGAATGTGCTTTTTCATAATAAGGATTCTAACCTAGGAGAGTTAAAAAGAACCCTAAAAAGGCACCAAAATTCATTCTAAATCTGCTAATACCGGGTTACAATAGGATGACTTCTCACTAATTTGTAACTTCTTCGGATGTTGTTAATCTACAATTGGCTTTACATTGCAGTACCTCTTACATTCATTTCTCTATTTCCAGGGTCCCTGAACTAGTCCTCAGGGACTCTGGAGCTGATTAGGTTTGCCTGTGCCCATAGGAACATAGGTAAGTCATACTGTGACTCAGAAGCTCTGTGAACCCCCTGACACATATGAGAGTAAGGGGGGGGGGTTAAATTATATCTAACATATAATTTAGGTTCTCAAAAACTTCATTATACAATCCCAATTCTGGCTTCATTTACCTTGTATCAGAATCGGTCCTAGGTGGTCTCCCTACCTACAATCTGAGCTCTGGCATTTCAGGTTGTTTCCAGCAATGTCATCACTTTGGACTTTGGGAAATATTTTCTATCTATATTTACTGTTTAAAGTTAAAACTGTCACCTGGCTTTTTTTTTTCCCCTCTCCAGATAGTCCCACCTGTTTCCAAACTTGAGTAAAACCACAGTGAAAGCTGGAACTATTCTTGTACTTCTTGGCAGCATACTATGCAGGCAACTGGTCCTGCTGGCCATAGGTTTCTTAGTCACAGCCACAGGTAATCCGTTTCCTTCTTGGCTGTTAGGGAAGGGCCTGATTAGCCAATCCAACAAATTCCACACCCCACCCCCTGCTTCCTTTGCTGGTTCTCTGCTCCAGCCTCAGGCTCCCTGCCAAGTTGTATGGAGAGCGATCAAGTTCCCTTTGCAGTGGAGCCAGCAACCAGCGAGGGCACAGTGCTGTGTATCTGCCCTCCCCTCCACAACTGTCTCTCCTACATCAAAAGTTCTGCTTCCTTTAAGTGCTAGTCATTCTTTTCCTTTCTAAGGAAACCTACCACTTCTCTCACTTGTTTATAATGAATCAATGATTTTTATCACAACTTTAGCTCCTTGTTCCATGTTACACATCACTGAATGTCACTGAACTTGGTGAGAGACTTCACCTCGGCAAGCAAATGAAATAAGCAAAACCAAGATCTTTTCACCTGTCCAAAATGTCATGCACTAAACCTACTCAAGCAAACACCAACTGAAACGATTCCGAAACTTTAGATATTTACAATTTTTGCAAATATGGAAACATTTCATTCTAGTCAGAGTTTCACTTAAAGCTGATGCCTTCTTGTAGTCGTCTTTGCTGAGATTAATACATGAAAAGATCTCGTGAAGTAGTAAAATCCTCAACATATCAAGGTACATTTGACAGGGAGAATGACTCATCTTCATGATTTCTGTGTGCATTAAAGGTTCGGTTGGGCAGCCAGGTGATTGGTAGGAGTGGGTTATTTACCTGGGAGGACCTGGAAAGCTTTTTACACAGTGTCAACAGGATTGTTGTTAAGCAGCAAGTCGGCAAACATGGGAAGGTTGTCATTAAACAATGTTGGGATTCAGAACTGTTGACGTTTATTTGCTTTTTGACTCCTCAACTGCTCATGGAGAGATCCAAGCTATCTAAAAAGAAAAGCCACATGCATCATTGCACTCCTCTCTGTTTTTAAAGCTCTTGGCAACCCTAACACAGGGTGAAACAATCCTTTACGGCCAGGCCTTTCTCACATGGGCTTCCATAAATGGGCTTTGGAGGGGTTCATGAACTGCTGCAAATACATGTGGCATCTGGTGTATAGTTACACATATATGGAGAGTCTCCTATTCAGGTGTGGTGAGAGGATTGCATGTTTTTTTATTAGACTTTTAAAGGGATCTGTGAAACAACATAGTTTTCAAACTACTACTCTGGGGTCTAAATGGAATGGTTTTAATAATATGGGTGGGGAACAGGAAAAAGGACATGGGCATGATGTTCCCGTACATAATTTTTAAAAGCTGGGCCAGTTACACAGATGTGGAAGTAAGAGACAGAGAACCCTAGTTACTGCTGCAAAGAATAGGATGTCAGGAGCAATTGAGTGGTAAGAGAGAAAATTAATGTAGCCCCTCCAAGAAAGGGTATCAGGGCACCCTCATCTTATTCCTTCAGATAGGAGTTTCTAGCTCTTGGTGTTTACAGGATAACTGACAACAAGTACTGCTTTTCTAAGGGTCTCAGGCACCAGTTCCACCCCAGATGCAAATGGGTTCAGGACTGACTTGCTATTGCACTTGGCTCCTCATACAGTTCTGAGACTTATGTCCAGAGACCTCTACACAGCCTTCTATTTGCTAATAAAGAGAAATAGACGAATCAGGAGTTTTGCTGCTCTATCCCCAAATCTGCATAGTTTCCCCAAATCCCATCAAAACAGATTTCAAAATAGCAATCTAATATCTAAGATTCTGTTATCTTAGTTCTGCTTTTTTCACAGTCAACATCAGAGATGCTTTTTTCCCCCCAAGACAGAATCGCCACCTTTGACTATTCCTTCCTCATTCACCCAAGGGATCCATATCCCTTCCATCCACTGTATGGAAACAACATACAGCTCCTGCTTTTCTCCAAGGTATGCCTCTTCCCCATAGAAATTCTGTTTTGTTTCATCTTATGGTTTTTCAGGTCAGGGAAAAGTCGGTAAAATACCTATATTCTTTGGGTTTATGGTTCATTTGAAGTATTGTGCCTCATTTGCTTGGTCTCTTCAAGAAATTGCTCTGCGAATGCCTTATCAGCTTCACTCTCCACAGCACGTAAACCAGTGACTTGGGGCTATTCCCTCCAGTGAGGCACCCTCCAGCCCCCGCTAGCTTTTTTTCCTTTCTTTTCTTTGTGTGTGTGTGTGGGGGGGGGGGGGAAGGGGGGTGAAATCAAACTTAGACTTTCCTTGAAGTTTTGATAACATTCTTAAAATGGGTTCTTTTGCTTCCTACAATCCTTCCAGCTAACTGCACGCACACAAACTCCATTTCCACAGAATGTGAGATTTTACTCATCAAAAAGTCAAGTTATCATAATCAACTGACAACCTATCTGCTTCAACAGTGCTTAATCTCTGTTAGTGTTTTAAGTATGTCTGTGTCTACTGATGCTATCACGGTTTTCCTTAAGTCTAAAAATAATTCTTTAGCATTCAAATAAAAACGGCATTGTTGAAACATAAGTACCATGGGTATAAAAATCTGAATAATTATTTGCATATAACTGTGTCAAGTAATAGTGTGGGGTGAAATGTAAGCATATATGGTCTCTAATTTTGTGCACTTCAGATACAATTTACCTCATAAAAGTTGAAGTGTTTTGTTTTTTTTTTAGATTTATTTATTCATGAGAGAGAGAGAGAGAGGCAGAGACACAGTAAGAGAGAAGCAGGCTCCATGCAGGGAGCCCGACGTGGGACTCAATCTCAGATCTCCAGGACCAGGCCCTGGGTCCAAGGCGGCGCTAAACCACTGAGCCACCCGGGCTGCCGGTTGAAGAGATTTTTAAATTTGCTTGGTAAATATAGGAGTTCCCCACAATTGCTCTAACAAGTTAGTGATTTAAAATAACACAAATTTATTTTCTTACAGTTCTGGAGATCCGCAGTCTGAAATGGCTTTCATCAGGCTAAAACCAAGGTGTCAGCAGGGCTGGCTTCCTCGTGGAGGCTGGACGGGAGAATCTATATCTTTGCCTTTTCCTTGGCTCTAGACCCCTTACTCCATCTTAAAAGATACGACACTTAAATCTCTCTGACCTTCCTCTCTTCCTCTCATACCCGTGATTACATTAGGCCCATCTGGATGATCCAGAATAATCTTCCCAATTTAAGGGCCTTAATTTAGTCACACATGCAAAGTCCCTTTAACCATGGAACATCACACATTCACAGGTTCTGAACTTCAGGATGTGGACATCTTGGGGGGCCATTATTAAGCCAATCACAGTAAACTCTACAATATAATGCTTATCCCCCCAAAAGATAGTTATTCTTTACAATTTCATTAGAAATCAAGATATTTACTCTTCACTAGACAAGTTAACCACAGCTGGGTCAGAACTGGTAAAGTAAATTCAAATGAGAAACTTCACAATTCCACTCCACAAATGTGCTTTTGGAGCAAGTATAGACCAGAACATTGAGAAAATACTACACAGCTCTTTAGGTGAAAGAAGTTGTCAAGGTAATTTCTTTCTCATCTGTGGTTTTCTCCACAGATGTTGCAAATAAATCAGAACAAGGATTGGAGGAATGGCATATGTGTTTAGCATTCTCTAAAGGGCCGAAAGCTGACAAACGGTAAAAATAGTTTTTCAGACCTTATTCCCAGTAAAGGAATTATGTAGATAGATAGTTTTCCCTGTAGTTCTGACTTTCCCAAATTTTGTAACTCTGTGCCTTCAGACGTAGAACACCCCAGGCCCCGCCCAGTTCTTCAGGTGGCTGATGATCATGAGGATCATTCTTTGACTGTTCCCTCTCAACGCCTTCCTTCCCGCTGATGATGAGTGACGTGCAGGGAAGGTGGAGCAGGTGTGCAGTGTCTGCCTTCGGCGTGTTGAAGCATGACTGGAAGGAGGAAACTTGAATTTTTAAAAATTTCTTTCAGGAGAGGGAAACCAGAGGGATGACAGACTCCCATAGGAAATGCACACACACCTGGGTTTTTTTTTGGATTTGGTGCTCTAGGCAGTTTCAGAAAACAAACCCTAGAGTGAAACCATCAATATGAGAACGTCTTTGTGTTGTTCAAAATTACTCTCAGAAGCTAAGTAGCACTTTCTGATCAGCCTCAGAATATTTTTGTCTCCTTTATTTTCTAAACACAGAACTAATTTGTATTACCTTTCTGGGAAACAAGTCATTCTTTTTTTTTTTAAGATTTTATTTATTTATTCATGATAGTCACACACAGAGAGAGAGAGAGAGAGAGAGAGAGAGAGAGAGGCAGAGACACAGGCAGAGGGAGAAGCAGGCTCCATGCTGGGAGCCCGACGTGGGATTCGATCCCGGGTCTCCAGGATCACGCCCTGGGTTGAAGGCAGGCGCCAAACCGCTGCGCCACCCAGGGATCCCCAAGTCATTCTTTTAAAATCACATTTGGATTAGGTAATCTGGGAGATAACACTGGTGATTTTTAATTATTGTTGTATCTCATTTTTAACCTTTGAAAACAAAATCTGAAGTATTTTTGGACAAATATATATTAGAATAGGATTTAGATACAAGTGTATAAATTATGATTATGTAATAAATATGTGCCCTACTCAGAAATTAGCATCATTAAGTAAGGTAGCTAGTTAGCTGGTATTTTTGCCCACTCCAGGCCTAGGTATAGTCGTATGCTAGTAAATTTATAGCAAAAGGTTTTCTGGGGAAACACAAACCCTGATTTGTAGTGTTGGCCAATTTCCATGGTCTTAAAATGTACCACCACCAATTTCAAGCAACCATCCTGAAGTCACTGAAAGCAGGGATGGGAAAAGGTGGGCATGTTTGGTACTCCTGAGCTGGTATTAGAAGAGAGTTTCCTGGGCTGGTGTGAGTATCTACAAATAGTATGACCCATGGGATTCATGCAGATAACAGGATATATTTAGAATAACTGAACCCTGATACTGAAGGGAGAACCATATACATTTTTCTATCGCTAAACCATAAGGATATGTAAGTAGATCTGTAACGTAGAACATAATTTCTGACTTCAGATGGTCTGGATTCTTCTTTTTCTAAATTTTAGAAATCTGTTTCTCTGTGTCCTGTCCTGCTTGTTCTGGGAACCTACTTCTTGCTTCAGGGGCTTCGGTAAAAATCACAGGAAGGTCTGACTTCTCACATATACATTTGACACCAGGCAAACATTTTATATATGGAGTTTTTCCCAATGTTTCTCCACTGTGTGAAGGACTTGAGTTCTTTCTGATATCACCTGAAAATAGCAGATGCCTATTTCTTTGTGTGGACATTTCCTGAAACTCAAGCTTTATATTCTCTGGCCTGAATAGTATATGTATGAGTTTTCCACCAGGTTGTCTTCTCTATCTTCTCTGCTTGTGCTGTGGCAAAAGTTTTATACTAATGTACAAGAGCCACGGTCTCCCTCCCACCCCCAGCCTCAGTACTGCCTTAGAAAATGCTCTGTTCTGGGTTTCTGTGTTAGAGATTTGACATTAGCTGTCTGCTCTTTCCCTTGGGTCTATGGCCTCACTTCTAGGACAACTCTCTGGATTCCAGAGTTTCCAGAACTCCCAGCGCAACACAGGCTCTGACCCTATTAGACCTCACTGGTCTCTTTGTCTTGTCCATTCCCCAAATGGTAGACTGTGCCATCTCCCAAGATTTTTGGTTAAGGGTAACTGTTTTTACTGAAGACAGGACTGTATCTGAAGGGCTACGATGCACTTAAATTTGAACCTGACTTTCTAGATCAAGGACATAGATAGGAACGTATTTCATTCAAGTGTTTGTTGGCCTACACTATATTTAGTCATATAGTGTGCAGACCCCAAGAACACTCCTGTGTCCTCTTTTATCCTTTAAGTATGACAATCTAGGTAAGTAGGGATAAGTTTTTTTAAGAGGGCAAAGTTCCAGGCAAAGAGGCATGGGCATGGGAATCCGTTTATCAAAGCATAGAAAGCTAATGCCCAGGCATCACTGCCAGAGAGAATATAACCGAGCCCTAGCTGCTGCTATGAGGACATATGTCAATGTCTAGACCAGCAGCAAAACTAGTCAACAGCAACAGTCTGCTCTTGAATAGAGACTCATTTGTTCCTTCTCACTTACCTCCTGACTCTCCCTCTATAGGTCATTGCTCTCCTTCAGATGCACTGAGGAAAATTAATGACTGTCCTGGAGTAAAAGGACACAGGCTCAGAATTATAGACTGAGAGTACATGGCACCCTTGTCTCATTTCTTCTACCATGGTCAGACCATGACTTGCTGAAGTGATCCAACCCAGGGACATTTTAAACTCCTTTGGGAGGGAAGAGCCCATTTCCACATGGACTCTGGACTAAAAAAATAACCTTTCTCATTACATAGCACATGGTCCTTTCTGTGCATGACATCAACCTCCTTTCCCACTTCCCAGCTGCAGCAACTCTAGGTCATTACAATAAAATTGCTGCCTGCTCAATATCATATAGGCTCCATGTATGAATATACTGTTTCCCAAGGCTCTTTCAGCAAAACTCAGTGTAGGAATTCAAGTTAAGACAAAACCTAAATTGATGTCATTTATGGACTTAAAAAATGATATTAATTCAACATTATGGCTATCTCCAAGAAGGTCCCATGTAATACATATGTAATAACAATGCTCATTTCAGTGGTAAGTACTTCTTGTAAAAAAGATATTCAAGCATCTTCTAATTGGTATAAGTACTAAGATAAACATTTTTACGAACTGAAGTGGAAACATAAATAAAAAATCAATTACCCAGGATTTGGGGATAATCTAAGTACTGTAAAGTTTGTAGTAAAAGTATGACAAGATACCTGCCTTTATTATTTATATAGAGACAAATCTAACGTACCAAAATCAAGAGTAGGAAATGAAAGATAGTAAATTGTCCTGGACTGGCACATGGTATTGACTCCTCAAGTACTATGGGCAATTGAGATCAGCAGGAAATTCACAAAGGAAAGTTAGAGAAAACTTCTCAGAAAACACAGGCCTTGAGCTACACCTCAAAAGATAAGTAGTAGAAGGAGGAGGATCTCAAGTAATGGAAACATAATAAGTATGATGTTTAATCTTATGTGTCAACTTGATTGAGCCATAGTGTGCCCAAATATTTGGTAAAACATTATTCTGGGTGTTTCTGTGAGGCTATTTTGGGATGAGATTAACATTTAAATCAGTTGACTGAGTAAAGAAGTTGCTCTGTTTAATGCAAATGGGTCTCATCCAATCCACTGAAAGCCTAAATAGAACAAAAACATTGACCTTCCTCTTAAAGAATTTTTCTTGCCTTACTGCTTTCAAATTGAGACATGAGCTTTCTTCCTGATTTAAGATTATGTATTTATTTATTCATGAGAGACACAGAGAGAGAGGCAGAGACAGAGGCAGAGGAAGAAGCAGGCTCCCTACAGGAAGCCTAATGTGGGACTTGATCCCAGGACCCTAGGATCATGATATGGGCCGAAGGCAGCTGCTTAACCACTGAGCCACCCAGGTGCCCTTTTTTTTCTGATCTTGAACTCAGATTGAAACATTGGCTCTTTCTGGGTCTTGAGCCATTTGGACTGGAACTTACACCATCAGCTCTCCAGAGGCTCCAGCATGTTAACTCACCCTACAAATCTTGGGAGACTTGCCAGCCTCCATAATTTCCATGAGCCACTTCCCTATAATAACTCTATCTATCAATCTATTTATTTACCTACCTATCTATCTACATCCTTTTGGTTCTGTTTACCTAGAGAACCTTGATTAATACAATAAGTAAAGACACACAATATATGCAGGATAATGTAAATGCAAAGTTTGGCCTGATCACATTAGAAAGTACATGGTGTGAGGAAATTCAATATAAAGTTGTTTTGACAGATGATGGAAAGCTAAGAAGGGTGAAGGCTGGCAAGGTATCAAGGCAGGATCAAGGTATCCCACTCCTAAAGTGATCACACTATCACTTGTCATTTCTGTTATTCTTTTCCACTCAGCCCAAATTTGACTGAGGATTTAATCTTAATACTGTATCCCCAAGTACTCCCACCAATCATTTAGCCTACGTGTGCTAGATTAAACCTTTAAAAAATCACCTGGGGATCTGAATCAAATGTAGATCAGATATTGGTTTAGTAGGTAGGTTTATGCAGAGCCTGAGTTCTGCATTCCCAAGTGATGCAAAAGCTGTTTTGAGGATCACACTCGGGAAACATCCCTTATTTAGCTAATGCTGGTTGAATCAAGGAGCCAGTGAGGAAAACCTACCTAGCCTCTAGACAAAGGAGGCATGGCCTGGGAAGAAGAGAGTACCTTCTGGAATTATTTTTAAATCATTTCCTCCATTTGACCTCCTAAGTATTGTCATGGGAATGGACTGTCAAAATTTTGCAAAATCATAGAACAAAATTCAAGAGGAAATAAAAATTCATCCAGAATATATCATTTGAATTAAGCATCATGAGTTTGTCAGAAACAATATGAACATCCATTTTGCTAATATTAAAAGAGATGGCATTCTAAAATTTGAATTCTGAGAAGCATTTGATATAATTATTTATAAAATGCTAATATTAGTTATTATTGGCCTCAGTAAAAGCTTCATAGGAAGAAATCAAGGGTTTAAGCAATTCAACCAGAAGCTTTCAACTGGGTTTTCTCCAGGGAGAAGTAGCATAAAGGTAGGAATTCCAAGAAAACCAAATGGCAAGCCTTTTGAAATCAAGAGCTACAATTTTCCTCTCCAGACCCTAGGTAGAAAAGAATAAAGCACCAGTGAGTGATATATTTAGGAGGATGGTCTATTTGAAAATAAATAAAAGACATAAACAATTTGTCATCTGCCTATATCATTTGTGGGGACAGGATATTGTAATATACAAAGTAAAAAAATAAAAATGAGACTAAAATCTGACATACGCTTATATAAAAATACTCAGAATATCATAACAACAACCATAAAATAAGTACAGGTACTGTGTATTAAAAAGAAATTGAGGCCAAGAAGAAATTAAATGATTAATAGGAGTTTCTGGTTAATAACACACACATCCCACAGGCATGAGCTTTTCTCACTCCCACTATATATGTGTATTTTGTTGTTGCTGTTCATTGTTGAGCTCTGTTGAAGAAGGGATGATGAAGTGCAATTGTGTCTATGTTTAGGCTGTTAGTTGTTTAGAGTGATGGGTTTAATGGAAAGAATCAACCGGAAGTTAACTTGAATTTCAGTGTTACCGCTTAATAAATCAGAGTCATTCTGTCCTGACTTAGTCAAAATACACTCAACTACAAACTTCTGAATATCTAAAGTATACCAAACACTGTGCTAGCTGCCACAGAACAACATGAAGAAAAAGACTGCGTTCTAGACCTCATGGAGGTTAATTATTTAAGAGCTCTCTGCTGCATTCACTTTGTAGGATCTATCACCTACTTGCTGTATGACCTTGAGGGACTTATGTAATTTTCCTAAATTTAGGTAAAATGAGATTAATAACACCATTTACCTGATAAAATTACAGAGAAGATTGATGAGAAATTTGGCAAATGTGAGACTAGCACAGTGCCCAGAATTTACTTAACATTCAATACTTGCTAGTTCATCTATAACTCTTAAGCTTAAAAGGGGGGTTTATAAGCCTTTTCCATGAAGCATCACCAACTCTATGTGTATTAATATTACTCTATTCCAATACATTACTTTTGAAGTTTGAAGCCAGTTACACCAATATATAGTCTCATATTCTTTCACAGACACATCACTTGGCTCCATATAGAGATTAAAATGAGATTTAAAGTTAGAAATCATGTCTTTTATTCCCTATATCATTCCATTGTTGAACATAATATGTAGAGTACATAGCAGACATTCAGCACTTGTTAAGTCAACCAACCTTATAACCTCTGTGTCACATTGTACCTTTTTTGTTCTCCTGTATATATGTTCTAACTATTTAAAGGACTTGTTTATGAAGACAAACATAGCATATGAAAAATTTAGTTGAAAAGAAGTCATGTACAAATTCAATATAATTTATTACGATGATAATTATGACTTTATTTTCATAAATTTACTTTCAAATACATATATATACATATATATATAAAATCTCCTAATACTCAGTATTTGGCCTTTCACTCTTTGTAATTTGTACAAAAGTAACTTGGTTCAAAAACTGCCTCCTGGAATGATGAAATCACTAGTTAGCAAGTTTGTACCTTGATTGTCCAGATAAAGTTAAGTGCAAATAATGCTTCCATGGTGGGTGAGGCCCCTGAAAGGGACAAGGGAAAATAATGACAGGAAGGAAAAACTGTCCCAGGACTGAGTGACTTATTCTGGTGACAGGACTGGCTGCAAGGTTCCCAGTGACCCTTCTTCCTTTTAAAAGCTCCATCTTCTCCCTGAAAAGTCTTCAGAGCAGGGGTTCTTTACATTTTTGTTGTCTTGGACCTCTTTGCCAATATGGAGAGGTGATAGATCCCTTCTCAGAGCAACATTTTTAAACATTTAAATGCATAAAATAAAATACATATAATTAAAAAGGAAATGAGTTATAGAGAAATAGGTATATAAACATCAAAAAATAAATTTGCAAATACGGATATCTTTAATGTGTATTTATTAAAACATTAAAGATCTGTAATTGCCATATCAAATTAACAATAAGGATAAACTATTTCAAAATATCTGCAACATCTCTACTATGAGATGAAATTTTGTCGTCTTTATGACAGTTACGGGTTATCACTACTACATTTGTTTGTCACTTACATCATAATAAAAAAAATGCTAAATTTCAGTTAGAACTTAGTGAAAACAGAGATCTATTTCTTTTCTCATCCAAGAAAAGAATATCCCATTCTGTATTCTATTCAGGGACCATTCAGGATCTGCAGAGTGTGGATTAAGAACCCCAGATTTAGTCTCTTACCAGTGTTTCAAGCTACTAGGTCTTTGCTCCTCCTGCATTTTACTCCTTCTCTGTCACCTTCTTAACTGCTGACACCTGCTCTTCCACTAAAGCTCAGTGCACCATTTCCAGGAAGCTGTGGTTGACATGGGTGCCAATTTCCTGAATCTCACCCCCTCCTTATCAAAACACTTAGCAAATTGTATTTAATTTTTACTAGTTTCACTCTTCCAATCGCCCTTGGAGCTGTTTGAAGACAGTGATGGGTCATTTATTTATTTTCATTCATTTATTATCAGTGATTTACTAAGTGACCAACTCCATGCCTAGCTTTGAGGATACAGTGGTAACAATGTATGATCTATGTCCTTAATGAGCTTTATGTGTAAACACTGGTAAGAGTAAGGTCTGGACAGAGATGAAAAATCAGGATAAGTGCCTTGTTAGGGGTAAGGTCATGGACTAAGGGTGATCGCATGAAGGGCATGGAACCTTGGCCTTGGGAGTCTTGGGAAGCTTTCAGTATGAAGATATAAAATACTAAATATAATGAATGTAAAAACAGTTCTGAATGTGTTCCCTTTTAACTGTTCTTAAAATGTACTATATGTTTTATGCACTTTTCTGTGTGTACATTTTATGATTTTTTAAAAAATCTCAGATATGATGGGTGTTCATTTTGAATATAATGAGAGATCTAGGATGATCTCAACCTGGTTAGCATGTTTGCTGGTGGGGGAGGCAGTCCCCAGGCCCAGCCTTGTAACTATCACTCCTCCATGAGCAGCTGGATCTATGTTTAAATGAACCAACCCATCAATATAAACTTTAAGCTGCTAACTCTTTCAACTCCAAGAGGCCAGATAATTGAGATCCAAGTGAATTTTACCCGAATTCTAAAAACATGCTTTCCTTTTATATCGTATATCCTTAGGACACACAGTTAGACTAAGACAGAAAAGTTGTTTCTTACCTGTTTCAATGTCTGAAAAGGAGGCCTTTAACAACCTCTTGTTAGTTCTAACAACACTCTAGAAGACAGAATTGAAAAAAGCTCACATACAAAAGAGTCAAACCTTCTGTTTTTTCCAGTGAAGATAACTCAAAATAGTGAGGGTTAAAAGAACTAAATGAAGAATGAGGGAGAACTTTTGTTTTTACTCTATGTAGTTACTTGTTATGCACAGTTGAGATTCTGATATGATTCTTTTGATCAAAAAGAGTTCATTGTAACAGAAAATGTTATATTTGTTAAGACCAAAACACTTTCAGGAAAGGTTTGGTCTCATTTAGGAGGTTAAAAAGAGTAAAGGCATTTAAGATATTCAGTAAAGGAAGAAAGGACATTGTACTATACCAGACAGTGCAAGCAACAGGAACAGACTAAAGAAGAGTGGGATTTAGTGACAGAATGCAGACTAGCTCCCAATACCCGAGAAACGGAAGTACAACCAGACCTCCAGAGAGACAGAAGCAGGGCAGTAGCAGGGATCTCGGTGAAGAAATAGTGACAATCTCTTTGGGGAATTGTAGTCAAAAGACTCCGCTCCAATCATGTTCTGTCCATGGGCCATACTCCTAAGACTTCTATCTCATTGGTCTTGGCAAGTGAGAGTAGGGATGGGGAGAAGTGCCAGCCCACCCTTTGCACATAGTTTGATAGTCCTACCAAGTCAGTACATGAAGGGGATGGACAGATCTCACAGACAATCAGACATTATGAAGGCCTTACCAAGCCAAGGGAAAGAGATGCTGAACTTGTAAAAACAACAAATATTTACCACAGGCACTTTTGTTTTATCAAGGGGAAAAAAAGATTTCTCTCTAAATCAGTCTGTCTGAAGAAATAATCCAATTAACAAAAATAGGCCGAGGACCTGAATAGACATTTTCCCAGAGAAGACATACAGATGGCCAACAGACATGAAAAGATGCTCAACATCATTAATCATCAGGGAAATGCAAAACAAAATCATGAGCTATTCCCTCATACCTGTCGAAATGGTCAAAATCAAGAAGATGAGAAACAACAAGTGTGGTAAGGATATAGGGAAAAAGGAAGCCTCATGCACTGTTGGTAGTGGTAAAAAACAATATAGAGGTTCCTCAAAAAATTCACAATAGAAATACCATATGACCCAGTAATTCCACTATTGGGTATTTACCCCGGGAAAATGGAAAACATTAACTCAAAAAGATAAATTCACCCCTGTGTTTATTGCAGTATTATTTACAATAGCCAAGGCATGGAAGCAACCCAAGTGTCCATCAATAGATGAATGGATAAGAAAAATGTACACACACACACACACACACACACACACACACACTGGAATATCATACAGCCATTAAAAAGGATGAGATCATGTCATTTGAGAAACATGGATAAACCTAGAGGGTATTATGCTAAGTAACAAGTAGTAAGGCTGAGAAACACAAATACCATATGATTACACTCATAAATGGAATCTAAAAAATGAATAAACAAAAAGCAGAATCAGATATAAATACAGAGAACAAACTGATGGTTGCCAGAGGAGAGGTGGGTGGGGAGGTTGGGCAAAATAGGTGAAGGGGAGAGGGAGATACAGGCTTCTAGTTATGGAATGAGTAAGTCACGGGAATAAAAAGCCAAGCATAAGAAATACAGTCAGTATTATTATAGTAATGATGTAATGGGGCAGATAGTAGCTATACCTGTGGTTAACATAGCATAAGTATAGTAGTATCGTCAAATCACTAAGTTGTACATCTGAAACTAATGTAACATTGTGTGTCTATTATACTAAGAACAGATCAGTCTGGAAAAAAACAAATTAGTCTATCTGATCCAGTGCTGCTGACATCCTTCTGTACACCTACATGAGGAGTTCAAATACTAACCACTTTTAATTAAAGGCTAGAACACATTTTATTATACAAACATTAGTGACAATTTTAGAAGTCTCAGCTGTTCATGGTAAGTCATTTATTACTTTCACAAGGATTTAGAAAGAGCTAATTTTAAGTAGATGCTTCTTTGCTGATCATTTCACTTCTGAGAATGATAACATTAAATTTTTTTTTTAACGTTAAAAGCACATAATTTGTATCATGCAATTTTTGGACAAAATTAACATGAAACCTTAAGAGAAAGTACTTAATGTTCTTTTTTATCTTATGAAATGTAAGACATTTTTTTACTTCATGAGATGTTGAAATTATTCTATTTTCACTTTAAGTCACTAATAATTATTATTTTAACCATAATCTGAGTTTGGCTGGTCTTATTTTCTCTCTAGTATTCAGTGATGTGAAGAAAGGGTACAGAATATGTCAGATGTTAACTATAATTAATGTTAAAAACAGATCTGATGAATCAGGGTGTTATTTCTGAAGAGAATGACTCAACAAAGGCTTGCCGGTCACAATTACTAAAAATTAGTCATTCTGTGAGATCCTTTTGCTGATACTAATAGATGAAACACCCTTGAGGGAAACCCTTTTGAAAGTACTGCAACATGACCTCAGAGAAACATGCCTTTCCAGACACAAAACTAGTTATCAATTCATCCAAGAGGATGTTGAGCAAAGTTTTCTTAGAATTTAGATATCACTGAAAAATACATTCATAAACAACTTCTTTCCTAGCTAGGTTCTGAGTATGTGATTTTTGCTCTATATTATTCCATAGAGTCACGTAAGACCGAGGACTTAACCTCTGTAATCCTTACTTTCCCAATCTATATGTGGGATAAAAATTGGTGTGTACCTCTTAGGGATATAGTATTAACTAAAGGAAAGCACATAAAGTACTTAGCATAGTACTGGATATGTACCAGATGCTTAATAAATATTAATTATTATAATTATTATGAAACAGTTTTGTAATAATTTGAAGATTCCACTATTTTTCTCACGGCATTTGGGAAGTATTTTTAATCTTATCACTTCCCAGTTTTATCTGAGTTTTATCTGCCTCCCAATTTATGTTGCAACTCCTCTTCCCTGAGAGTGTCACATTCCTTTCCCAAGCTATCGTTGTGAGCAATCTGAGGCATTCTTCCCTCCGCTTTTCGTAAGGCAATGACCTGGCACATCCCCTCACCTTCAGGCTTCAGGACGCCAAGAAGATAGACGAATTCCCTTGACATTTTTCCTTGTTCCTCAGGGGCATCTGCTTTCCCTTTCTGCCTCATCACCTTTAGAAAAATCTTCTTTTGTTCTCACAGTTGCCAACAAATGCTGTTCACAAAGTTTGCCAGAGGATGTACTGGCATGCCCAGTGATGATGGACTAGGACTAGAAGTCCTTGAAAATAAAATTCATACTGATCTGGATAGAGTAATGATAGGAAAGATGGCCTCTCTTGGAAATATTAAATAAATTGTGGAGAATCATGAATTCTTTGCATATGATACATCTCCTGTGAAAGAATGCTAAGAGATATCCCTATGGACAGTTTTTTCCACATTTCTTGAACTACATCATCTTTGTATTAGTATTTATTTCCTTAAAATCTTAGAACTATACCGAGGTTTGCAGGGAACACTCATGTCTGCGAGGGAATATTCTTATATTAGCATATTACTTCATTAGATATGTCAATTGTCATAACTTAATGACACCCTTAATAGAGCCTGAGAGTTCATGGCAAAAGGTTTAATTATATAATTAATTAATGAATAAAGACAGTTTTTATACCCAGAAAGATAGAAAAGAAAAATAGTCAGTCTTCAAAATATTTAAACTGGTATTTGTTGAGTTCCTATACCTTATTAAGTACAGTTGAATGTTTGTTCATTTAAATCTTAATCCACACACACACACACAACACGTATTTTTACCTCTTTTTTTACAGACTTAGGAAACTAAGATTTGAAGAGTGTAAATCACTTGCCTAAGGTAACAGGCTACTTAGTGGAAAAACAGGAGTTGAGTCAAACTCTTTTTCATTAAAATTCACTGTACTTGGACACCTGGGTGGCTCAGTGGATGAGCATCTGCCTTCAGCTCAGGTTGTGATCCCAGGGCCAGGGAGGGGCTAGGGATCAAGTCCTGCATCCAGCTCCCTGAGAGGACCCTGCTTCTCCCTCTGCCTATGTCTCTGCCTTTCTCTCTGTGTTTCTTATGAATAAATAAATAAAATATTTTTTAAAAAATACACTGTACTCAATTCCTAAGCCATGCTATAACACCCTTTTTCTATGAAAGCTAATTTCTCATAGGTCCTACAGGTGGTTATACTCATTTTGTTTGTAAAGTTTTGTTTTGTTTTATTTTCCCTTCATGACTTGCCATGAATCAGCATTCTCATACTGTGAATGGTTTAGCTTCAGATTACTCTTCTCCAAATGGAGGGAGTGGACACATCTCAAGCTAAAGGCAGGGCTGGAATGTCAAAGTCTCAGCTCCTTAAGGGTCCAGAGAAACTTCCCTCCCAAGAATGCCATTGCTTCTGGGCTGCTTTCCAGGCTCAGCCTGCTTACAGGACTTGATTACTCTATCTTGCCGGTTCTCAATGGAGAACTCTTTGTTTTGGACCCTGTTCTTGTATTCTGCTCAGTGGACTTGAAAATTGGAGATTTCCTTGCTTGCTGGTCCTTCCTGTGCCTGGGAAACAGACTTGGAATTCTTCTTTTCTTCTCTTCATTCGGCGAAATGACAGCCCTACCAGTTACCATCCCTTGTCTCAGCTCTTGGAACCCAGCCTGGGCCAATAGTTAGGCCTTTTGAGAAAAGAAGTTTAACTTCCTTGGCCAGTTTCCTTCCTCAATGGACTGAAGAACTGAGGAAAGAAAAGCTTATCAACATATATTATATAATACTCAAATTTACTTAGAAAAAAGATTGAACTACCATTATTTGAGACAATTTATATGAACTAATATATGAGATAACTAAAAGAAAAAAAAACCATTTCTTTCCTTTTCCCCTTCCCTACTGAAATTAAGTATAAATCTTGAGTAGAATAAATTCTTACTGTTTACAGGTGTGAATGCTTGTAATAACCGCCAAAGACCCATGATTACTACATACATACATATCTTTAATTTTATTGAGGCAAAAATGTGTATAGTGCCTGTGGCAAAAACTCTAAGCTGTTAACCAAAATTCTTTCTCTTATTCTTGAGCGCAAAGCTAAACCCTATTTCCCAGTCTCCCATGCAGTTTGGTATAGCCAGGTGCTAGAGTTCTTGTCCTGATGTGCTTTTGCATTTCTACCTTCTGGCTTCCTGGGAAGAAGGTAACCACAGCCACCTTGAAAGAATGATGGGGGCTTTGTCATCCTGGTCCACTAGAGGACCACATAGAGCTGAGCTGCCCCTGACCTGGAACTTTCACCTTGGTCTGAGACCTGAAACAGAAATAAATGTCTTGTTCCCTAAGTCATTAAATTTAGAGGTATGTATTTTATCACAGCACAGCCTGCCCTCACTGAAACAGTGCACTTGTGGTCTTCAGTGTGTTTATAGCTAGTGAGAGTACTTAGTCTAAGCTATGTGCCTGCCTTTCATCATGACCTGCTGTCTCCCATTCATCTCTGCAAGCAATAACTTATGTCTAGTGGCAAATCTTTTGAATATTGGTGGAACAGGATGACACAAAATCAACTACTTAAAAAAATAGAGTAAAATGAAATTTAGTATATCTAAGAAACCAATGGTTCTTAGCTGAAAGGTGAGTTTTTTAAATAATTTAATAGATTTCCAAATTCTTAGCAGAGTTATGAATAATTTCATCACATGCTCTATCTAAAGAACAAAAGACTTAAATTTTAAATTATTTTAGCAAATGCTTCAACCAGGATTTTTAAAAAATAGGTTTATAGATAACTTTGGTCCTGAATTTATAATGTCAATGATAAATGTAGAGATCATTTACATTTTTAAGTTTATACCTTACTATTCTTCAAGTAGAAAATTGCATGGGTTGCAATTCACACACATGCACAGAAAAGATGATCATTTTATAATATATTCTAAGTATCATTTCGGTGGTCTAACTCTGGAATGAATTGACAGTCTTGATTCTCTAAAACTGTGGTATTTAAACTACGTATTTTAAAATCTTTAATTTTAAAACTTCAGAACATGGAGAAAGGGGAGAAAAGAAATGAGACTTATTTGTGACTACTGAGTTCTTGTTGTAGACTGAAAAATGGTCCTCCAAAGATATGAGGTCCTAATTCTTAGAATCTATAAGTGTCAGTTTAGATTAGATCAAGGATTTTTAGATGAAGAGCTTTCCCAGATTATCAGAGTAGGCCCTAAATATAGTCACATGTATCCTTATAAAAGAGAGACAGGAGGAGCTATGACACACAAAGAAGAGGAAGAAACCATGTGATCATGGAGTAAAGCTGGAGAGATGAAGCCATGAATGAGGAGAGCCAGCCATCACTAGAAACTGGAAGAAGCAAGGACCAAATACTCTCCTGGAGTCTTTGGACGGTATATAGCCCTACTGACTTCCTGCCTTAGACCCGTGAAACTGATTTTGAGCTTCTGTCCTCTAGAACAGTGAGAGGATAAATTTCTGTTGCTTTGAGTCACTGAGTTTGTGGTAATTTGTTACAGTAGCCACAAGAAACTAACCCAATTTCATTTTCTAATGGTTGAGTTTAATTTTGCTGAGTTTATAACCATAATACTTTATCCCAAGCCTTTGGGGACCTAGGTTTTCTTTCCTTTGCCTTAGAAAAGGCAGGTGTATGTGTGTACCTCCCATTGTATCGTTGGTTTGGGGTGTATTCAAGTTAAGGGATATTTCTGTTCCCAGCTGAGTCTAACCATTGAAAAATAAAATAGTAAGATGGATGCAAAACAAATTGTGAAAAATAAGATAGTAAGATGGGTGGAAAACAAATTATTCATTTTTGCACTGATAAAGCTGATTTTGGAAACTGGACTTATTAATACTGAACTTCAGATTTGGAGAGACTTACCTGCCCTATTACCAGCTTTGGACAACATAGTCCTCCTCTAAAACTTGGAGTCCAAAATAGAGTGGACTGTATGCTTTCTGTAGGCGTCTACCTCCCAGGAGAATGGGAAGATAGATGCGCTCAATAAAATGAAGTAATCCTTCCCTGAGGGCGGAGTTGTCAGGACGGCTATGCTAGTGAAGATACCTCTACATGGAAGGAAATGTTAGTACTACGGACATTTCTGATGATTCAATCCTATAATTAATAGCTATCCATGAGCAGGAAAGGCAGCAGTCTCACCTTTAGAAGCTGATTGGAAGGCAGTCTAAAGGCAGATGTTATAAAGTCATAGCTGTTCTCAGTTCAAATTCATATATATATAAAATATTATTATAAATTATATTATAAATATTTATTACTATGAACATAATAAATATATTAACTATTTCATATACTAATATAATTATGTCATATATTAATGATATATGATATATTAACATATTTATATAATCTTTTTTATTGTATATTTATATAATCTATATTAAATCAATTTTAATATGTTATATATACATTATATATATATTATAGATATATATATATATTTCCATTTGGACTTTGGACTGTGTCTAAGATCCTAAACCAATCTGCTCAAGTCTTAGTCCTGAATACTTCCTGAGTTCACACATGCACCTTTCGTTACATATACCTTTTTAAAAATTTGCTATAGTTAACTTCTGCTTAATACAGTCTTGCCATAAAAACTCTTTAGAAATATATTTATTAGTATATGCCTACAAATGTCACTTCTTCATAAATAGGTACTAATAGGTTACCTATTTTTCTTCCCCTAATGTTTCTTCTTTGAAAATTAAAAGAATATTATTTTTAGTGTTCAAAGCTTATAGCCTCAACATAAGTTCTCAATAATCCAGTTGATAACTATTTGTCTTGGAGATTCACTTATTTTCCCTTTCCTAAGGTTATTTTAGGAACATGTTATTTGTAATAGAAGTTGCTTTTGTTTCCACATTGGGTCAAAACAGGTTGAGTAATAATATTAACAAATACCTTGAACCCACATAGCACCTTTCACCTTAAATCCTTTGTAAATGCTAACTTATTGTCTACTGAATATTCTCATGGCTCAGTGACAAGAGGTATTACTCCAATTTTTCAGAGAGAAAAGGAAATGTGACATCTATATCCAGAAATCAGAGACTTTGACATCACTATCATACCTTTTTCCTTTTCCTTGTAAGACTGCATATTGTTTATTAAGTAGCTCTCCTGGTTATTAGGGAAATTAGAGAACAGAAAACCCCAATTAATAGTAAAGGAATAGAGAAAATAAATCTCAGACTGTCCAAGTGTTGAAGGGCTTCACTGGAAACAAAAGAGGGAGCTTTCTCACTGGCCAAGTATTTTATCTGGGAAGACTAAAGGATTGAGTCCTGAAGACACAGTAAAAGTTGGAGAAAGAGAAATACCATATGAGTTCATGCAGATGTGGAACAAAACAAACAAAGAAAAAAGAAAAAAGAGACAAACGAAAAAACAGACTCTTAAGAACAAACTAGTGGTTGCCAGAGGGGAGGTGGGTAGGGGGATGAGTGAAATAGGTGATAGGGATTAAGAGTACACTTATGATGAGCAGTGAGTAATATACAGAATTATTTAATCACTATATTACACACCTGAAACTAATATAACACTGTATGTTAATTATACCTGAATAAAAAAAATTATGTCATTAATATATGAGCATTGTAGTATATTTGACTGGACAGAAAAGCATGAGGAAGAAAAATTTTAAAAGCCTAGAGATGCTGAATTCAAATTTTCTTTCCAATATTTCTTTCCAATATTTTCCCTCTGTGTAATGCATACATGCATTTATTAACTGAAATAATACCATACATATACTATATATTTTTAATAATTAAATTTATAAAATTGGCCTCTTTCTATTGTTCAAGCCTGTTTCTTCAAAGACTGACTTTTTGGAAAAGAATATTTTAACCAGTTTTCTGCCAATTTGCAGAATTTCTCTTAACAATCTAGCGTTATTCTTAATCCATATGTTCCTTCCCTATTCAAAAAGGGAGGGGTAAGTAAGAAAGAGAAAGCTCATATCTTTCTCATGGCTGCCTGGAGTCATGTAACTGGCCACATAGAGAAATGGAAATTGGAGTCTACAAATTCATTTGTTTATGGACTTATTCAGTGATTGCATAGTATGTGCCAGGCATGTTACTAGGCTATGGTGAAATAACAGGATAGACAGAGTTGAGTTCTCTCAATGAACTCACAATGTAAGAAGGATATAGACATAGACACCTGACTAGGAACTCCTAGAACAGTGTGGTACGTACCATGACAGAAGAAATGCAGATTGTTGTGGTACTCATAATCTAGGCTGGGTCAGGAAGTCTACTGACTAAATGAAGCTAAGAGGTGACCAGGAGGTAGCTATAAGCCAAGGAGGAAATCACATTTCAGGCAGAGGGACAGCATGAAGGCATTTTCTTTCAGCAAAATAAAACAACCACAACCAAGCCCTAAGTATGGTTGGAGCATAGAGCGCAATGGAAGGGGTGTGATGGATAATATGACTGGAGAGTTCAGTAATCAGAGCAGGAAGGACGCTGTAAGCTAGAGGAAAAAGATTAGAATTTTCAGAATAAGTGGGCTCTTTAACATTTTAAAGTAGGAAGTGACATGATCAGATTATATGTTCATTCAAAATCCTATAAAGATACTTTGGGGTGCCTGGGTGGCTCAGTCAGTTAAGTGTTTGCCTTCGGCTCAGGTCATGATCTCAGGGTCCTGGGTTCAAGCCTGCATGGGCTCCCTGCTCAGCAGGGAATCTGCCTCTCCCTCTGCCCTTCCCTCCCCTCCTTCTCTCTCTCCTTCTCACCCTCTCAAATAAATAAAATCTTAAAAAAAAGGTACTGTCTTAATTCTAACTATAATTAATTAATGAAGCGAATGCCATTATGATGCCAAATATTCCATTTACCTTAAATTGGCTATTATTCACAATAACGCTGCAAAGTAGATGCTATTATGCCCATTGTGTAGAGGGAAAACTGAACTCTGAGGAGGATAATTTGCCTAAAGCCACATACCTGGTAAATGGCAGAAAACTCAAAGGAAGATCTATTTTACTAAAAAGCCCATGTGCTTTCCAGTGAACTGGACTGCCTTCCAAGTACACTCAGTACTAGCTGTTGGATGAGGATGCCAATATTTATTTGAAACCTAACTGGAACAGGAGGAGCTTTAAAAAAAGGTGAAAAGGTGCGGCAAGCGTAGGAGGTGAACTGGGTGAGAGTGAAAGAGTTGGGTGAGTTAATTCCTTTTAGCAATAGATTCCACTCTACTTAGGTCTGTGTAAGTGGGTTCCTATGCTCAAGAACTTGTCAGGCAACTAATACAATCCTTTCAGAATACGCAAGTTTTCTTTCACAAAGGGGAATTCAATTACACTGACAACTCCAAGTAGTCCCAGTTTCTTAGATTAAGTTCCTGGACTCATCTTAATAGGGAAAATAAAAGTGTTTTGGAAATAAATGGGGATTGTGAACTTTTTACAGGTAATCCATAATTTATATGAGAACTTATAAAGGATAAATAGCCATTAGGAAAGTTCTATTTAGGCAGATAGGCAATATAGGTGTCTTTCATTGCCCATATACCATTTGTGTTTGAAATTTTTATTCCTCTATTCTATCTACAAGCCACAAGTTCTCAAAGCAGTTCTTAGGGAAATATCAATAATACTGCTCAACTGCTTTTGTTCAGTGACTAAGTTTATAATACATGTTAATGAATTAAGGGATATCCAGATAAAGTCAAAAAGTTTTCAGAGCAAGAATTGTTCTTAGAGATAATTTAGTCCAGCCTCCTATATCATAGATTAGGGAACTGAGACCCAGATTGGCTTACAATCAATTCAACATCATCACCTGGTTTCTTTTTTTTTTTTTTTTAATTTTTATTTATTTATGATAGTCACAGAGAGAGAAAGAGAGAGAGAGAAAGGCAGAGACATAGGCAGAGGGAGAAGCAGGCTCCAGGCACTGGGAGCCCGATGTGGGATTCGATCCCGGGTCTCCAGGATCGCACCCTGGGCCAAAGGCAGGCGCCAAACCGCTGCGCCACCCAGGGATCCCAATCACCTGGTTTCAACAAGTGTTTCCCCCTAAATATGTGGTAGTTGTCTCTATACCACTAATGGTTATTAGAACCATCAGATTTTTCAACAATAAAAGCTCATCCAAGTTATTTCTTTGTTAGATCAAGTTACAAATCTCTAGCCCATTCAAGTACAGATAGTGTAGTATGAATTATCTCTTTTTTGGAAAACAGAAGATATCATTCTACTTTTTCACCATTTTCTTTTGGGGAGGTGTTTTGATTACCTTTATACTCCTATAATTGGTAGCAGCAAAGAATGCTCAAGTCAGGGAATAAGAATTGTTGAGGAAGTGTTGATAAAAACACTAGCTCCATGGAGAAGTATATCCAGTTATTTCAGCTCACCTGGTTTGACTGCCGAGGGTTACTTCACAGTGAGGAAATGGAGCATTTAACGTCTTGCTCACCTTCTACCTGACCCCTTCATACCACACCTCTGTTGGGAGACAAAAACAAACACCACAGAGCTAAGAATTCCCAAGGGTTGAGGGCCAGGTAATCCTTTCAGAACTACTCTGACCCGATACTCCCGGACTAAGGTGGGACTTTGTTAGTTTTTGAGGAAACTAAAATCTCCCTTTCTTTGCTGCTTTGTTTTTCCTATGCCTTCTGCTTAAAAATAACCATCACACAATCCCAAATATTTTATATGCTCTTGTACTAACTCCTTTACCTACTTTGTTTTCGAAATTACTCTTTCAAAGAAAAACAAGTGACAATCAAAGATTTTTGTAATGGAACGCAGTTGCTGATCTGGGAATAATCAAATAGCTTTAAAGTAAAATGACTGTCTTACATTCACAAGGAAGCATCCAACTGAGAATTTCAAAGCACCCAACAACCATGGCAAGTTTTTCTAATTACTCCACGAATGGGACATGGGAAATGAGACATGGAGTATGATGCCTTAAAATCCAGAGTGTT
This sequence comes from Canis lupus baileyi, assembly GCF_048164855.1. Classification (NCBI taxonomy): domain Eukaryota; kingdom Metazoa; phylum Chordata; class Mammalia; order Carnivora; family Canidae; genus Canis; species Canis lupus. Next base: position 10,504,017 of record NC_132873.1, read on the forward strand.
ACTGAGGCCTCTTGATGGAATCTGAAATCATCTGGGCCTTCCTACCTGAAGAAGACTATACAGACTTTTGCTCACATTTTTTGTATTGGAGATAAGAGGTACTCCCGTCTTTAAGAGAATCCCCAACTCTCAGCACTTGAATAGAAAGACCTTATGGCTCCTGATCAAATATAGCTATCATAGAGAGCATAGACTTTTTGTCTTTGGTTTTCCAGAATGCCCAGTCAGATATTAAGAAGATTTAATAGAGTACCTGGGTGGCTCAGTGGGTTAAGTGCCTGCCTTTGACTCAGGTCATGATTTTAGGGTCCTGGGATTGAGCCCTGCATCTGGCTTCCTGCTCCACGGGGAGTCTGCTTCTCCATCTCCCTCTGATCCTTCTCCCTGCTTGTGATCTCATTCTCCCCCTGTCTCAAATAAATAAATTTTTTTTAAAAGAAGATTTAACATACAGATTTTCTGAATTTGTTCAATGAGAGCCTTTTTGGAGGTCTCTGTAATGGTCAGACACCTCCATGGTCCTTGAAGAGACAGGACTCCCTTGCATTACTCTCCCTAAAATTCTAACCAAAAAGCTAATGCTCAGTCTTCCCAACCAGGAAATATTGCCTCAACCACAATGACCATGAATACCATGGTGCCCTGGCATGCACTAGGGCCTGAAAAATCAGGTAGTATTGTAGTATCTCAGACATTAGAACCTGACCACATGCATTTGAACCCTAGCTCCACTACTTATGCACTACCTGCATAACCTTGGGTGAGGTTTTGTTTTGTTTTTGTTTTTTGGCTTGAGTATCCTCATCTGTAAAATGGACATAAGAATAGTTACCTAATGGGAGATTTTGTAAAAATAAAATGAGTTCATATGAGTGAACTGCTTAGACTGTGCTGAATATATAGTAAATACTAAAAAATGTTGGTTCTTATCATTTTAAATGTGATCACCCCAGGCCAACAATGAGACAAAGAAAACTGAATGAACGGTCTGTGACCATAAAGCAAATCACTTAAAAGTTTTAGAACCAAAGATATTCTTCAAGGCCAACTTTTGAACAATTTCATGGGATATTTCACATGTTTTATACAAATGGTGCTCCTGGTGTGCTTTGACTATCTGTGGTTCCCTGACATTGTGGGTTTTTGTTTTGTTTTTTGCCTCTTTCTTCTTCACAAATAATGAATATTTTTATTGCTATGATCTGTATTGATTTTTTCTGGCACCAGTGAATAGAATACAATTTATCCTAGGACACTTGAAAATAAGAACAAGTATATTCTTTTCTCACTGGCTACTCCCAGATCTAAGGCTCCTGTGTGGTTAGAAGTGCAGCAAATTACCATATGAACCCAAGTGATTAAGTCTCCCCAGAATTGGATGGAAAACTTATCTAAATTGCTGTTGTTGCTGCTGCTGCTAAGCCTGTGTGGAACTTGCCAGTCTTTTAAAAGAGGTTTTTGAAGCAGATCTTTCAGTTTTATTTTGTTTTTGTTTTTAAGATGAAAACTGGTAATTACCGAGCATGTACTATATGAAAGGCACTATAGATGGGAGACTACAAGACAGGCATTCTTCAGAAAGATAGTGAGCAAGCCTTACATTAAGCATATGCATTCATGCTTTGTATTTTTTTTTCCTCAAAGATTCCTACACCAGAGGCATAGAAATCCATATCAATTAAAACTAGGGTCTAGTGTCCTGAAATGCCAAATTAACTCATAAAATAAAGTCTTTTTTTTTTTTTAATTTTTATTTATTTATGATAGTCACAGAGAGAGAGAGGCAGAGACACAGGCAGAGGGAGAAGCAGGCTCCATGCACCGGGAGCCCGACATGGGATTCGATCCCAGGTCTCCAGGATCGCGCCCTGGGCCAAAGGCAGGCGCCAAACCACTGCACCACCCAGGGATCCCTTGTTTGTTTGTTTTTTAAAAAGCCCAGCTGTGAAATACCGGGGCTGGAGAGACCCCTAGCTTTTCTTTAGGATTTCAACCTACAAGAGTTTAAAGCCAAAGAGCCTGCCAAAAGGACTAATTCCTGAGTGGATTTTTCCAAACTCTTACAATAGTAACATCAACCATCTCTTTTACCTCCCATGAGGGAAACTCCTGCCAAAGGAGCTCTGTTGCTGTCTGTGTTCGCCTAGCCCTTCCCTAGCCTTCTGTCATTTGTCCAAATTAAAACAAAACCAGCTCATATTTATAAGTGCCAAGTATTTTTCAAAGTACTCCATGCATACTAACTCATTTAGTCTGTACAACAAGGGGGGTTCTGCTGTTATACAGATGGGGAAACTGAGGTACCTAGAGATTAAGAATTGCCTCAGGATGCACAGCAAGAGCAGTGTCAGAATTCACCCTTGGACCGCATAGCTACAGAGCTTTGGGTCTCTTGCAACAACCCCTCCACTCCTACCCCACCTTGGGACAAGGTTACAGGGCAGTGAGTGTGCTCAGTGGGGATGATTGATTCACTTGTGGGGCCAGTTTTCTTTTCCCAATTTTCTCATCTAATTCAACAAAATCACAAAATTTGGGGAGGGAATAGAGAAAGTTTCACTCTAACTGAGCACCTAAATTTGATGAATAATTTTTTCACACAATTAGACTTTAGATGGCATTGCCTCTGAGAGAAAAGAAACAGCAAGTAGCCCTAGGCAAAATAGTGACATGGGTGAAATTCCATCTGTAAAGAGGTGGCCCCAGAACCCCACTGTTCAGGAAAAACCCAGCTTCTTGGAATAGAAAGTGAGACCCTGAGGGGGTGGGTGGGGGTCCAAGAGAAAGCTCTACCCCTCAGCTTGAGGAAGTGAAAAGTAGTTGTTATTGTTTAGGAGAACACACTGGGCAGTGGGGTGAGATTGATGCAAAAAAGGGAAAGAGTAACATAGTATCTGGGAACTACAAAATTGAAAGGGCAAGTGAAAATGCCCTCCTGATTTCCGGGGCAGGGTAGGGTGCAGGGGAGGAGATGGTCTGTGTATGATAAAATATATTTGAGTATTTAAGAATGAGCCTTTTAAAGTTTGATTTAGAAGTATTTGTACTGCTTCAATGTAAACTCTATTAAACTCCTCCCCAGGTCCCCTCCCCCCCCCATATGCTGGTTCCCATCCATATATTTCTTATGGGAGGAGGTGTTTGGTGGAAATCTGGGAAGGCCTGTCATCTCTGTGCTTAGCAGGGGCCACAGGAGCGTCACAGGAGCCCAGAAACAGAGGATATCTGGGCAGCCTTTGCTCCGTGGAAATTTCAGGAGTGTTTCTGGAAGTGTACAAGCCTTGAAATTGTGGGAGTGTGCACAAGGATCATCTAAATTTCAAGGGGTAGGGTGACGCTAGCAGTCATGGAGAGGATATGTCTCTTAATCTTGGTATACTCCCTCTTCCTTACCACCCAGAATTCTCATGAAGCCACTTATTCAATGCACCCCAAATTTAGCTTCACAACTTTCTTGACTTAATGGAGAATTAATTCATTGTCTATTTTTGATATTCCATAATTCCGTATTCTCTTGACCCTTTATCACAGTTGCTTTTTTTTTTTTTTTTTTTCCTTCATCACTGAGAGAGAGAGTAAGGGAGAACAGTCATTTTCACTGGTGAGGCTGTCCTTAGAATCTTTCATTTTTTTTCTGGAAATGACTTGGGGCTTCTTGTGCACAAACACCGAAACCAAGTAGTCATATTATCACTGTGTTCCTAACCTAGAGTTTCTTAGTATGGGTGTGGGTTTGCATAACAGGGAAACTAGCACTGACCTGGTACAAATGCTAATTGAATGTTTATAAAAATTCAAGGATAATGCTGCAGTGTTGCAAAGGGATATGTATGTGTGAATGTGTGTGTATTTCTCTAAGTCATCTAAACATATTAGACAATGGATACAAAGTTCATGGCAAAAACAGAAAAGAAGAAAAAAGAGTTTGTGTGAATGGATAGAGAAAATGTCTCCTTCTTCCAGGGAAGTTGGTGACTCACTATGTGACAACGCGTAAGTCACCTAGTCTCCACGTTCTGTCTTCCACCTTTAAAATAGGGACTGAAACACTGGAGAATGTCACTACACGATTGAAGATACCTCCGAAATACACGAGACTCATGTAATAAAGTGCATGCATCCTTGGAAGGAAGGACTGGAGTTTGGGAGAGGAAAATTTATGTGAAAAATGGACTTCCGAGACTCTATGATTCCATAATCCTGTCTGAAAAAGTGAAAGCAAAATCATGCTTAACAACAAAACTAAAAGAGAAACCCCAGTTATTCTGCAAAAGGAGAGACTGGAGTAGGGGAAGGGGTGGGAAAAAGAAAAAACGTGCTAATATTCATCAAGGAAAGTATATATGAACTTTATGTACTTTTCTTTCTTTCTTTCTTTCTTTCTTTCTTTCTTTCTTTCTTTCTTTCTTTCTTTCTTTCTTTCTTTCTTTTTTAAGAGAATTGCTAGACCACATTCCAGCTTCTGCTGCCTAAATTCACATTAATTCACATCTCCAGAGACACCTGTGTGGTTGGGACAGTACAGTGTTCAAAGCACAGGGACTGGCAGATAAATGTGATAAGCAGATAAGACGCCTCAATGTCTTTGTCTTTTTGTCTTTGGCAGAATTTCTGTCTTTAAACAGAATATGTAAAAATGAAGGGAAAAAATAATTTAACCTGCTCTTTCTTTTACCCTTTGAGATAAGTTTTATTGTGGGAAACAGAAGTTTCTGATATTGGTATAGTTCGATTCAATTAAACAAATACTTTCTGCTTGCTCACCATCAAAATGAGGAAGCTGCTTGCCCACAAATTCTCTAAAGGAAGATTCAGAAGAAAAAGGAATTGTAGTTAATCCTTTCCCAGGTCACACCTAAAATAGGTCTCTGCTAATAGGGAAGTTAGTTGTATTTAAAATTTAAATATACAGCTTAGAATGTGTTGAAGGAATCACTGATCAAAGAGTAGAGTCAGAAGTTCAACCCACATTAAGGGGATTGAAAACTCAAGTAGAGAATATATTTTCCAAACTGTCTCAGAGGGTCTGAGCACTTCAATTAGAAATTCCCAGAAAAATAAAAATATAAAAGATGGTCTTTGGTCAAGTACTTCTGGGGAAGGCTGAGTTAAAGAAAATTACTATCTTCTATGTAATTTTGGATTATTTAATAGATTAATGTATGAGTTTCCAAGAGAGGCGAGTATGTACTAAGCAGCAATTTTCAAAATAGGAAACTTGTTGGCAATACAAAATAATATCTCACATATTTTAAGGAAAACAGGTTAGAATATATTGGCATGGAACAACATTGCCCTTGAAGCTTGGTCTAAGTTTTCCAGGTACATTATGTCACGTTAACAACATCTAAACATCTTGACAGTGTGTTCAGTATACAGTGACCACCCATTTTATTTGCTTCTAGTCACACATGGATATAATATTTATGCTCAGATATGCGTACTTCTGGACACATAAATGTGAACTCTAATGACTTCTCTGATGTGCAGTGATGGGCTGTGAACCCAAATTTTCAAAATCCAAATCTAGTTGTACAGACGAGGATAGTCCCTGTGCATTGAAAGCAACGGCAGTAAATTATAGTTCAATACAAAATTAGAGAATGTTCTTTTGTGTAACGGGCACATGGTGTTCGAGAAAGTCACTGTATTTTTTTTCCCTCTCGAAGTGTCTAAACTTGGAAAAATCTGCTTTGGTTTCATAATATAAAACCTTAATTATTTTCTAAACAGCTTTATTTTTCTCCACTACTTTTCAGTTTGGAGCCTTGGTGTTGTCCAGCTGTGTTTGAGAGCCCCATTGGCTTTGTGCGTGCGTGTGTGAATGCTATACCTATTCCATACACCCGTTTTGTTATCAATTCCACGCCTCGTACAGGAGGACTTTTGCCAAAGTAGAGACTCATGAGGTTTGATAGTGCCTGCTCACTGTCTCTTGGTGGTAATAACATTCTGTCTAAATCTAGTTGGGGCATATTAGTATCTGTCACTTAAAAGTAAAACTCCAGGGGCACCTAGTGGCTCAGTGGCTGAGCGTCTGCCATGGGCTCAGGTTGTGACTCCAGGGTCCTGGGATCAAGTCCCACATCAGGCTTCTCCCTCTGCTGTGTCTCTGCCTCTCTCTCTGTGTCTCTCATGAACAAATGAATAAAATCGTTAAAAAAAATCGTTAAAACTCCATATCAGCAATAGATGAGTAAGAAGAAAAGTCGAAGGGACACAGGAACTTTAGCTTAATGAACTATGTTAATTGTCAGCTGGGAGAATAATGGGCAAAAATATCAATATGTCAAGCAACAGATACTGGGAGTTCCTGAGCTATCATAAGTAACTGTTCTTTAGAAACAAAAGAAAACCAAATTTATAAGGAAGGGAAGGAGAAAATAAGCACAAGAGAGGACATGTTCATCTTATTCCTAAATTATGGTATCCAGAATATGAGGGAAACAGAACAGTTGTATGTTATGGCAGGAAGACTGCAAATGAAATTGGCTCATTCATAATTTTCATCGCATTTTCCAGAATCAAAATTCAAGGAGAAAGTTTACTCCCACCGTATGGATCTTTCTCCTTCTGTTGAGTTTTGTCTTCCTTGACAACCATGCAGAAAGCTCTCTGGCATAGGCGGGTGATCCAGGCTGCATGATGCGCCTCATCAGTCATGTTGAACACACCCCATGGCAATTACCATTCTGATTCAGGGCAGGATAAAAAGAGTTCAGTGCACAATGTGGTGTTTAGGGAGGTGATCTGGAAGCATTAACCATACAACTTTGGCAGAAACTGTTTTGTGAATGTGTCAGTGATATCTCAAGTACATGAAAAACCAGCTTTACTGTCCCTTGATATGAGATTAATTTTTTTTTCATTTCTAGAGCATTCACCATTGTAAAATGGACAAATATTATCCCTGTTTTTCAGCTGTAGAAACTGGAATGCTGAAAGGTTAAGCAACGTTCACAAAGTTACATAGTGAGTCACTTTCTGATTCAGGAAATAAATTGGTGGCTAAGATTCCCTTTTCCCTGATTCCACCAGCCAGCAAGAGTCATTTAGCACTATTTACAGAAGTATTTTTCTTTATTGTCTTGCAATGAGCACAAACAGATTTCTCTGAGACTTAAAAATTATGAAATGTGACATATTTTAGGGAGCAGTAGAATTCAACTAACAACATTAATTCACGCAACAAGTTTCATTTAGCATTGATTGTGTATAGGAACCAAAAGTTTTCAGCTAATTTAAACTCTACCCATAATTTGGAAATATGCACATGTCTCTTTGCCTCTGATAAAACAGGGATAATTATCCCTGCTGCAGATTTCATAAAAGTTATATGATTATATTTTACATCTTGAACTCAGTGGTTGGAATTAGTGAGTATAATTTTTTAAATGATCTTATCACTTTCCCTTTTTCTAGTAGAATTTGGTTTCTTATGAAAAAGTTTTTAAAATATCTAATTTTAACAAATGTGTTTATACTTGTCAAAATGCTTCAGAAGGATGTGCCATATTACTGTACTGAACACTTTTATATCTATTGTGATATCCAGGCCCTGTGACAACCACTTTGGTACTCTTCCTAGTAGGAAATTATGCCTGATGAAATAATTCAACTTTGTCCCCTAAAGTTTTTTGGGCATCACTCCATTAATATTGCTGCCTTCAATTTTATGTCTAGCCCCCATCTCCAGCTCTGTTCTTCACCTGGCCAGAAATCTCAAATTAGATTTATTAACACAACCGAAACTTTGTTTTTTTCTAGGCTGCTGACTTTACTAAATAATAAGGAAAAAAATAAAAAGGATACAAATGTGGAAAAGACCAAAGCATAACAAAAAGCCTGTTTACACAATGCAGTTGAATCACTTACACATTGATTCAACTACTGCTAACTAGAACTCAGGCCTCAGAAGATCCCAAATGCTAGCAGTATAGTAAAATCAAGACAGCCTCACAGAAAGACAGAACTGGGGGAAATGCCAGAGCAGCTTGGTTCCCTACCCATCTCACCACCACACTTCTTCCATGGCTATGGGTTACTAGACAATGGTTTCAGCAAAGAAAAAAAGTTTCTTCTGTAAATTGGTATTATTATCTTCATTTTACAGAGGAAGAGAGAAAAAGAAACTCAGAAAGGTAAATAACTCATTCTAGATTAAATAAGCATGAACGGGTAAAGCTGGAATTTAGAACCACTTATGTTCTTTCTGATGCAGGTAGCAGTGCTCTTGTCAGATAAGTGATGTGGCCAATCTGAAGACTGCAGGGCACTCCTGAGCAGTCAAATGCCACAACCATCAGCTAGTTGCCAGTGGATTCTGAACAAGTCACTCTTTGCTGAGCTTTATATTAGGAAATAGTGACACCCTATCAATAGTAAGGTGAAACAATAACCAAGAACTGACTTTTTTTTTTAAAAAAGGCAATTAAAAGTCATAATTTTTTAAAAAGGGAGGATATGATGAGCATTGAGACATGTAGTGAAACATAGCATCTCATTAAAAAACCTTAGACATAGTAATATCTTCCTCTAAACTCTCATCTGTCCCTTTCTGAAGATGATGAAATGTCCTATATATAGTAAATTCTCCTTATCTATGTCAGTTCTGTTCAATAAAATCACTGAGAATACTAAGCCATTGCTCCTAAGGAGAATACAAGGTTAGGTTCCTGCAAGCCTCATTGCATTTTCATCAACCAATTCATATATATCCTTTGCTTTTTTGTATGTTTCTGTTTAAAGACACCTTGTTTAATATCATTGCTGATTAATTAACATTGAACTCACAGCCAACAGCACTATCATTCTTGTTTGAATGAAGCTCATCTAATACATATATTTTCTCCAGAAGGCACATCACAGTCATCTTGCATTTAGGAATGGTACATAGCCCTTCATCACTACACTTGGGGGTCATTTTAAACATGAAACCACAACAAAACACAAAAATGCAGAAAATGTGACACTAAATAGATTATGAAAAGGATGCTTATTTATAATAAGACAGCTGATATAATATAGCATAATATCACTTTGTTTCATCTCAGGTGGGGATATGCTTTTTGTTCCCACTCTGCTCACATCTATAAGTGATCACAAGCACAGCAAATACTGATTTTTGGATTAAAAATAAATTTTAGTGGGTAGGCAAATTCACAAATATGAAATCTGAGAACAATAAGAATCAACTGTAAGTGCAAACAAAAAATACAAAATGAGTTTTAATCCTATGGCCACTTATATTCCTATCCACATTGAGAAATCAATGGATTTAATCTGTATCCTGGGAAGTTTGTTAACACCATTATGTTAATAATGGTCAACCTTGCTTTGCCCTGCACCATCTCAAATCTGATGATGCATTTTATCCTAAAGTTCTAAGGATAAACCAATTGAAATATAATGATTTTTAAAATCATTGTGTTGCAAAATTAAATCACTCAAAGTGATAACAGAATAAATGTTAGCAATAATATATGATAGTAGGGCCAAAATGGAAATGGGAGAGAATTGGAAAATGGTTTTGCATGTATGCCAGACTTTCATTTCAACATAACTGTTGCTGTCCTCCCACTAGCTTTTTCATACCAAGTGTAATAATCCCACGCAGTCCACATGATGCTCAGTGCTATTAAGTGAAATGACAGAAAAATAAGTGGGAAAACAGCAGGGTTATAGCTCCCAATGACTTGGAATTTATACATAGAAAACAATAGTGAAATCATATAATGGAGAAATTTGGAGCACAGTAAACACTGGTGAATTGATAAACGGTGGCCATCACAATTTGATTTTATTATTAAATGAAGTGTTTTCTTTTTCACTAAAAGTCCAAATAAAATAAACATCACCACAAATCACATATTTTAGCTCTCTTTGATATTCTATGGATTGTAACATGTATGGTTTATCTCGTAGAGTTTTAGCATCAGTTTCAAGAATGATATGAGTGTATGTTAGAGGATAAGGGAAGGGCAATGATAAAGTTAAAAATATTGTGTAGATACAGATTGATCACCATGTAAGCTAATAATATTAGAAACAGTTCATATTAGCACTGGGATTATGGTCAACTCTATTTGGATTGCTTAAAGTCTAATGGGAATCTGTTCATCTTCAAGCCCGTGAAATTTGAAGTTCAAGAAAATTGAATCCGTTTATAGCAAAACCATTTTTCTCACAATTTTTTAACCAATGAATATTGTGTGGGAAACTGATTCCATATGTTTTCAAGTCATTTATGCAACTTGAATAATTAAAATGTTCATTGGAAAGAACTGCCTGATGTCTTTAAAGTCAGGAAATTATCTTATGCCAAATGTAGACAAACTCAAACACCAAAAGGTCAAGCTAAGTTAGAAATTTTGCAACATCCCAAAATGTAATTATTCTAAAAAAATTTAAATGTTTGCTAACCCTTCCTTATTGTCACATGGTAGAAAAATAAGGAGTTCCTTTATTCTCAGTGTTGTTTCCTTTTATTTTTGAAAAGTTTACCTATGAGTCTTTCTAAACTTACCTCCAAATTATTTGGACAAGAGCCTAAGCTATTTTTTTAACATTTATTTATTTATTTGAGAGAGAGGGAGAGTAGGTGCATGAGCAGGGCGAGGGGCAGAAGGAGAGGGAGAGAATCTCAAGAAGACTCTCTACTGAGAGTAGAGCCTGAGTTAGCTGAATCCAACAACCTGGAGATTGTGACTTGAGCCAAAATCAAGAGTAGAATGCTTAAATGACTGAGCCACCCAGGTGCCCTGAGCCTAGACTATTAGTGACAATAAAATCTTATCAGCTCTTTAAAAAATAATAAACTAGTAAATGCTTGTGATGAATTTCTAATGAAAAATAAGGCATAATGATGAATACACACTTAATTTCATTCATATCTAAATAATTCTAAGAGTTGTAATTATCCTTCCCATTTTGTTTATTTATAAATCAAGGTCTAGATAGAGTAAGTAGCCTATGAAAACACATCCTAACTGAATAAGTTAAATTTTGCCTGAAACACTTTAGAAATATTTGATGAGAAACAGATATAAAGGAGATAGCTAGTAAATGTAGCCCTAACAAAATATTAACCCAAGATTCATCTATTTAGTTTTTGTGTATGGTAGCAAGGACTTGGGGAAAAATATGAAAATGAAGAATACTGAGAATTTTACAGTATTTGTTGCATAAAGATGACTAAATTTGGAGCTGGAGGGGATCCCTGGGTGGCGCAGTGGTTTAGCGCCTGCCTTTGGCCTAGGGCGTGATCCTGGAGACCCGGGATCAAGTCCCACGTCGGGCTCCCGGTGCATGGAGCCTGCTTCTCCCTCTGCCTGTGTCTCTGCCTCTCTCTCTCTCTCTCTCTCTCTCTCTCTCTGTGTGTGTGACTATCATAAAAAAATAAAAAAAAATAAAAAAAAAATTTGGAGCTGGAAGTCCTACATTCAAATTCTGACTATTCTATTTATTATTAGCTCTCTAACTTTGGGCAGTTCACTTGACCTCTAAGTCTCTTGTTCCTTTCAAGTGGTAAAAATGAGACCTTTTAAGTTTATAAAGATAAAATAAGAGATTAATGTGAGTTTTATAAATTTAAATTAATATACACATGTTAAGTAATAATAATAATTATTATAAAAAATGAAGCAAGGGGCAAGTTCCTATCTATGAAATAAAAAACCATGGAATTTGAGCCCATGTTAGTTGCTTATTGTACTAGTTTAATATAGTTTAATTTTTCCTTATCCTTATTAAATACAAATTTACCAAAACATAAGATGTAAATTATTTCAATTTTTTTGGAAAAATATAAAAATCATTACTTATCTATCCATCTTTGTCTCATTTTTACAAAAAGAGATAGCCCTTGCCTTATCTTGCTTGTTCTAAATTTAAAATTTCTTTCATACCTTAGAAAAGTAATTAATCAGATGGACAATGGCCTTTCATAATAAAGTATTCCTTCAGAGGAAAAAAAAGAAAAAAGGGGGGTGGGAGGAAGAAAGGAAGAAAATAAGTCATTCAATTGGGAACCAGCTGATAACCTGCTAGAACAATCCATGGAAGTCACCCCATTGGTGTGTATATTGTGTTTATGCTATTATTAAAAACAGTTTAAAAAGAACTAGAGCATAGCACCTCTGATTGCTGTTCACCTTCATACTCAAGAACAAGAAAGCCAGGGTGTTAAATTTAGCCAGCAGCACTCAACTAAGCAAACTCTGTGTAGTCTGGACTGTGGGCTAAGAATGCTTTGACAAATAGGTAGATGTTTCGGTAGGTGGTAGGGGCGAGGGGTGGGAGATTTTTTTTTTTTTTTTTTTTTTAGGCCAAAAATGCCATGTGTAACTAGGAAACTTGATACTTTCCCTCCTCTCTCTGTCTTAAGTGATGGCTTGAGCTTTAGAATTGGTAATTCTGAATATTTTGGATCTTTTCATGTGCCCTATTGAGGTTTCAGATTCTATATTTTCATCCTTTCAAAGAACATATGACACTGTACAGGGCCCCTGCTAACCCTTAAGTCCCAGGGAATGTAAACCTTTTCCGAGGCTATGAAGTGCTAGCTGCCTACCATTTTCCCTGAATAGGAAGGCTACTTCTCTGTTCTTTGTCTTTTCCCTCTCCTCCTTTCAAAATGAGTTCCATTGTGTTTAACCAGAAATGGGGCTTTGTGGCAATTAAAAGATTCCAAAGTGGCAGAGGCTAACGCACCAGTAGAGCAGGATTCCAGCTTTCCATGGTAACACCCAACTTCCCTTCTCTAACCACCTCCTCTAGTCCACCCAGACAATTCTAATCCTACCTCTGTGGTTACTCTGAAAAGACATCCAGTTTGCTTATCATAAAGGATCTTTTTTAAACAAATATTTACCAATGACTGTTTCACTCTTTGGGGGAGTGAGCAAAGGAATGGTTTGAGTCTCTTAATATCTTTGGATTATGAATTACGTAGATGATGATAGAATGTAGTCAGGGCTACTAGCACTGGAGCCCAAACTGTGCAGAGACTGATAAGTCATTGCCTTGATGATTGTAAACCTTAAATGGCTTGGTTAGCTACTCATCACATGAGTGACTCGTATTCCTTATTGACATCCACTGCAAGTTTTTTCCTCCACATGGTAGAAATCCAGAAACGTTCCATAAGAGTTAGGGCATTTTCCTTTTACAATAATGGGCCTTACCTTTCTCTTGGTTCCATGAACTCTGTAAATGTCAAAGTGGTTCACATGGGAGGAAATGATCCTACAGTTCTCATTGAAAAGTTTGAAGATACAAGATCTTTTCTCTCATGTAATGGTGGAATGCTTATCTTTTTCGGTAATAATGCACTGCTTGCTTTTTAACAACACATTATCAATCTACATGTAGTCAAGCAGTCTACCGGATAAGAAGGCATAAAGAGTATATAATGTTGGGAGAAAATTATTTTCACATGTTTCCTGCCTGTTTCAGGATCCCCTGAACTATTGTGAAGAATGTCCCAAGAAAGAGTTAATTATCTGTGTCCTTATATTGTTGGATATTTCATTAAACATGTCTTAATTTGAGTATAGTTTGCAGTGGTATTAGACCAAAAGCAATTTGCCTTTCACACAGTCTAAGCACATTCCCCATAAACATTAATGAAAGTTGAAAAGGTGAAAGTTCATTCCTTTGAGATGCTCACACTAATTCTGAACTATATTTTGAATTATTCCTTCTACAAAAGAACAAGTTGGATTATATAGACACATACAAGAGAATAGCAAGACATTAAAATCCCAAGGAAGAATTGGGGTGCCCAGCTGGCTCAGTTGGTAGAGCTCAGTTGTGACTCTTGATGTAAGTTTAAGCCCTACGTTTGCTGTAGAGATTACTTAAAAATAAAATCCTTAAGAAAAAATAAAATCCTGAGAAAGAACATACTAAACATTTTAAAATTTATTCACAACTATTTATTGAGAGTCTTCTCTGCTATTACTGTCTGGTCTCCAAACAGGGGCCAATTCTCCCACTTAGGACCGAGGGCCTACCCCCTATGGCTACTCAGGGATATCATCCCATAGTTTTTTCTCTCTTGCCTGTATCATCAATTTTTCCCTCTCTTCTGGATCTTTTTTTATCTGCATACAAACATGCTATTATTCTTCCACCTTAAAAAGCTCTTTTTGAACCTTATATGCCCTGTCTAGTGTTCCATTTCTCTCCTTCCTTTTTAGACAAAGTCCTTGGAAGTGTTGAATATATCTGCAGCCTCTAACTTCTCCTCTTCTCTCCTGAACTAACTCCAACCAATCTTTTGCCCCCACCACTTGAGGGAAATGACTACTCTTGTCAAAGTTACTAATAATCTTCATGTTGCTAAATCCAAAGATCAATTCTCAATCCTCACTTTACTTAAACTGTTAGTAGCATTTAACACTACTGGTTTTAAAATTTATCTGAGTTGAAACTATGGTGCACTATTTCTAGGATCCATAGCCTCAACTGGAGAATGACCCCAAATCTATTTCTCCAATCCAGACTTCATATTTGATGGAGGTATGGCTAGATGAATGAATGAATTTATTTTTCTACACTTTGTCTTAGGTGTTCTACTGATAGTATCATTAAATGGAAGGGAAAAGTAGAGTATATGGTTATGCCTTTGCTTACTTAACTACTTTCAGAAGTATTTCCTTGTTAAAACTTATTGATAATGGGATGCCTGGGTGGCTCAGTGGTTGAGCATCTGCCTTCAGCTCAGGGCATGATCCCAGGGTCCTAGGATCAAGTCTCTCATCAGGATCCCCGCAGGGAGCCTGCTTCTCCCTCTGCCTAGGTCTCTCCTCTCTCTGTCTCTCATGAATAAATAAAATAAAAATCTTTTAAAAAACTTATTGATAAGATTCTGAAATGTGGTCTTCTTTTTTTTAAAGATTTTATTATTTATTTATTTATGTATTTATTTATTTATTTATTTATTATTTATTTATTTATCTATGAGAGACACACACAGAGAGAAGCAGAGACACAGGCAGAGGGAGAAGCAGGCTCCATGCAGGGAGCCCAACGCAGGACTCGATCCCGGGTCTCCAGGATCATGCCCTGGGCCAATGTCAGGTGCTAAACCGCTGAGCCACCCAGGGATCCCCGGAAATGTGGTCTTCTTATGAGTGAATTCCCTTATTGGCAAAAATAAAACACTCCAATTTATCCTTATATTTCAGGAACAACGAAAGTTATATCTGTGTAGTTTGTCATACCAATTCTATTATATTTTGATCTATGAAAAGAATGAACTCTGATGCCCATCATCACAAATACATTTCCAGTCCATGCCTAAAGATGTTTAATTAATGTAAATTATTAATCTAGGCTATTTCATACATAGTGATACAAATTTATCGTGTTTAAGACCTCCTTGTATCTGTGGCTTCATGAAAGAGTCATGAATAAAATATTTTTCTCATGCATTTGTTTTCCAGCTTGGCCTGACCTCTCCCACTCATTCATCCTGCTCTGGGCCCAGCGCTGAGCTCCTATGATTGGCTTGTATTCTTACAAACAGGAAGCATGATACCCAGCAGATTCTTAGCCTGTCTGATCCTGCCCCAATGCTTGGTAACCAAGTCCTGCTTTACTGATTGTGGTCTATTTTACCATGCTTCCTGGTTCCTGATCCTGGCTACAAACTGGTTTTTAAAATATTCCTAATAAACTTTTGCTTTGAGAAGTAATAAAAGGATCCTGACAAGAAGATTTTTCTTATTGATGCAGAAGTTAAACTACTGACCAGATTTGCAGTATGGATATTTCCTCTGGCTATGAATATATATATATCAGTAAAATCGTATCCTATGTCTTTATCATAATAAGCTCCTATTTACCATTTGGAATTTATAATGGCATAGAGTGACTTAGATTGGCATTGATAGTCCCTTAATTATAGGAGAATTATTATCTGTGTCATAATGCACTTGTTTCTTGGTCAAGCATGAGACAGCAGGAAGAGTATAAATAGGGATGTGAGAGAAGGAATCTATATTACTATGTGGAGATTAATTTATAATAATGTGGTAGTTTGATATGACAACTACTTTTTGTAAATGTAATGAGATCCCTGTCTTAATAAGCAATAAGACCAAAAAGGAAAAAGAGGTGGGGGAGGGAGGAGAAACAGAAGGAGAGAAAAGAGAAAAGAAAGAATAGAAGAAAAGAAGGAAAGAAGGAAGGGAGGGGGAGATGGAGAGAGAAAGAAAGGAAAATGATTCTCTTTCCCTAAGGCGCATTAATCAAATATTTCAGATAATTTGAAAATTTGGAGAATTTAGTATTCTCCCTGTAGAGATTGTTTAATTCCAGAGGGTCCTAATAAAGTGTCAAATAAAAATTAACGTGTATTGTATAGAATATAGAGAGGCTTAAATGGGAGAAATTGATTAAGGTCCTACGAACTCTTAACATGATAAAGAAATCATATCAGGTCTGGAGTTGAAGTCCTATTCAGGACTCTTTCCAAAAGGGTATGATTTACTGTGGTCAGTATAAAATAATTGAGTAGGCATTGTTTTCTACTGGTTCTGCCTCTGGTAAACCATATGACCTTAAGTTATCTGTGTTCTTATTTCCACTTATTAAAAGCAGAAATACTATATTTTATCAAAACTTGGGGTACTTTATAAATTATAAATGCTAATTTATAAAATGTTAATGTCATTAAGATCAGTAAAGATCATTTAAAGAAAAAGAATTTAATAATTTTACTAATGCCTACTGGTCAGATCTACCCTTAAAAAAAGCTATCATCATATATAGCATTTGTTTATGCCCACAAATCAGAATTCTCAGAAGAGAAGCCAACATTTGACTCAGCAGAAAGATTGATCCCTATAGCTGGATCCTCCCATTTGGAATAATGTTCTAGACAGTTTGTACTACCACTCCCTGTGCTGAATTAATACGTGAATTCTGTTTTAATCACACATCAATCTTTCCTTAGTATGAAATTCCCAGATACATAGGATAAAAAATCTTTGAGAGTTATTTTAGAAGAGTAAAGGAATAGTCCTTATAGCTTAAATTTTGGAAAGCTGGGGATCCCTGGGGGGCGCAGCGGTTTGGCGCCTGCCTTTGGCCCAGGGCGCGATTCTGGAGACCCGGGATCGAATCCCACGTCGGGCTCCCGGTGCATGGAGCCTGCTTCTCCCTCTGCCTGTGTCTCTGCCTCTCTCTCTCTCTCTCTCTCTCTCTCTCTCTGTGACTATCATAAATAAATTTAAAAAATTTTTTTGGAAAGCTGTCCTTGTGTCTAATATTTCACACTGACAACCTAACATGAATGGACAGCTGATGGTGTAAAAGAAATTTAAATCAAATAAATATTTGTCAAAAATAGGCATAAACTACAAAAAAAATAGGCATAAACTATACTTGTTGCAGGCTTTGAGCTTCTGCTTGCTAGCATTGATTTAAGCATGAGGATGGGGAGAAATACTGACACAATAGAGGTTAATTAAAATTGGCATTTCCGTTGATATAAAATGCAGAAAAAAATCAAAGGATCAAACAGTTTTGTTACTTAATTCTTGAGTTTGCACATGTGTGTGTTCATGCACATGTGTGAGTTGATAAGATTTGAATCTAAATCAGTAGGCATTTTTGTGTACATAAATTTTGAAAACATTATATTCTGTAAGTTACATTTATATTGATTCTCTCTCCTCAATCTTGGAGTAACTCCCCATAGTATTTAATACTCAATTAAGAAAAGTATACTTAGACTCTTAATAGTGATGCAGTAACTACTTGATTGCTCTAGCATGTGGTGACCCTTGTTTTAATAGACTCAAATATGCACTACATGATTTTCACATCTCTATTGTCTTTCATGGTGTTTTTATATTCCCTATTAAAACTGAGTGCTTCTAAAATAGATCTTCAACAATCATGTGCCTGAATTATTCTGTCATCACAGCATCAACACTCTTCACAGCAAAATGTTTAGAAACTCAGTTTTCCTGGCTTTTGAGCAACCCTTTGGCTACAGGAAAGAAAGGCAGAAGGCAGGCAAGGTTAAGCCCCTAGGTCACATATTTCAGAGAAAGAAATGCAAGTTTATCAGATAAACTAAAATCAGAGAAAGTTAAAATTATTTTGAAAGAAATACATCTTGGAAAGTTTCTGTAAGAATAACACAGAGCTCCGTCATCAACAAGGTGTAAGTCATTCATGATTAGGATTCTGTGAGAGATGACTCATGTCTCTTGGATAAATGAACATAAAAGCAATTAGCAGGATGTGAGTTATTTGGTTTCTAAATGGCCTGACAGTTATGACAATCAAATTTAGATTTTTATCTGCCCAATGCTGGTTCAATGTATTCAGCATTAAATTAACTCTTTTTTCTTAGACTCAGTGAAAAACTTTTTAAAACAAACAAAACTACATAGGAGTTCACTTCCTGTTTTAGGAAAAAGAGCATGACAAAATGATGTGATTCCGAGAAGAAGCACCAAACTGGATGTGTCATTCCAGTGAGCATGCCCAGTCCAATATAATGCGAAACTTCAAGTCTGATGATGGACAGCCAAGCATCTGCTATGTGCATACCACACATATGAAAAATTGAGAGAGCTGGTAAACTTAATTGTTCTGAATTCTGCAGAGGACACTTCACATACTCAAGGCTGTCTCATTTCCTTGCTCAAGTGAAATTTATAACCTAAGATGAACACATTGACACAGGCATACAGATATGAGGACCATGAAGAGATTAAGAAATTAATCATATCCTGGTGATTTACTCCTTGGGTTTATCAGAGTGTTTACATAACACATAGGCGGCAGATAGACTACTGCTTAAAAGTAGTCTTGGAAATATGACTGAGAAGGGTCCAAAAACTGGCCCTTGTAAATTTCTAGTTGGATAACCTCGGTTAAGGTTAACCTAATTAAGTTGGATTAGCTTAATACTTCCTTTCTATGCCTCACTTTCCTACCATGTAGGGTCATTGTGGGGATTAAAAGCAGCAATGTTTACTAGATTACAAAGTTCTTGAAAAGAACATCTATGTTCAACAGTCTCAATCACTGTTCAATCTCTGTACATGGCATAGTATTTAGTGCATAGAATTGCTCAATAAATGTTAGGTGAATAATTACATAAAATGTTTACCATAGTCCTTGGTACACTGTAAGTAAATATGATGATAGTGATAATGATCACATTTAAGAATCCCTTTATTTGTTTTCTATTATTAGAATACTTAGAATAACTTGCAATTTTTTAAGGCTATATTTGACTTGACTCATTTCTATCTTTCTAATCTAATCTTGGATTAACCTGTTATTCTTTTCTCTATTTCCAACCATACTGCTTTTCTTCATTGTCTTAAATAAACCAAAAATTGTTTCCTATCTTGGGAACTTTTCACACACTTTTTAAATTGTATTCTTGCCTTTTCCCATTCAGTATCCAGTTCTCTTCCCAATTCTTGCCACTTCTGATCAAAACCTATACCAGGCCTACCACTGGATGCTTTGCTGTGAAAGTACAAAATCATGGCCATAAAGGACTACAAACTTCCCATAGATGTTAGCACCAGGCTACTTTATGGTCCACAGTAGCAGGTGGCCATGCTTTCTAAAAACTCAACTGGTACGCTCATGCCAGGGCTATTCAGTGACATTTTTCTCATCTTTTCCAGACATTTACTCCTTAGCTTCTTCCATAATTGTATAAGGTGTAATTACTATAATATTTTTTTCTGCAATATCAAAGTTGTTCTGCTTCTCCAATTATACATTAAATGCTGAAGTCATTGGTTATAATGACTTTAAGATTCCAGGGCAACAGAAACTTAAAAATGAGTATCTGGAATAGGTTCTCTGATCTCATTAGATTTAAAGGCATCAGTGTTACTGTGGGCTTTTACTATGGTAAAAGGAATGCTAGTAATCCATTGACAGTTATTTAAATATTCTCTTTTGATATCTATAATCAGGTGCCTATAGGAGGCAATGCTTTGTGGTGATCAAGTTTCTGCTATGGAACATTTTAGTGAAAATGAGGTGCAAAATGGGATAGAGTGCTGCTCTTGAATGCACTGGAAAACTTGGAAAAAGAAAATGATATGGTTGAAATTTTAAATTCCCAACTAAGCAAATTGGATTAGGGTAGAAGGAACTACTATTAAATCAAGATGAATTTGTTGCTAAGAATGCACTGTGTAGAAATTCTGGGTTCATGGTTACACCTTGGACAATGAACAATTTGGTTAACTGATTGACTGAAAACTATACCCAATGTTAATTTACACCAAATAAAATTGTAATGTTAGAGCTTTCTTGATGAACTGTAGAGAAGGATATTACAGTGGCTTAGGAAGATTGAAAAGCTAAAATGAGTTTATTATATAAGACCTGCTCATACACCCTTTAACATGGGAAGGTACTGAGGACACTCCCTCTATCAGGGCCATTCACGGCTGCAAAATATACGCTCATGAGAAGAGCTCTGGAATCCATGAAGAGCTTTGTGTTGGATATTCTCTATAGGCCAGGAATGATAAGGGAATTCTTGCCATAAAACTGGACTCCTGGAATTCAGTGGAAATAATGGACGTTCCTAGATGGCAACAGGTAAGTGGCAATATAATCATTAAAGACAATGTGGATATGATGATCATAATGGGCAGCAATGCTAGGGTAGTAATTATGATGACTTAACCAACAGAGATCTGTGGTATTGACTAAATGATGATAATGTTCCTAGGACTGAAATCAATTGGCAGTTTACTAAAGCCATACTTAATATAGTGGAAAAGCTCTAAGTATTGTGAACAAAGTCTGACTTGAGTCACCACAAGAAAGAATGATTAATCCTTCAACCAATTCCCAGACTTACCTGATAAGACTCAGACTACCTTGAGCAAAGTGAAGATGAGATCACCTAAAGGAAGAACCACTGCTATACAACCAAAAATGTATAGGATGTCCACCATCCTAGCCTTCCGTAAAGGGAATTAAGGATACTTACTGCTATGAATATTGGAAAAGGGTAAATAAACAGATTGTTTGAGGATTACTAGACACTGTCTCTGAAATGACATTGATTCCTGGAAACCCAATGATCTACTACTCAGAATGGGGATTTAGAGAAGTCAGGTAATTGGTAGAGTATTGGCTTAGGCCCACAGTGTCCCCACATGCAACGAGTCCAGCAATTTAACCCGCTTATGGAGAAACCTAAAAGACTGTTCTCAAATACTCCCTGTAAAGTTTCCTCCCAGGTTCAAAATATATAGTGAGAATGGATATCCTCAGGAACTTCTGAAATCCTAGTATTGGCTATTAAGGCAAGAAAGGCCATGTGGAAGATGCTACAACTGGCTCTGCATAAAAAGATAGTAAACCAAAAGCAATAATACATTCTTGGAGAGATTGCAGAGATTCATGACACCACCAGGTCCTTGAAAGATGCAGAAGTGGTGATTCCTACCATATCTCCATTCAACTTGTCTGCTTGTCTTATGCAGAAGACAGATATATCTAGAGGAATTGCAGTGGATTATAACAAATTTAATTAGCTGGTGACTCCAATTGTAGCTGCTATTCCTGCTGTGGTTTTGTTGCTGGAGTAAACATACACATCCTCTTGGCACCAATATATGCAGATACCAATCAGGCAAATGCTAGATTCTCTGAAGATACATTCTGCTACCATCAGAAGCAATCTGCATTCAATGAGCATAGCTAGGGTGCCTGGGGGGCTCAGTGGTTGGGCATCTGCCTTTGGCTCGTGTCATGACCCTGGGGTCCTGGGATCAAATCCCACATCAGGCTCCCTCTGGGGAGCCTGCTTCTCCCTTTGCCTATGTCTCTGCCTCTCTTTCTATGTCTCTCATGAATGGATAAATAAAATCTTGTAAAAAAAAATGGGCACAGCCAACAATATACTGTTGCTGTCCTTTCTTAGAGCTATATCAACTCTATAATTCTTGTTCATAATTTCACCTTTATGGACGCCTGGGTGGCTCAGTGGTTGAGCATCTGCCTTTGGCTCAGGGCATGCTCCCCAGATCTGGGATCGAGTACCACATCAGGCCCCCTGTGAGAAGCCTGTTTCTCCCTCTGCCTATGTCTCTGCCTCTCTCCCTCTGTGTCTCTCATGAAAAAATAAATACATCTTTTAAAAAAATTTCACCTTTAGACTTTGATTGGCTTTCAATTCTGGGAGACATAATACTAGTTCATTACATTAACAAATATCACACTGTTAGGATCTGGAAACTATGAAGTACTTAAGATGCTTTGCATAAACTATTTAAGGCCATTTGGTAAGACACATATGTGCCAGAACATGGAAAATCCTGCAAAAATTCAGAACCCTGCCATCTTGGAGAAATTTCTAGGGATTCATTGGTCTGGAGCATATCCATATATCCTTCTTAAGGTGAAGGGCAGTTGCTATATTTAGCATCCCTTATTTATAAGGAAGAGGTACGATATCTGGTGGGCATATCTGGGCATCCTACTTTAACCCATTTAGTAAGAGACCTGAAAGGTTGCCAGTTTTGAATAGGGTGAAGTATCTGCCATGGGTCCAGGATACCGTGTGAGCTGTTCTGCAACTTGGTCCATCTGGCCAGCAGATCCAATGGTGTTTGAAATATCTGCAGCAGGTATGGTCTTTAATAAGCCTGTATAGATGTATCATAGTACAGACCTTTAGGATTTTGGAAGAAAGGTGTACCACTCTCTGTAGATAGCTATTATTTTGAGAAACAACTTCTAGCTTGATTTGAGCCCTAGTAGAGATTGGACATTTGAGCCACTTAGAGAACCAAAAACCACTAATTTGCCATATAAATTAAACTGTGTGTTTTGTGACTCAGTAGCAAGCCCTAACTTGAGTGTATACAGGAGCACATATCATGATATAGAGGTGATATATACAGTATTAGCTTCAAGCAGGTACTGAATGAATAAATTGCATGAGTAAGTGGTAGATGCCCATAGCCCCTACACTGGCTATACTGCCTTTCCTCTTAATTAACATCTATGATATTATGTGGGGTTCCCTATGACCAGCTGACAGAGAAAGGAAAGTGAAGCCCAGTTTACAGATGGTTCTGTATGATATTCTAGAATTCCCTGAAAGTGGATAGCTGGAGTACTACTGCCTTGTCCTAGGATGAAATGTGAAAGATAATGGAGAAGAGAAATCCTCCCTGTAGGCTAGCACTGACCACGGTTCCTGGTTGTTTATTTTGCCTAAAAGGAGAGATAGCCAGAGACATGGATCATTATTGCTTCAGGAGTAGTGAGCAATAGTTTAGCTGAATGGTCATGGATTTAGAAGGCATACAATGCAAAGGCTTTGAAAACTAGAGATCAGGAGGACCAGGGAAAGTACATGTAGATATATTTCTCTGAATGGGCATAAGATGTGAAGATACTTGCATCAATTGAGAATGTTCACCAAAGAGCAGCCTTAGCAGAGAAGAGTGGACAAGTGGACTTATTCTGTGAATATTAGTCAGCCTCTTTTTAGCCATCTCTATACTTGCCCAGTGAGCTCATGAACAGAGTGACCACAGCAGTAGGAGGAATGCTATGCATGGATTTAACAACATGAACTTCCATTCACCAAGGCTAATCTGGCTGTTGTCACTGCTAAACGTCTAACTAGCCAAGAGTAGAAACCAATATTGAACTTTGACATGGCATCATTCCTCAGGGAAATCATCCAGTAACATGGTAGCAGGTAGATTACTGGATACTTCCATTATAGAATGGAACATGTACTTCTCTAGACATGGATTTACCTTCCTGCCTCCAGTACTTCAGTTAACACCACCATCTATGTACTTACAAGATGCATTAACTATTATCATGACATTTCACACAGCATCGCTTCTTACCAAACAACTCATTTTATAGTAAGTGACGTGCAGCAATGGTCTCCTGCCTACCATGTTCCCAGTCACTCTGAAGCAGCTGACTTGATAAAATGGTGGAGCGGTCTTTTGATGGCTCAGCTATAGCACCAGTTGGTGGCACACTGTGGGGCTATGAAAATGTCTTTGAAGGTGTGGTATATATTCTAAATCACTGAGAAATATTACTCTTTCTTCCATAGCCGGGATTCTTGGGAAATAAGTGGTAGAAAGGGAGACAGCTCCTCTCACTCTTACCTCTAAGGATTCACTAGCAGAATTTTTGCTCCATCTTCATAACTTTGGGCTTTGTTGGTCTAGAGATTTTGTTCCCAAGGGAAAAATGTTTTCACGAGGGAATGGGGAAATGTTTTCACTATATTAGAAGCTGAACATGTGACTTTCCCACCTTGTGCTTCTCATGTCAGTGAAACAAAAACTAGTTTTTCTATAGTGGCTGAAGTAACTGATCATGACTATCAAAAGAAATTGGGCTGTGAATACACAAGGTGGGTAAGGAGAATGTCTAGAATTCAGGAGATCCCTTGTGGAACCCCTTAGTACTTCCATTTTATGATAAAAATTAATGAAAAAAATACAGCAACCTAATACAGATAAGACTGCTTATAGCCCAGGCCCACCTCCCCTCTTGTTTCCCTGCCAAATAAGATATTTTAATATGAGTTACCCTTATATATCAGTTTATCAATTTAAATTACAAGATATCAAAGGTGACTCAGAAAGGAATGGACATCATCTAAATATGAACAAAGTGATTTTGTATTCTCTTTTGGAGAGAGGTTTAGCATGTTTTTGGTTGTAAGACTGATGGTTGTGTCATGTTAGATGGAAGCATGGGTGGTGGAAGGGGAGGAGGGCGGGGGGTGGGGGTGAGTGGGTGACGGGCACTGAGGGGGATACTTGATGGGATGAGCACTGGGCGTTATTCTGTATGTTGGTAAATTGAACACCAATAAAAATTATTTTATTAAAAAAAATCCTTCAAAGACTTAAAAAAAAGATGGAAGCATGATTTTGCTATTATCTTACTTAGGAATTAAAAATGGTTAAAAGTATGTACACAATAAATTGACAAGCAGCAGATCATAGTGCTTTCACACTGTCAACTTAGCTAAATTAAAAGTATCTTTTCTTTATTTTTCAGATTAGGATTGGTTACTAGATAGACATTTTATATGAAATTTGGTTGGCAGCAGTGAAGTAGCCATTATACTCCTTAGGTCACTGCTTAAATGTGATGAACAGATGCAGAGATGCCAGGAGGTTCCACGTTTTCCTTACATTTCCCCACTGATTCTCTTTCTTCTTTCCAAATGCCTATTTTATTCCTAGGCATAGATTTAAGAAAAGGGTAAGCTCCTCTAGGGCAAGATCTAGGTGTTATTCGTTGTTAGATCACAGGCCTAGGCAGTTAATAAACACCTCTTGATTTTCTTTAAAAAACTACCTTTGTGCTTTTCCCTTCTATTGTCTATTAATGTGCTAAAAGTGCAATTGATTTTGGATTGGGAAGAATCAGAGATTTTCCCTTATTTTACAAATAAGGAGATGTTTAATACTCACATTTAAACAATTAGTCTATGTAAGAAAAAATACTAGAATTCAGGTCTCTTGGCTCCTAGGCCCTGCTTTGTCTTCTCTAGTATATAAGGCTTAATTACAATGAAAATAAGTTGCCTTTGTAATTCATACATTAAGACATGTCACATATGTTATCTTAGATAATCTTTTCAATAATTCTCTGAGGTAATCAAGGCAGTTATTTCATTTTTTAAATAAAGCAGTAGAGAAAAAAAATAAATCAGGTTACTTGTCCAAGGTACATATTTTGATATAGAAATAAAATAATTTTTCACTTATGCTTTTTAAAAGATATTATAAACACTAATTTTGATTTGTCTTGCACATGGTTGAATGTGTAAAACATGTGAATTAATGCATTTGAAAGAACAGATTAAGAATCACTTATTTTACTATTTTCATGATGAATATGTATTATCACAGAATCCACCTAGCTCTAATGGCCAGTGTAGTTGGTGAAAGCAGTGACTCAAGGATTATTATTGTAAAAAAGTTTTGAAATGGGCAAGAGAAAGATGACTGAGTGTTCTTTCAGTAGAATAACGAGTGTCATCTAGCACTCTCTAGTGAATGTCTGATTCTATGGGGGTGTGAACATTTGATTGTCTTTTGTCGGTCTATGCAGCAGTTTTGTAGAGATAGGCATTAGCTTGTGGAAGGCTGATGATGATGCAGATGTTTCATGGCCATATTAAAGCAAAAGCGTCCTATTCACTGCTACAAAGCAAATGGATTTTGTCCAGTAGAGAATGTAAGTCTCATTACAGCACGTAGATTATATGAGGGCAGGGCATCTTGATCAATGGTGCCATCAGATGATCAAATCGGGAAGGGAAATCCAAACTGTTTTCCTAAAATATGTGGAATGAATATTAGACTGCCAAAAGTAATCATGCAAAACCCAAGAAATATCCAACACAGCTGCCTAAAAATGTACAGTATAGCTATGGTTCAAAAATTATATAATGAAATTAAAATACAATTGACATATTGGGAGAAAATATTTTCAACACACACCAAATACATACACACACACAAACACACATATGTGATATATATATATATATATATAATCTCCATAATTTATAAAGAGACCCTTCAAATCCATGAGAAACAATAATCACCCACAACAACCAAAAGTAGAAAAGGTAGCAAAGGATACAAAGAAGAAAAAAATACAGAAATCAGAATCACGTGATAGAACACTTAATGTCACTACTAATCAGGTGAATGCAAATTAAATGACAATTTTTTGCCATCAAATTATAATAAAAGCATGACATCCTCACTTTCATTACAGCATTATTCACAATAGCCAAGGTGTGAAATCAACCTAAATGTCCATCAACAAATGAATGCATGAAGAAAATTTGTCACATACACACACAGACACACACACACACACACACACACACAATGTAAAAACATATATATACACACAATGGAATATTGTTCTGCTTTACAAGGAAGGAAATTCTGTTGCAACAACATGAATAAAAAACTTGGAAGGCCTTATGCTAAATGAAGTAAGACAAGACAAATGCTGCATGGTATCACTTATATATAGAATTAAAAAAAAAAAAGTTGACCTCAAAAACAGCATAAAAAAGTGATTGCCAGGGACTGGAGAATGGGGAAAATAGGGAGAGGCTGGATAAAAGGGTACAAACTTCTGGTTATGAGTAAGGTCTGAGGATTTTATTATAGCATGGAGACTATATTTGACTGTATCATATAATTGAAATTTTCTAAGAGAGTAGAACTTAAATGTTCTCACTAAAAAAAAAGAAGTAAATGTGATGCGATGGACGTATTAATTAACTAGATGGGGGAATCCTTTCACAATGTATATCAAATGATCACATCGTAAACTTTAAATATCTTACAATTTTATTTGTACATTACACCTCAATTTTTTAAATTTGTACATTACACCTCAATAAAGCTGGGAAAAAAGTGTGATAGTCACATGCAAGAGGGAGTATAACATGGTACACACTTTTGGGAAGGCAATTTTAGTATTCAATATATGCAAAAATAATGTGCAGTTTTATTCTTTACATCTATTGTGCAGTAATTCTTATGTATATGCACAAAAATTGAACAAAAATATTTGTTATGGGATTGTTATAATATCAAGAAATTGTAAAGTTAACACATAAAACAAACTTCTGGAATCATCTGTACCAAACAGTGTTTACCTGTTCAAGAAGGTTACCAGTGTTTACCCATGTGAAGAAAGTGGTCCAGGTGAAACAACTATGTTTTTGTCACATTCTATTCCATTGCTTGGACTTATTACCAAAAATCAGGTATATATTGATTGCTTTAATAATAAATTTATAAAATAAAAAATAAATTTAATAATAAATATTTGAATTTAAAAAGGAGAAAATAAAATTGTCTATTCCAAGCCCAAATTTGACACAAAGAAAATTTTCAATTCTATTCATAATACTTAACCAATGTGATTTTTTCCATGTTTTTCCATTTTGGGGAAAGAAAAGAGCAGAAAAACTCAGGAGTTATTTCATACTAAAGTATTAGTTATGGAACTTTTAAAAAATTTTTTAGGGGATCCCTGGGTGGTGCAGCGGTTTGGCGCCTGCCTTTGGCCCAGGGAGCGATCCTGGAGACCCGGGATCGAATCCCACATCGGGCTCCCGGTGCATGGAGCCTGCTTCTTCCTCCGCCTGTGTCTCTGCCTCTCTCTCTCTCTCTCTGTGACTATCATAAATAAATAAATTAAAAAAAATAAAAAATAAAAAAATTTTTAGTAAGAAGGCTCTTATACCCAATTGCCATTATTTTTAGGTTGAAAAGAGGTGGGTAACTCTGGGGCAAGTGACTTAAATACAAAAACCTATGTCAAGAGGTGCTGATTCTCTGCTGGAGACTCTTGTATGGGACAACCAACAAAACCAATAGTTTCCCCAAATGTCTCATTTTCAAAAACGGTTGCATTAAGATGACAGGCAGTGTGATATGAGGAGGTGTATTGAGAGACCTGAGCCCTGCGTCTGGCCCTGCGTTCCACTAGCTAAATGACCCTGTGAAATACACTTAGCGTCTGGTCCTTCATCTAGGCAATGACATTAATAACTACTCTCCCTTCCTCATAGGGTTGTTCTTTGGACTTAATGAGATTTCACATGTGAAGGCATTTTACAAACTATATAAAAATGAAAGATGGTAGCACATCCGGGGTCCTGTTTTATATACTTTCTTCTCACCCAGTACTTTTCTCTTAGATCTTAATCCTACTCAAAAATAATGAACTGAGCAATATTTGTGCAATGTTTAGTGTCTGCCTCAATCTCTGGGTTATAGACTTTATGATAGATAACACATCTTCCTTCCTTCCCTCCTTCCTATATTCCCTCCCTCCCTCCCTTCCGCTCTCCCTCCCTCTCTCCCTCTTTTCTTTTTCCTTCTTTCTTTTCTTTTCTTTTCTTTTTTCTTTTCTTTTCTTTTTTCTTTTCTTTTCTTTCTTTTCTTTTCTTCTTTCTTTTCTTTTCTTTTTTTTTCTTTTCTCTTTTCTTTCTTTTTCTTTCTTTCTCTCTCTTTCTTTCTTTCTTTCTTTCTTTCTTTCTTTCTTTCTTTCTTTCTTTTTTCTTTCTTTCTTTTTTCTTTCTTTCTTTCTTTTTGTTTCTATTGCCTAACAAAGTACCTGACACTTAGTATTGGTTCAAAAATAGCTGAATACATAAGTGAATGAATGAATGAATAAAATCAGGTTACTTTTACCTCTGTGTACCCTCACACTTTTTTAGTAATGTACAAGTTAATTGAAACAGGTGAACAAGTTTGTTTAGGAAAACAAAAATCATCATATTCCCTCGACTTTAGAACAGTTTTTTCTTAGGGGGAGGGTGCAGAGAACATTACCCTCATCCCCAGGGGCTCAGAGAAATTCCACTAGGGCATTAAGGCCATAATTCACCAAAGCCACCATACTTCTGCTGTGCAGTAAAACACTTACAGGATTAGCCCAGTCCTGTAGCCTAATGGATTTCTGAAGAGTCAGGAGCATCTCCTTCAGAAATTTTTATTTAGGGTAGACTAGAGACTTTAGAATAGCTATTGACTTTAAAGGGACAGAACACCAAGCAAAAAGCCTCTTTTGAAGCATAGACTTCATTGTTCTTTTATTATAACCACAAACACTTAAGTACCAATAGAATAGTGGGACAATTTGCATTAACAAGCCAGAAACAAAAAGGAGCTTCTTACCCTTTCTTCATGTTGATAGAATTTGCAGTGAATTTACCTTTGCTCTATTCATGACTGTACTTGGCATCTTTGAAAAGCAGTTTGATCCTCAGTTAATTATTTCTCCAATATCCTTTCGTTATATTTCTTTGACCTTATAAGCATCTTTCTCTGTACTTCATCCAGATTAAGGATATATAGGCAATCTAAAATTAAATAATAAAGTGGCTATAAACTAAGTTCTAGCTCTAGGTGGTGAATTTTTTAAAAAGATTTTATTTTTATTTATTCATGAGAGACACAGAGAGAGAGAGGCAGAGACATAGGCAGAGGGAGAAGCAGGTTCCATGCAGGGAGCCTGATGTGGAACTCAATCCCAGGACTCCAGGATCATGCCCTGGGCTGAAGGCAGGCACTAAACCGTGAGCCACCCAGGCGTCCCTAGGTTGTGAAATATCAAAATACTTGATTTTCTGTTCTTTTTTAACAAAGGGGGAATAATGACTTCTGGGGTCCTAAGAGATAGTGAAGACATCTTGAGATATGTTCCAAGTTTAAAGACTCACTCAGACTCTGAACTTTGGGAAACAAACTGAGGGATGCTGAAGGGAAGGTGTCTGGGGGAGTGGGGTAACTGGGTGATGGGCATTAAGGAGGGCATGTGTGTGATGTGATGAGCACTGGGTGTTATACTATATATGTTGACAAATTGAATTTAAATTAAGAAAAGACTCACTCAAAATGTATTTACTTCTCTTGCAGAAAAAGTAAACAAATCTAATTTTTCTTTACTTGGATATTCCACAAATCTGGTGGTAGGAAGAAAGTTAATTTGGAAGACAGTTGTTAGAACTAAATGTGAGAGTGCCAGAGAGAGAAACAGGAGGGAGTGTAACTACCTCCCTTGATTCCTTGCTTCTTCCTCCCTCATCTTTGGGTATGGAATTCATGCAGATTTAATCAGCCCTATTTGTGGTTTTTATTCATTCTGTCAACAGATGGTGCCTCACTATATGATGGGTCTGTGTGTAGCTCTCCTCTTCTGGCAATCAACGAGCTGTGGTCTTACTAGAACTCAGTTAAGAGCATGACAGAGCTACTAAGTAGAAGGTGGGCTTTTACTTCCCGTCAGCCTGTCTATATTTATGCCTCTGCTTGCAATGTAGTGTATTTTTCTCTAAGGCAGCTACCTTTTATTTTTGTCCCAATGCATCATTACATATTACTTTGTGATAAAAAACAGTTTAACAATTTATTTTTCAAACTGTAATGTGTCTTCTCTGATTTTCGCACCTTGCTAATATATGGTTAATAGGCAATGTAAAAGTGAAACTTATGCCATATTAGATGTGTTATGGGAATTCGGATAACCTCTACCTCTGTAGTGATTCAGGATAAACATGGGAGAATGAAACTTGCATAAGATAATGACATATCAGAGTTTATTAGAACTGTCAAAACTTTAAGAAGTCATTATACCAGTAATTTTTGTTGATATCATAGAATATAGGAGAAATGTAAGTAAAATATATTTTAAGAATTAAGCAAAACTAACATTTATTTTGTAAAGTAAATTGCAAAGGGAATAGCTCAAACCACATAAACTATGGGATTTTGATATAAGACCTCTCTTCACACACATAAGAAAAAATTACTACAGAAAGGGACACTTTGGCCTCTAAACTACAGTAGTCTAACATTCTGATGATTTTGTCAAAGCTATATAAGTATGTATCAATCTGAGATATTTTAGGCCAATTATTATTTCAGGTATTGTGTCCCATAGTCTCTTAAGCATATATACTTGTAATAAGTAAGCCATCTGTCCCCATCTCATTATTTTTTATCCAAAAGCCTCCTGACAAACCCTTTTCCTTTATTGCTTTACATCTTCCCTGTTCTTTCTTTTCTAAGCAAGGATCTTGTATACCTGCTGAAGTACATCTCTTGCATTTCTACTTATAACTGATTTTT